>NC_141105.1:9980900-10288400 GCF_041138505.1 Cibotium barometz
ATGCGAGCTAAGTCCTTCACTATAGTCTCTATTTATCTTTATAATTTTGAGTATTTAATTTGATGATCATAAAAATTATTAGATCATATCCTTTTGAATCCAAATAAATTTCATTAGTCATTGTTCAGATTATCACTTTTTCTTTGGATTATTAATTCATTTGCATGTGCAAAATTAATTATCTCAACATTTATTTCTTAGTTTTTAATTAAAAATTGTTTGAAAATTTATAGTTGCATGCTAGAAAATTTCATAAAAATAAAATTTTAGTTTCTAAATATTCTCAATTAATTTTTAGATTTGAAAAGTATTTTTCAATTAATTTTTATAATTTATTTCATTGTATAATGCATTAGTAGATTAAAATTATGATAAAATTAGTAACAATAGTAGAAAAATTCCAAGGAAATTTTTAGTAAATGTTTAAATGTTTTTAGATTTTATGAAATTTTACAAATTAATTTCTATAAATTTAGTTATTTAAATTAATTATTTAGTGATTTTTCTTTAGAATTGTATGAAAATTCATTTTTAGTGCTAGGAAATTACATAAAAAATCATGTAAGTTATAATGTTAATCTATTTAACCCTCTTTAATTTTAAAATTAGTTTTCGATTAATTTTTATAATTTAAAATTAATTATTTTATTCAAGTTTCATTATAAATGGCTGAAATTTCATTTTCGTGTTTAGGAAAATTTGTAAGCATTTATTTTATTGTCTTTTACATGTTTAAGTTTTAAGAATTAATCATTAATCATTTTTAAAGTCAAATTAATTATTTATTTCACTTCTTTCAAACAATTCTCTTGATTTTGAAATGATTTTGAAAAATTTTAAAAATGAAGTATTCATTTCCTTCTATATTATTAGCCATTCATTGAGACGTAGGAAGAAAACTTTACACCCTAGTTTCTAGAACCAATTCCAGATGACAAGAAAACACTCAATTCATAATATCAAGAATAAGGAAAACTTGTACTAGTAGGTCACTTGGATTGATTATTACAACTAAGAGAAGATATGCTAAATTTAATGACATAGCTAGTTGGTATCCACAGCAAGTATTAGTTCAAGTGACGAGTAAATTTTGCTAGTAATCCATTGATAAACAATTATTGGTTACAGATGACATAACTCAAAATTTTCATTCAATCCTTGTTTCTCACAAAAAAACAGACTCTGGAGACCAGCTAGTCAGCAACGAGATCCAGTAAAACAGATTACAATAAACATTGGTCCATCATATAATATATATCTTTCACGACATACGCATGGGTGTCCTAAGCACCGCGAGCCCATGCATCGCCTGGTCGGAACTCTTCAGGATCCTCCTTAGGTGTCCTGGCACTTCACTCAGGGACCGTTTCGTCAGCCCTCCTCGCCCATCGTACCGGAAGCACACCATTTTTCACCATACCAAGGCTGGTCAAGACCTGGGCAGGTTTTTGCCGCGTGAACCGTCCTTTGAACACTCCCCGCCAGAGCTGTTGCAACCGAACTTTCCTTAGAAAAACACATATACCAAATGCTCCCTCCAGCATTCTGGCGTAAGACAATCCTTTAAGAAAACAGGGTTGCTATGCAAGTTTTCAGTTTTGAGTTTCTTTTGAATACAATGAGTATATCTTAAATCCATATCCCAAGACTTTTTGATCGTAGGTCTGAATTCCAAACAGAATTCCTCGAATTTTGTAACCTTGATCCTTAGATCAAAATCAAAGGGTCTTAACTTAGTTTCAGATTCGATGGGTGATTTGAGTGTATTTTTCTGAACGGGCCACATCGTCTTTTCTTGAAACTGATGAAGGAGTTATGTCTTGGTCATAGACTGATTTAGGGTTTGAGTCTGGAAGGTTCTCCCTGAACTATCTTTCTCGAAGGGTAATATTTCAATTACTACTTTACTGAATTTCATTCATTGAGTATTTGCTTAACTGAATTCAAAACTAATCACGAATTCCTATGAGAAATAAATTAATCATTTATCTAAAATTCCGACTTCGATAGTTTTTTTGAGTTTTCTCATTACCATCCTAGAGAATATGAAACGGTAGAATTTTCTCTCACAAAGTATTTACTTATTCATTTACCAATATTCATGGAATTTAGACATAGGATTAAAGAGAACTCTTATTTTGATATAAAAATTCAATATGCATCTATTTATGCATAAAAATCAATTTTGATGAAAGTAACACTTTTATAATTTAATTAATTTCTTTTATGCATCTATTTATGCATAAAAATCAATTTTGATGAAAGTAACACTTTTATAATTAAAAAAAGTCTTTTATGCATCTATTTATGCATAAAAATCAATTTTGATGAAAGTAACACTTTTAGAATAAAAAAAATTCTTTTATGCATAAAAATCAATTTTGATGAAAGTAACACTTTTATAATTTAAAAAAAATATGCATCTATTTATGCATAAAAATCAATTTTGATGAAAGTAACACTTTTATAATTTAAAAAAATATTTTATGCATAAAAATCAATTTTGATGAAAGTAACACTTTTAGAATTTAAAAAAATTCTTTTATGCATCTATTTATGCATAAAAATCAATTTTGATGAAAGTAACACTTTTATAATTTAAAAAAAATATGCATAAAAATCAATTTTGATGAAAGTAACACTTTTAGAATAAAAAAATTTCTCCAATATGCATCTTTCTATGCATAGAGATTAATTCTAATTGAAATAACTCTTTTATAATAAAAATATTTCTAATATGCATTTTTCTATGCCTAGAATGAAAATAACACTTTTAGAATACACAAACAATGGGAATTACTCTTTTTGAATAATAAAATATAAAACTTATTTCACAAAATTTAAGAAAATTTTGCCATAACCTCCTTTGTATGGCTGACCATTTTTTAATTTTGTTCATTCTCAAGTTACTTAGAAATTATCCCAAATGGTTTAAAGCATTCTAAACTAATCGAATTCCACTTTTTAAAGAGAAACAATATGAAAAGTTTAATTCTAACAATTTGATTACATATCTAGGATAAAGAAAGGCTGAATTCAAGAATGAAGAGAGGGGGAAAGCCTTTCCAACAAGGCATAACATCATTTTTCATTTTAAAGAAAACAAAAATTAGAAAACCATTAAATGAAATAAAGAAAAAGTAAGATTTCTAGCTTACATGAATTTTTGTGAGCTTTCCTTTAGCTTGATGGTTTGAGGGTTCTACTCTTGTTTGCAACAAGAGTGGCCACCAATTCTTCTGAAGAGGAAATGGTCAAAAACTAATGAATTATCAATAAATTCATTGTGAATTTGGGCTCTAGGGAGGAGTAGAGTAACAGTGCATAAAACACTATTAAGCTTCTACAAAGGGGAAGGCTTCTATTTATAGGAAAAAGTGAGCTTATAACTAAGCAAACTGATTCTAGAATTTTCCAGATCAGTTTGGTCAATTTTTGACCATTTTTGGGTCAGTTTAGTTCACTTTTTGGATCCAGTTTTGAATTAGGAGAGAGGAGAGATGAAATATATAATTTTATTGATTTAAAATTCAAAATCAATGATGGGCAAAGGGTGCCTACTTCATGAGGGGGAATCCCCACTCTGAGGTGTCAAAAATTTCTGAAGAGGGATTTGATTACAGGGGAAGATACTAGACTTATTGAGAGGCTGGGGAGGAATCTTACATTCTCTCCCACTTGAAAAAACGCAAGATGTCCTCATCTCGCAAATTGGGGAGTAATCCCGCAACAGTTCGGCTTCTTTCTCCCAGGTGGCATCTTCAAAAGGATAGAACTTCCATTTAACCAATAATTCTCTCAGAATTCTATTCCTAAGAACCTTCTCTCGAACATCAAGGATTTCTTCAGGTTGGAGTTCCATCTGCCCTTGGGTTGAAGAAGTTAAGATTTCATCATCAAGCACATGATTCAGGCTTTGGTACATACTTTTTAAGTAGGCTGACATGAAATACATTATGTACTTTGAGATGAGGAGGCAGAAGAAGTTTGTAGGCTAAGTCACCTACTTTCTTTGTAATCAGATATGGCCCATAGTATCTGGGGGGTAACTTCTTGTACTTCCCAAGAGATAGAGAACTTCTTTTGGGGCGTACTCGAATGAAGAGCATATCTGCTTCTTTGAATTTTTTGTCTGTCCTCTTCTTATCTGCATACAATTTCTATCTATCCTAGGCAGCTTTTATATCTTTGCAAATTGACTGCATCTACTGCTCCATGTCATCAAGTATCTGTCTGGACATCTCGACCCTAATCAATGGATCGGACCAAGTTAATGGAGTTAAGCAATCTTGTCCATACAGAGCTTTGAAAGGGCTCATCCTCCCAATACTTCGGTGATAAGAAGCATTGTAGGCAAACGTGTAGATAACTTAGCCACTTCTTGGGTTCCCTGCTGCTGCCACACAGCATGATCGAAGTATATCTTCGATTACTTGGTTTACCCTTTCTGTTTGACCGTCGGTCTTGGGGTGGTAAGTTGTGCAGAGATCCAAGAAGGTTCCTACTACTTCGAAAAATGCAGTCCAGAATCTTGACGTGAATTTGGGATCTCAATCACTTACTCTTCTTCTAGGTAGGCCATGCAATCTGAAGATTTCCTTGAGGAACACTCTAGCCACATCCACTGCAGTGTAGGTTTCTTTTACTAGAATCAGATGGGCAACTTTGGTTAGTCTATCAACTACCACGAAGATGGATTTGTAACCTGATTGTACCTAAGGTAATCAAGTAATAAAATCCATACTGATGCATTCCCACTTCATCTGGGGGATGTCTAATGGATGTAACTTCCCAGGCATTTTTACTCTCTCGGCTTTGACTTTCTGACATGTCGGAAATTGACGTATATGATTAAGTACATCCTTTTTTAGTCTAGGCCAAAAGAAGCTTTTCTTCACAGACATGTAGGTTTTGATGAAACCTGGATGTTCTACAAAAATAAGGCTGTCATGGGCTTCATTCATAATTTGATCCTTAGTTCCCTCATCATTGGGAATGCATAGCCTGCGATTATAATACATAATTCCATCATCTAGGCTGTACCCTTGAACTCGGTCCAACTCCTGTGGAGTTTTGCTTTCCTGCATAAGTAGGGTAGCAATAGGGCCAAAGAATCTATCCTGCATGATCTTCTCTCTTGCTTCAATAATCAAAGGATTTGACACTACAGTAATTGCAAGCAAGGAGGCTTTTCTGCTGAGGGCATCTGCTACCACATTTTCTTTGCCTGGGCGGTACTTGATTTCAAAATCAAATTCCTGCAGGGTCTGCATCCACCTTCTTTGGCGCATGTTGAGATCCTTCTAAGTGAAGATCCACTTTATGCTCTGATGATCTGTTATCAAAGTGAATCTTTGACCCAGTAGGTAATGTCTCCACAACTTCAGGGCATATACTACTTTGAAAGTAGTTCTAGGTCGTGGAAAGCATAATTCCTCTCATGCGTTCTGAGTTTTTGGGATTCATAGGCTACTACATGACCTTCGTGCATGAGTGCACCTCCCAGGGCAAAACCACTAGCATGAGTTTACTACCTCAAAGGGTAGAGAGAAATATGGCAACTTTAAAACAAGATTGGTTATACCAAGGCGGTCTTCAGCTTATCAAAAGCACTCTAGCACCTGGCTGACCATTGAAATGGGATATTCTTCTTGAGAAGATTAGTCAGGGGGGAAGCTATGAGAGCATACTTTGGTATAAAAATTCTATATCCCAAGAATCCCTTGACTTCTTTCACTATTTTTGGTTCAGGCCAATCTATGACTGCTTGGACTTTTGCAGAATCTAGAGAAATTCCATCTTTGGATACCAGAAAGTCCAAGTATTCAACATGGTCGGCAGAGAAAGTGCATTTGCTCTTTTTTGCAAAGAGTTGGTGCTTCCTTAGAATCTCAAGAACTTTTCTGACATGAGCTTCATGGTCAGCTACATTCTTTGAGTAAATCAGAATATCATCAAAGAAAACAAGAACAAAATCATCCAAGTATTCTCTGAGAATGTCCTGCATTAGGCGATTGAATGTAGCTGGGGCATTTGTCAATCCAAACGCCATGACAGTGAAGTTATAATGCCCATATCGAGTATTGATGGCTGTCTTCTTCGGGATATCTTGCTCATTAATCCTGATTTGATAATACCCTGATTTGAGATCTATCTTTGTGAAGATCTGGACTCCACTTAGCCTATTCAGAAGCTCATCAATTCTGGGGATAGCATACTTATTCTTAACTGTCAGCTGATTGAGACCTCTGTAGTCCACACAGAGTCTTAGCGTTCCATCTTTCTTTTTCTGAAAGAGAACTGACGCACCCCAAGGTTAAACATTGGGTCTTACAAACCCTTGTTCTAACAGTTGTCTAAGCTGTTCCTTGAGTTCGATGGCTTCGAGGCATCTCAGTTAATTCTGCTACTATTGGGAATAAATCATTCATAATCACTTAACCATTCAGGTTCTTTAGCTTTTAACTTTGAGTCTACTCGATTCATTTTGACAACATAAATGAGCTGTTTCTTTTTAAGTCCTTTTAGTAACTTAGAAGCTTTTACTAAATTGCAGACTTGGGGATCCTGAAATTTTGGTTCCTTGAACTTTATTTCCGTGAAGGTCATGGAAGGAAATGGTTCCATTATGACAGTGAATGTCAGCTTGATTTTTGTGGAGCCACATTCCAAGGAACATTAACTCATTTTTGGGGGGGTTTTCTTTTATTTTTCAATTTATCTCCTCCCTACATTTGGATTAATCTTATTGGTCCATAGGAACTTTAATTTAAAATTTTCAGAAAATCTTGACCCTTTAGGAGGGTAAGGCCTTTTGAACATATGATAATTTGTTTCTAATGCACCTTCTGAAATTCTTTTTGAACTTCTGTTTCGGAAAAATTTAATTTAATAAGATGAGATATTTTTCCATCCAAAAATATTTAAAAACTGAATCATCTCTCTCTAGAAGATTTTCTCTCTCTAGGCCAAAATAGATAGAAACAAGATCTTTTATATTTCTGAAGAGGGATTTGATTACAGGGGAAGATACTGGACTTCTTGAGAGGCTGGGGAGGAATCTTACAGCTCATAAGGTGGGAAAAAAAATAAAAACAAACAAAAATTAAAAAAGAAAAAAGAAAAGAAAATAAAAAAAGACAAAAACAAAAGGAAGCCACAGTATGGCCTATCTAAAAATGGTAGAATATCATAAGAAACTCCCAACAATCTTCAATAGCCAATACATTTTTATTAAGCTTATAGCTTACTGTTCTTTTGGCTAAGTTAATATAGCAGCTATTCCATGAGTACATATCCATACGCATGCACTAGAGGACATTTGCCCCAAAGTCTCATCATCGACAACTTTCCAAGTACATCTATGGATAGTGGGTGACAGCTCGGTTAATGGTACAACCCATCGCTTGGAATTTTCCTTCAAATTGCAAACCTCTCCAAATAAAAACTTAAATTTTCACAACACATTGATATCTAATTCTTAGTGAAGATATTTATATTAGCCTCTCGCAAGCCAACGTAATTCTTTCATGCCTCACCAACCAATGGCTACTTCAACAAGTAGCAGCTCAATAAGAGTCTATTTGACTCATTTAATGTACTTCATGATTATCTTCTTCATAGAGTACTTACATATACATAAAAGCATAAAAAGCACGAGGAAAGAAGCATGTAAGAACGGGTCCTACTCAACAACACTTGACAAGAATCATGCCACAAAGGGACATCATTAAAGGCTGATTTCTTCAAATGATGAATGTCACTTCAATGAATCAAATGAGGAACTGAGAATCACAATTTCATTCTGATGCTTTGGTCTATGTTCCTCCGGATCCTTCCTTCTCTTCTCCGCCATCATTAATATCTCTTAGTTTCCCAACTAACACAAATCACATGTAACTCTACAATGCAATCAGGAGGATGCAATCGGCATCAGGAAGAAGGAGGGAATGTTAACCCATTTTCCTAAGGTTAACAATAGCTACTACCATTATCTTATATCAAGGAGTCAAGGTAGATACACCAAAAGGTTATACATTCAAGTATGAAGCAATGGTGTCCAAATCTACAACTTGGACGGGGATCAGTAATGGTCCTATGGAATACTTATGACGATTTCTACTTCCAGAGCGTGTGGTAGTAAGTTAGGATGAAGTAGTCATTGTAATAGCATTAGGCCTCTTATGAGCCTAAAGTGGGATTATATAAGAGAAAAGCTTGGGTGAAGACCAACAATCTTCACAAAACAAAAACAGTTCAGAGCAACAGGCCTTCTACACAAGTTCAGGAAGAGGACAAGGTAGACAAGGCCGTGGATGCGGCCAAGGAGGTGGCCGAACAGGTAATTAGAATTATGGCCAACAGCAGCAACAACAATAGTCCCAGAATTCACAACAACAACACGCAGGTGGAAGAGGCCAATTCAGAGGCAGGGGGAGTCAACGAGGTCATGGAAATTGGCAAAGGTAGTATAATGATACACGTGGATGCTTTTATTATGGTAAGCCTGGACATGTGCAGGCAGATTATTATAAGAAGCAAGCTGACATGCAAAATGAAAAATTGCAGCAAAACAACTATGCATCCTCGAGCAGAAACAATGAGGATAATGAAAGGTTGCTTGTTATGCAACATGTCCTTAATGCAGGAGATGAAAAACCTTGAAAGACCAGGTTTTGAGGAAACAGGGGATAACACCATATTAGTGAATTTGGGAATTTCCCAATTCCCATTTTTGAATACTTAAAAAAGGGGACATGGATAACCTGTTTGTAAGTTTCTCAAAACCCTATCATATGACCTATCGTTGGAAAGGGCTTGAAAAATGGAATCTAAAGAGCTATAAAGCGCTCATTTTGGATTAGTGGTGTTCAAGTTATGGTTAATCCAAACTTTTGACCACGTGTCCCAAACTTGTGGAAAATTCCCATATTCCCCAATACGGTGTTGGATGACACTACTCATCCAATTGCCCATGTTGGAGATGTGCCATTGTCTATGCAAGATGGCAAAGTGAAGTACCTTGCAGATGTACTTCATGTTTCGAACATAACAAAGAATTTGGTTTCAGTTGGCCAAATGATTGAGCAGGGTTTGCAGGTTCGGTTTAGCCCTGATGGTTGTTATGTTGAAGACTTTAAAGACAAGTGCAGGTTGGTTGCAAAAGATAATAGAGTGGACAGAATGTTTACATTGAATGTAAACATGCCTGAAGTGAGTGCTGCGATGTTTGCAAATGGTTCAGGAATTGTTGCAGACACAGATATTTGGCATAAAAGAATTGGACATGTGAATGTGCAGAGAATGAAGTCTATGCAGACTTAAGAAATTGTGACAGGGCTACCAAAGTTTAAAGTTGAAGGTATGCAAAAAATATGTGAAGCATGCCAATTTGGAAAGCAAACAAAGCATGTATTTCCACGTGACAGAAATGTGAGCAAAAATGCACTAGATGTTGTGCATTCAGATGTATGGGGTCCTACAAAGACCATGTCTATGGGAGACTGCAGAGCAGGTATTATGTGACATTTATTGATGTGACCACACAAGGAAAGTGTGGGTATACTTCATGAAGGAGAAGAGTGAGATGTTCACTCATTTTCAGAATTTCAAAATTATGTGGTTGAAAAGCAAACAGGGAAACATGTAAAGTGCCTAAGGTTAGATGGAGGGGGAGAGTACTTGTCCAATGAGTTCTCTGAATTTTTGAATAATAATGGTATTTAGAGATAGTTTACATGTAGATACACTCCGCAGCAAAATGGAGTTACTGAGCGAAAAAACAGGCACATTGATTACGTGAGCATTTATGGGAGAGAAGAATATGCCGCATAGCTATTGGGCTGAGGCTGTTTATATAGTAGTTTACATCATGAACAGGACTCCAACTGCAACCATACATGATGTAACTCCAGAGGAGAGGTTTACTGGCAGAAAACCTAATTTGTCTCATCTGAAAGTCTTTGGATGCATTGCATATATGCATGTGCCAGATGAGCTGAGAACTAAGCTGGATCCAAAAGCTAAAAAATGTGTGTTTATTTGATACTCCCTTGGGCAAAAGGGATACAGGTGTTATAACCCTGCTACACGTGAGTTGAGGGTAAGTAGGGATATTGTTTTTTATGAGATGAGCAGTTGGTATGCTGCTGAAAAAGAAGCTGTTGTGGCTGCTATGAGTGGAAATGTGGTTGCACAGAATGCAAGTCAGCAATCACAGTCTTTGAGTGGACCAAGAGAGTCCTCATCTAGTGGTTCAGTTGATAGACCATGAAGTGGCAGGCTACGTCATAATACCAGTCCTGTAAATGTGATTAGTACATCACATAAAGACAAAGAGAAAGTGATTGAGCCCCTTAGTATGCCTGACATTTCTGCAGAGCATTCTCATGTTGATGGAGAGTCTAGTGGCTCGGAGATGAGCGTTGATGAGGATCTTGGGATACCAGCTATGAGAACACCTAGTGTAAAGAAGGCTACGGAAGCCATGAATGCAAAGCTGCAAAGATCTGGGAGAGTGAAGAATCCTGTGCATAGGTTTACCTATGATGGTTATGTGACACATCACTATGCATACATGGCAAAAGTTGTATAGGTTGTAGAACCCACATGCATTGATGAGGCTCTTGGAAATGTGTGTTGGGAGAAAGTTATGGATGAGGAGATGGATGCACTAGAGATGGAAATGAGACAGGGGATTTAGTGCAATTGCCTGAAGGAAAGAAAGCCATTGGATGCAAGTGGGTATACAAAGTAAAACATAACAGTGATGGAAGCATAAGTAGGTACAAGGCTAGATTGGTAGCCAAAGGATATGTGCAGACATATGGCACTGATTATGAGAAAACTTTCAACCCAGTTGCCAAGATGACAGTGGCTGCGTCAAAGCAATGGTCTTTACATCAAATGGATGTAAAGAATGCATTCTTGCATGGGGATTTGCAGGAAGAGGTGTATATGTTGCAGCCACCTAGTTATGAGGATGTGAGTCACCCCAGGCATGTTTGCAGGTTGAAGAAAGCCTTGTATGGCTTAAAACAAGCACCAAGAGCATGGTCTGACAAGATTTTTGAATATCTTGTCACTGTTGGCTTTCATGTAGCCAATGCAGATTTCTCGATGTATGTGAGACACAGTGATAGAGGGGTTGTGCTTGTTGTCATCTATGACCTGATCATTACGAGGGACCATGATGCAGAGATCTTTGATGTAAAGATCTTGCTTAGACAGAAGTTTGAGATGAAGGATCTGGGGAAGCTTAGATATTTCTTGGGCATTGAGGTGATTCGGTCACCACATGGTATTGGATTACTGCAGAGACAGTATGGCTTGGACAACATGTCCAAGTATGGTATGATAGGCTGTAAGCCTATCTCAGTGCCATTGGATCAGAATGGCAAGTTGAGTGCAAATTCAGGAGAGATTTTGGAGGATCCTACTATGTATAGGCGTATAGTAGGAAGTTGATCTACATGATGATCACCAGGCCAGATTTGAGCTATGCTGTTGGGTTGGTGAGTCACAGGTTCCTCAGAAGTCGTATTTGGATGCATTGAGACGCATACTGAGGTATGTGAGGTCTACTTTGCATTGTGGACTATTTTATGAAACTAGGACAGAGATATGTGTACATGGATACATAGATACTGATTGGGCTAGTAGTATCTCAGATAGAAGATCTACTAGTGGCTTCATGTTTTCTTTGGGGAGTGCTGTTGTGACTTGGAGTAGCAAGAAGCAGCCTACGGTTGCTCTATCCAGTACTACTACAGAGGCTGAGTACAGAGGTGCTACTATGGCAGCATGTGAGGTAGCTTGGTTGAGAAAGCTACTTGCAAATTTGGGTCTATTAGTGGATAAACAAGTTGTCATTTTCTGTGACAACATTAGCAGTATACAGTTGGCCAAGAACCCAGTTTTTCATGCTCGTACAAAGCATATAGAGGTCCACTACCATTTTGTCGGAGAGAAGTTTTTGGCAGGACATTGACCTTGTTTATGTCAGCACACAGGATCAGGTCGCTGACATCTTCACCAAAGCATTGGGTACAGAGAAGCTCCGCAGATTTAGGGCTTCGCTTGGTGTACATGAGATGGAGTTGAGCTCAAGGGGGAGTGTGGAGATATCGACCCTCATCTTGTAGTGAGGCGGTGGACACTGATGACCCGCCTGGGGGATAGGCCCCACACTTACACCACTGGCATGGTTGGTGAGATCATGGGTGATATGCGGCCAGTGGGATGACAGGCTGTGTGACAGCCATTCTAGAGGGAAAGTTGGAATCACCTTTCAGAGCTAGAAATCTTTTGAAAGATGATGGTGCTGACCTTGATAATAAAAGGCCTTGGTGAAATCCTTTGCCATACATTCGGCTTCAGCCATAGAAACTGGGTTGCATTCATTCCCCGAATGAACCTGGCCACCACGAGTTGTTCTTCATCCAGCGGTGGCGAGTACTTGAGGAGGAGAGCAAACTCTTGGTGATACACTTCAATAGTTCTGCTCCCTTTGGTTAACTCTAAGAATTCATTCATCTTGGTTTCTAAAAAGCCGAGAGGATAGAATCTCTTCCTTAGGTAAATCTTGAGATCATTCCATGTCTGGGTGTTTCGATCTAGACAGTTTATCTCACAGTGGTTTCTTCATGCCACTCTAGCTTTTTTACTATCTTCAGCCTTGCAAGATCCATTTTACTCTTCTCATTGACCCAGGGACATCGAAGTATTCTTCCATTGCTTCGATCCACTTCTCCACAACCTCACCCAAGTTTTCCCCTTCACCCTTGAAAGGTCCATGCTGCAATCTATGAAGAGTTTTACGAACATCCGAGTTGAGCTCTTCCACGTCAAGTTGGGAGTTAACACTCCCACCACGACGACCTCAATCCATGATCCTATCAATACAAAAATTCTTGTTAAGTCCCTTTTTTCCAAATTAACCAAGACACTCAAGTGAAAAAACCACTTTATTTATAATTCAAATCCGACTTTACATCCAACTGATTCTAGGGTTCTTTATAGTTTGGTCAGCCCCCCATAGAATCTTGGGATAAAGATCCCTTCTACAAGAAGAACATAAAGAACTCATTACTAGAGAATAATTCATTCATATTCTTAACACAATAATGGTCCATCAAACCAAAAATTCCATCTGAACATTTTCCACAAAAATTTCAGTTATCCAAGTTTTTGATTTGTCATTCCTTAATTAGATCCACTGGGTTAAAGGTCAAATAGCAACAATCTGTCAGCACAATCCACTAATCTCTTAGTGATCTGCTGAAAGTCATAATCGTCTTCCAGTTACTAACATAATGACTGGGATTCTCCCCATTCATTCTCATTGTGGCTTTGTTCAACTTATCTTCTTTCAACCAAAATTCAAAAATCATCATCTTTCAATCAGAATCCAAATCAATTCATCAATTCTCAACCAGAATTCAAAAATCATATCAACCAGCATTCGAATTCATTATCTCGATAGCTTTTTTGCTTATAACTTCAAGGTCTTAGATTTACTCATATATATTGCCAATAAAGAGCTACAGTTATATCCATGGTATATACGGGTAATCACGGTCCTTGGAACTATAAGGTAAATACCATCATATCTAGGCCTCAAGCCAGTTAGGGATTCCACACAATTGCGGTACTTCCATCGGAAGACCCAATTTCCCATCTATCAATCTTCATTCTGAATATCAATTTGTATGAATTTCATCACATAATTACAATCTTTTACTGGTACTTCATAAATTTTTGACATTTCTTGCTTCTCAGTTCATCCACCTTAGCCGATTCGCTCTGATAGCACCTGACAGCTCCCTGCCTCCATCACACATCGAATTCGGGGGTGCTAGCAATGGAAGTAGCACTTCTTGTGCAGGGCAGAGCCTCTCACTCAGGGCCTCGCCCCCACGAGTATCTTGACTAGAGACTAATCCCTTGGTTCTTCCAAACCGGAACCCGCAAAAAAAACTTCCCTCGCCCAGAAAGCACAAACGATTCCTGCAAGAAAATTTATTCTAACATAGTCAAGAGCCTTAACTAACCAAACTGATCTGATTGAACCTGTAAGGCCCATGGTCAAATCAAGGAAGAGACTTGCACTTGGATCATAGAGACCAATGCTTTTTTCCTCATCAAGAGGTAGAGCCATTGATTCTTTTCCATAGAACAAGGTTTATTTAGGATTTTACTTCAACTATCGTAACATAAGAGAATTGAGTTTCATTTTAGGGATCCATCAGTCCAGCCTAACCCCATCCAATCCCATGGGTTAGCCAACCACCCAACTACTATAGATATAGGATCCATTTAGAAATTTGGTTATGTTTTGCCCCAGGTACCAAGGAAAAGAGTTCCCAGGCCTTCTAGCTAGGGCTTCAAGCAAACTTCAAGATAGTCTCACCACTTACACACCGAATATGAAATTGCCCGTTTCACAGATTCAGTTGTCTTTAAAATAATCTTTTAATGAAACCATAGTATCATTGATCATAATCCTCCAAAATATCTAGCTTGAATTCTAATTTCCAATCACTCCTTCATCGGTGTACTTATGGCATCATTGGTGGCAACCAGAACACTCACCAGACAGGGGCCTTTTCAATAGTTCCTTGCTCATAGTACCCGAAAATATCATCACATAAGAAAAATCCAGATGGACTTTCCGTTGAAGATCTCCAAGATCAACCGATAGATCCATATAAAAAAGAGCCATGGACTCATCCGTTGTGAGGACCAGCAAGGCCAATAAACCAGATTCATGCCCGAGTTCAGAGATAACAATTCTAACTCCTTGATCCATTTTCTTCCCCGACGCACGCGTGGGTATCTTCGTGGAGATTAAGAGCCTGAGCACCGTATGGTCACCACCCTCTAGGCTCCTTCACACGTCACCTAACGCTTCACTCATAGGCCCCATCCTTGGTCCGTCATCCATTGTACCAAAAGCTCACCATTTAAATCGAACCGAGGCTCGTCAAGACCTCAGTCAACCTCGCTACTACGCGAGACATCCTCCATTGACTCTCCGTCAGCTATTGTAACTTTAACTCTTAGGTCTCCATTGACTCTCCGTCAGCTGTTGTAACTTTAACTCTTAGGTTTCCATGACCTCATTCACAAGATGGTCAAAATGCTTCCCCAGCATTCTTGACATAAAACATTCATTTAAAAATACAAACTCTCATCTTTCCATATTTTTCCACATCATTTCTTGTTATTCCACATTCTTCTACATCAATTCACATTGCTTATTCCACATTCAGTCATATGTATTCCCATCGTCCTTCATCCATTCTCATCCAATAACATCATATTACATCTTATCACATCTATCCACATCTATCCTCATCACATCATGTCACATCCATCTACATCACATCTCATCCATTCACATCTATCCAGGTCCACATCACATTACATCACATCTATCCACGTCACAACATATCCACATCACATCTCATCCATTCATATCACATCACATCCATCTACATTCATTTAGATCCACATCACATCACATTCATTCACATCTCATCACATCACATTCACATCTCACCGCATCCATTCAGATATCATCACATCACATTCACATCTCATCGCATCCATTCACATCTCATCGCATCCACCCACATCTCATCACACCCATTCACATCTCATCACATCCATTCACATCTCATCACACCCATTCACATCTCATCACATCCACTCATATCTCATCACATCCATTCACATCTCATCACTCCCATTCACATCCATTTATATCACATCACATTCATTCACATCTCGTCACATCCATCCTCATCTTATCACATCTCGTTCACATCCATCCACATCACATCACATTCATTCCATCCATATCACATCACATTCATTCCATCCACATTACATCACATCCACATCTATCCACTTCACATCACATCGCATCCATTTATAATCATTCAGATCCATATCTCATCACATCACATCCATCCACATCACATCTCATCCATTCACATCTCATCACATCACATTCACATCCATTTACATCACATCACATCCATTCACATCTACCCAGATCCACATCACATCCATTCACATCTACCCAGATCCACATCACATCCATTCACATCACTTTACATCCATTCACATCTACCCAGATCCACATCACATCACATTCACATCACATCCACATCACACCTCATCCGTTCAATACGGCTACTCTACTTTCGATACTGATAGAACTTTTCTAAGTTTTAGCCAATTTCTTGGCTTAGTTAAAGGTAACTTCTCGATTCCATTAAATCTAAGTATGAGAGTGTTGTTGAAGGTTCAAAAAGAGAAAATAAACCTTATCAGAATTTTTTAGTAAAACTCAGAAAGAGCATTTACGTATTGTATTTTCATTCCTTAAAACTTCATTAATGAAAACTAATTGTAAACTTCTGTTTACTCATTGGATCCTGGATCCTCCTCTCCTAAGGATTCTAGATTCCCTTTTCTGAATAAGAATTATCCAAGTTTTCTCGATGGATATTTTCACATTCTTTCTCAAATTTCTCAAGTAAGATATATTCAATATTCTTCTTTTTGAATAAAAGATTCATGGGATTTACAAAAATCAATTCTACCCATATTCCTCAATAAAAATGATAATACTCAAAATTTCATTTTTGATAAATACCCATAATTTGAATTATGCTATAATTCCTCTTTTAACATTTGATTGTTTGGATCTCGAATATCATGGGAATTTCTCTTTTTGCATAAAAATAAATTTACCAAAAAATTCTCTTTTCTCTTAATTAATTATTTATGCATAAATACTAAAAAATATTTTCCATGAATATGATGAAAATCATTCTTTTTGCATAGGATGTCTAATCCTAGTCTAATATGGTAGGAAGTCCTCTTTTATCATTATGCATAAAAATAAGATATGTATTATTTTCTGAAAAATTTGCCATAGCTTCGTTTTGCTATTATTGATAATTCTCAATTTTTCCTAAAAGAATAAAAGCTTGTAATGAAAATATGATAGAAGTTCTTATTTTATGCTTAAAATCAAACTATGTATTCAAATCATAATTTTAACCATAATAAACATAATTATTCCACTAGATTAAGTTATGATTATTGATTATTCCACTAGATTAAGTTAATTTAGACATTCTTTTTTTCCCAATCCTTTTTCTCATTTAGAAGGAATTAAAGTAATCTTTATTTACTCATAAAAAATCTAAAAAGGATTAACCATTATTTTCACTAATCCAAAATCATGAAAATATCAATTATTATCCTCTAGCTCATCGTGCCTAGAGTTTAGATTTGAACTAAGAGACTATCATTGAGAAGCATCCTTTTCCAAGAGATTTAGCCATAAAGATGGCTACTTTTTTAGAGAGAGAGATTTACTTAAATTAAGCATAAAGATTAACTTAATGCTAATTAAACATTAAGAATCTTAGGGAAAGCTTGATTTGAATAAAAACAATCATTTTGAAAGCTTCAAGCTTGAGAGGGGTTGAGAAGAAGAAAGTCATTGAGATAATTGAAAAAACCACATAAATCAATTTTACCTCCAAGTTTGGTTTAATTCTTTATTAGCAGTGAAGCCCCCAACCAATCAATTGTTCCACCAAGAGGAGAAGAGAAACTTCAAGAGTTGTTGGAGAGAGAGACAAGCTCCAAGCTCCCAAGAGAGTAAAAATTAAGGGATAATAGAAATATGATTATTTTAAGATAATACTTGCATGGTATAGCTCCAATATGAAAATTTAAGGGATAATAGAAATATGATTACCTTAAGATAATACTTGCATGGTATAGCTCCAATATGAAAATACAAAGGAATAAGGGTCTATTTATACGTGAGGGAGGCCACTAACCAAGTCCAACTGGGTTTTAGAATTTTTCAGCTTTAGTTTGACTCAATTTGGACAAGATTTGGACCAGTTTGGCTCCTTTTTTATTTAGATTGATCCAGGAGAAAGAAGAGATAAAAATATCACATTTTTTTGAATTAAAAAACACAACCACACATGTGAAAAAGGCACCTACCTCAAGAGTCCCCCTCTCCTTACCAAGGTGTCAAAAATGCATCATTTCTCCAAAATATCTCTTTTTTTTGTGATATCTCTTAATTTTTAACCTTGTACTCAGTCAACTCTTCATCTTATGTGAGCATTTACTCATTTTTGGGTATTTTCTTTTATTCTTTGGATTTATCTCATCCCAACAATTGGACTAATCCAATTGGCCCATTGGAACCTTGATTGGACCATAATCCAAAAATTTCTGAAAATCTGGACCCAATACGAAAATTCTTGTTAAGTCCCTTTTTTCCAAATTAACCAAGATGCTCAAGTGAAAAAACCACTTTATTTATAATTCAAATCTAATTTTACATCCAACTGATTCTAGGGTTCTTTATAGTTTGGTCACAGCCCACAGAATCTTGGGATAAAGATCCCTTCTACAAGAAGAACATAAAGAACTCATTACCAGATAATAATTCATTCATATTCTTAACACAATAATGGTCCATTAGACCGAAAATTCCATCTGAATATTTTCCACAAAAAATTCAACTATGCAAGTTTTCAATTTGTCATTCCTTAATTAGATCCACTAGGTCAAAGGTCAAACAGCAACAATCTATCATAGTGATCTGGTGAAAGTCATGATCGTTTTCTAGTTACTAACATCATCACCGGGATTCTTCCCATTCATCCTCATTGCGGCTTTGTTCAACTTATCTTCTTTTAACTAGAATTCAGAAATCATCATCTTTCAATCAGAATCCAAATCAATTCATCAATTCTCAAACAGAATTCAAAAATCATATCAACCAGCATTTGAATTCATCATCTCGATAGCATTTTTGCTTATAACTGCAAGGTCTTAGATTTACTCATATATATTGCCAGTAAAGAGCTACAGTTATACCCACGGTATATAAGGGTAATCACGGTCCTTAGAGCTATAAGGTAAATACCATCATATCTAGGCCTCAAGCAAGTCAAGGATTCCACACAATTGCGGTACTTCCATCGAAAGACCCAATTTCCCATCTATCAATCTTCATTTTGAATATCAATTTGTATGAATTTCATCACACAATTACAATCTTTTACTGGTACTTCATAAATTTTTGACATTTCTTGCTTCTCGGTTCATCCACCTTAGCCGATTCGCTCTGATACCACCTGAAAGCTCCCTACCCCCACCGCGCATCGAATTCGAGGGTGCTAGCAACAACGGAAGTAGCACTTTTTACGCAGGGCAGAGCCTCTCACTCAGGGCCTCGCCCCCCCGGATATCTTGACTAGAGACTAATCCCTCAGTTCTTCCAAACCCAAACCCGTAAAAAAACTTCCCTCGCCCAGAAAGCACAAATGATTCCTCCAGGAAAATTTATTCTAACGTAGTCAAGAGCCTTAACTAACCAAACTGATCCGATCGAACCTGTAAGTCACATGGTCAGATCAAGGAAGAGACTTGCACTTGGATCATAGAGACCAATGCTTTTTTCCTCATCGAGAGGCAGAGCCATTGATTCTTTTCCATAGAACAAGGTTTATCCGGGATTTTACTTCAACTATCGTAATATAACAGAATTGAGTCTCATTTTAGGGATCCATCAGTCCAGCCTAACCCCATCCAATCCCATGGGTTACTACACCACCCAACCACTATGTAGTGATAGGATCCATTTAGAAATTTGGTTATGTTTTGCCTCGAGTACCAGGGAAAAGAGTTCCCAAGTCCCCTAGCCGACGCTTCAAGCAAACTTCAAGATAGTCTCACCACTTACACACCCAATATAAAATTGCCTGTTTCACAGATTCAGCTGTCTTTAAAACAATCTTTTGATGAAACCATAGTATCACTGATCATAATCCTCCAAAATATCTAGCTTGAATTCTAATTTCCAATCATTCCTTCATCGGTGTACCTTTGTCTCATCATTGGCGACCAGAATGCTCACCACCCAGGGGCCTTTTCAATAGTTCCTAGCTCTCATAGTACCCGAAAACTTAATCACATAAGAAAAATCAAGATGGACTTTCCGTTGAAGATCAGCAAGATCAACCAACATATCCATATAAAAAAGAGCCGTGGACTCATCCGCCGTTGAGGACCAGCAAGGCCAATCAACTAGATCCACCCCGAGTCAGAGATAACAACTCTAACTCCTTGTTCCATTTTCTTCCTCGACGCACGCGTGGGTATCTTCGGTGACCCGGAGCAACCCGAGCACTGTATGGTCAGCACCCTCTAGGCTCCTTCGCAGGTCACCTAGCACTTCACTCATAGTAGGCGGCTTCCTTGGTCCCTCATCCATCGTATTGGAAGCTCACCATTTAAATCGAACTGAGGCTGGTCAAGACCTCAGTCGACCTTGCTATGCGAGATGCTCTCCATTGACTCTCTGTCAGCTATTGCGACTTTAACTCTTAGGTCTCCACGACCTAATTCACAAGATGGTCAAAATGCTTCCCCAACATTCTTGACATAAAACATTCATTTAAAAACAAGTTTCATAAATACAATTTCTAACAAACTCTCATCTTTCCACATTGTTCCACATCATTTCTCGTTATTCCAGATTCTTCTACATCAATTCACATTACGTATTCCACATCCAGTCATATTTATTCCCATCGTCCTTCATCCATTCTCATCCAATCACATCATATTTATTCCCATCGTCCTTCATCCATTCTCATCCAATCACATCATATTACATCTCATCACATATATCCTTATCACATCATGTCACATCCATCCACATCACATCTCATCCATTCACATCTATCCAGGTCCACACCACATTACATGACATCTATCCACGTCACAACATATCCACATCACATCTAATCCATTCATATCACATCACATCCATCTACATTCATTCATATCACATCACATCCATCTACATTCATTCAGATCCACATCACATCACATTCATTCATGTCTCATCACATCACATTCACATCTCACCACATCCATTCAGATATCATCACATCACATTCACATCTCATCTCATCACATCTCATCATATCACATCACATCCATCTACATTCATTCATATCACATCACATCCATCTACATTCATTCAGATCCACATCACATCACATTCATTCATGTCTCATCACATCACATTCACATCTCACCACATCCATTCAGATATCATCACATCACATTCACATCTCATCACATCCATTCACATCTTATCACATCCACTCACATCTCATCACATCTCATCACATCCACTCACATCTCATCACATCCATTCACATCTCACATCACACCCATTCACATCTCATCACATCCACTCACATCTCATCACATCCATTCACATCTCATCACTCCCATTCACATCCATTTGCATCACATCACATTCATTTCACATCTCATCACATCCATTCTCATCGTATCACATCCTATACAGAACTCATTTACCAGATAATAATTCATGCATATTCTTAACACAATAATGATCCATCAGACTGAAAATTCCATCTGAACATTTTCCACGAAAATTTCAGTTATGCAAGTTTTCAATTTGTCATTCCTTAAGATGAGACAAATTAGTGAGCTAGGAAGCTATTGGGTATGTTTTGACTTTGTCAAGAGGATGCAAGATTGGACAACAATGGTATGTCATGTTTATAATCCCTTTGTTCGAGAGATTCAAACTATTTCCTTTGGGGACTTCAAGGTTGAAGATACAGAATCACAAAAAAAAAAATTGGAAGCTACTAAATAGAGTGATGGAGAGAGAAGGCTACAAGAAGGCAATGTTTAAAGGCTTTATGGCAAATGAGGCCAAGCAAATCGACATGTAGTGAGAGTAGTATTCAATGGATGTTCTGACAATGTCATGACTAGAAGGGAAAGATCATGCTCCTTCCATTGGGAGCAAAGCCTACAATAGCACACCAAGAAGTGCATACCAGGAGTTCAAGCTGCACCCTTAGAAGATGAAGCTTTAATTGAGCTAAAAAACTTGAGGATCTATTTGAGAAAGGGGCATGCAAATAGAACCCAGATCTCTATGCTTAAAACATAGCTAGTGTGGTGGCATGCCAAGGTAGCAATGGAGGGTGATGATAAGTATCTTATGCCACAAGCAAACCTATTTGAATCTCTTCATCCAAGCTAGTTGGCATCTAATGATGGTGTGAAGTATGTATATTTATATAATGCTTGCTAGAGTGAAATTACATCCACTCTGCTTTAGAGTGCAAGGTATGATTCATACTTGAGAGGTGGACATCTTGGTAGTGAACCAGGTATTGAGAATATAAAAAGAAGACGAGATTTCACAAGTGACATCCCTTCTACACCCAATACATTTATTGACCTCACTACTAATGAGGTAGTAGTGAATGTTAAAGTGATAAAGAGACGGCATGGTAATGCAATGATAATCAAGAGAAAGCGAAGTGCTGGACTACAAACCCCAATCAAAGATAATGACTCCATCGACCAGAATAAATATAAATATGTCACAAGAAATATACCTCGCTCATCTCAACGTCTACACATGAGGCTTTTAAATCTGAAAGAAGTGTGGAGATAAGCATTCACTCCTCCATTAGGGGAAATTCGGGCTCCAAATGGGCCCTTTAAGGGCTTTCTCTCTCCTCTTGGAATCTTGAAAAAGTGCAAAAATAATATTATTATATTGGGTTTCTCTCTCTTTTCTTTTCGAATCTAAATTTGACCTTTTTCCATATTTTCTAAAAAGATTCAATTCTTATTTTATTCTAATGTGCTTAAATTCTATGTAACTTTAATCACTGTTAGTGAAAATTCATAAATGTGAAAAGCTAGTACTCTATAAAGTAAGAAAACAAGTACGAGAATATTTATGATATGTGTAACTATGCAACTATATTTCTGACATAAGTACAACATGGAATTAGAAGATCTTGATTAGAAATAGTGGCATTTTTTAAAAGAACTCAAATATATCTAAGTTGAAGCAAACTTAGTATTTTGAAAAGTTCTTTTTTTCATCACGCAATTAAACACGCTTAAGTTCTATTCTAGTGCATTTTCATGAAGTCATGGTGGTTGTCATTGGGCGAGTTTTCCTCATTAAATAGCCATTCTTCTCCATTTTAATTTCCGTCCATTTAAATATTCAATGTCTCAAAGAAACCTCTAGGCTTTCACCTGAATCTCATCTTTTCTCATAAACTATTTATGCATGGACAAGAATGAAGAGAGATTTGACTTTTTGGTGCCTTCAAGTAGAACCAAAAATTCATATTTACCTTTATTTATTTTCTATACCCGATTATTTTACTACCAAGAAGGGCATCAAGAAGTGTTGGTATAGGCTCAATGGAGGTATGGACATGTTTAGAGGGCTGCTGCTTAATTTTTATGTTATTTGAAACGCAAGTGTCAAAAATTAATGATAATGTCTTACTGCAGAGAGGGTGTTAGTTAGTTAGTCCTCCGGGGCCTGTTATGCAAGATCATTGTTGGCTGGATGTTCCATGGAATAGGCTAAAGCATATTTGGATGAATCTCTTGATGTAGAGGGGGTGTGTCAGTATAACATTTACAGCTCGTTTGTGGAACACGGCAACTCTTGCTCCATCCATTGAATCAGCGAGTCCTCCTGGTTCTTATGTGTACATGTCTTTCTTGGACATGTGGCCTTGTGGGTCTGCAACAACGATAGCTTTGCCTTTGGGGCAAGGAATTAGGTAATTCACATGTTTTACCCAATTTGTGTGGCTTCTTTCTTTGTGATGTTGAGTTGGGAAGGTTCTTGTGGCATTTTCTTAGGTTCTTGTGGCTTCCTAGTCACATTTTCAATGGTTACTGACTTTCGTCTGCATTCCCACACCTAGTCTAGACCTTGAAGTTTTACTTAGTGAGCTCAGGTCTTAGACTTGGTTTTGTTTTGGGCACCTATACCTTCTCTATCACTTGACATACATTAGGGGAAGGTTGAGGTCTATAGGGGCCCTTTAAGCTGCCATATTATGATTTTAATGACTTTTTGTTAAAATGTTAAGTTTCTTTGACTTTAGATACCTTCTTATTCTTCAAATGGCTAGAAGTTTGAATTTCAAAGTTTCCCACCAAAATTGAATTTAAAATTGTTTGGAAAGATCCTCACAATAGATGCGGTTCACCAAGTAATCACTTTTTGGATGTGTTTCAAGGAGGGTTAGGGTGAGCCATAACAAGTGCAACTCCCGATAGAAACACACATGTGAACAAAGCAAAGAAAGTGGTAACGGTGGCCACAAGGCAATGAAAAAATATCTAGTGCATCCATCATGAACCTAAAACCATATCCCCCACATGCCGATGTAATATTCACATCATTTACAAACATCAGGGATTGATGGTGGGTACGGAGAAACCATATGTGGACCCTTCGCTAACATAGTGGTAATCAAAGATGCATAAAACACTTGCCCTGCCAATGCACTATGGGTAGCTTGCTTGCCGCTACCCATAGTGCAACTCCCAACAAAAACACACATGTAAACAAAGCAAAGAAAGTGGTAACAATGGCCACAAGATAATGAAAAAATATCTAGTGCATCTATTATGAACCCAAAACCATATCCCCCATATGCCGATGTAATATTCACATCATTGCAAACATCAAGGATGGTTGGTGGGTACAGAGAAACCATATCTGGACCCTTCACCAACATAGTAGCAACACAAAACGCTTGCCCTGCTAGTGCACCTTTGTAATCCTCCTCGTCCATTTTCAACATAGCCTATACACATATCAATGAAGAAAAGAGACTGAAATTGTATCCATAAGCATAAATGACTCATGTATATAGCATTGCAAATTGATGTATTCTATTATGTTGCATAAAACTTGAAAAGTTATACAATACATGAGTGCTAAATAGTATAGGAATGGTATATAGCAGTTTATCATTGCAATCCTACACATTGTATCTCTACTATATAGTGGCAAAGACTGCTATATAGTAGACTACAAGAAGTATACTATATAGTAGACTCTAGCAAGGTCTGCTATATAGCATGAAACAACTATATAACACTCTCATAGAATGCAACCCAGTGTTACAAACACTATAAAGAAGCAAAGTATACTCTCACAGAGTTCAGTCTAGTGTTCAAAAAATGCTATAAAGAACACAGTACTACTATATAGCAAAAAATAGCCATAAAGCTTTTCCAGAGAATGCAACCTAGTTTTATCAACACTATATAGAACAAAGTGCTCATTAGGCAAAATATGGACTCCCATTTTTGCCCCTTAAGGATTTGCACACCTCCTCTCTCTAGAAAAATGGGCTCATTGTGAAACTTTTGCAAATCAACTCAGAAGTGAGCGGAGTTTGGACATTTGGAATCTACTCTTCGAGACCTTTCCAATGATATATAGCATGATGGGCGATTTTACATATTCAAGAAGTCCCCAAATTGGTGATGACGTCAACAGATAAGTTTCCAAATTGGTGATGATGTGACAGGTCTCGAAGAGTAGATTTCAAATATTAACATCATGACTAATTTGGGGACTTCTTGAATATGCAAAATTGCCCATCATGCTATATATCATTAAAAAGGTCTCGAAGAGTAGATTCCAAATGTCTAAACTCTGCTCACTTCTGAGTTGATTTGCAAAAATTTCACCATGAGCCCATTTTTTTAGAGAGAGGAGGTGTGGAACACCTTATATCGTCATCAACTTCTTTTGTTGTTCCATCTGCCAAGCTTACTAATAAGCTGAAATTTCCCTTGGCACTGAAATACCCCTCATTCACATATATCTCCTTAAGCCGCCCACCAGGAAGATCACGTCTGAGATCCATCACCCTCAAATTTGAGGAAAGGCATCTACATAAAGGGAATCTTGGGGAGAGGATCCCTAAATTCATTGTGATGTTATCAAGAAACTTAGTCCCTTGTGGTCTAGAAACCGCTTGTGGTATAACCTCCTCATTGTTATCCACCTTCTCCTTATCTTCTTCAATGTGCTGACCAACATCCCTAGGATCTTGTTGGCTTGAGATATTCTTTGGATTGTTCACAAAATCCATAGTCTCACTCTCATGGGCACTTTGAGAGTCATGGGACTCTTCCTCCCCATCAGGCCTTGGATCAACAGAAGAGCTTCCTTTGATGGCCTTCTCACTTGTTTTACCAAAAGGCATTGCTTTCTTCTTTTTTAGAAGAGTCATCCTACAAGGAAAAAACCACAAATGTACAATAATTTATGTTACAAACTATAAGAGCTTAAATTAGATAGCCCAAATAAACATTATGACAATAAAAAGAGTTGATGAAAGATTATATTATATTATAAAAGATTGATTATGACAATAAAAATTATCAATAGAGCATCACGCATGGCATAAAGAGAGGGAGCTCACAAGGACCTCAAGGAAAATCATTGATGGCGGGGAGGAGGCCCACAGCTAGCCGTAGTGGCTTTGGGGATCGAGAGCTCGGCGGGTGGTACCATTAGGGGAAGGTTGAGGTCTATAGGGGCCCTTTAAGATGCCATGTGATTAAAAGGTTATTAAGGAAAAGGGCCAATCATAAGATGCCATGTATACAAAAATGTTGGGTGATTAAAGGTGGTCAAAAGATTCTCTAGAAGATGCCTTTTTGTACTTTTCATTCCCAAAAAGTGGGGGGGAAAGTTTTTGAAATTTCGGACATCCATAACTTCTACATATGAGCTCAAAATTTGTCAGAGATTAGAGATCCAGAATCTACCCGTCACTGAGCTCTTTCCATAGATATGTCACATGATATGGTTTTGCCCACTCAATTTTAAATTCAATTTTGGCGGGAAACTTTGAAATTCAAACTTCTAGCCATTTGAAGAATAAGAAGGTATCTAAAGTCAAAGGAACTTAACATTTTAACAAAAAGTCATTAAAATCATAATATGGCAGCTTAAAGGGCCCCTATAGACCTCAACCTTCCCCTAATGTCTATAGGCTTCGTATTTGGAGCGGGGACATCTTGGGCACACGGCTCTGCCCCCACATGAACACTCCCACACGTGCAAGCAGGTGTAGAAAACAACTTTGAGTCGCACAAGCTCTATCTCAAGGTCCTCTTCCTTAATCAAGGTTACAGTAGCCATGTTTATTTGGAGTGTCAGTCTACTTTGTTTTGCCCCTACTTGGGGGCTGCCTCGCCTTAACCTCTTCTTGTGCTTTTTCTTGAGTTTTTCTTGTCTCATCCTTTCTTATTTCTTTTTCCATGCTTGTTCCAACATGTATTGAGTTAAGGACCTATAGTAACTCTAAATGGTCCTAACCCTCGATATTTCAATTTTTTTCTTGTTGGAAGAGCCGACCCCGTACATAAGTACTAGGTCTCCTTCCTGTAGCTCTTTAGATTTTAGGTTATGGTCAAACCACCGTTTGCGTCTGAGCTTTTCTACTATCATGTCATGTAGAGCGAGTAATCGATTCTCATCAAGCTTTTCTAATTCAACCAACTTTTCAAGTATAGATCATTCTCCAAGAGATATTCTTTCACGGCTATCCTCAAGCTGGGTAGTGCCAATATTTCCATGAGCATCACTATCTTAATTTTTTAGGGGAGCCAAAAAGGAGTTTGTTTTATAGCTACCACAGTCTTGATCAAGATACCACAAAGGACTTTACTAGTACTTTTTGACTGCCCATTGGCTTGAGGGTAGTGAGGTGATGATTTACAGTGAACCACCATCAATCCTCTCAACAGGTGTTCAATGACCTCGTTGATAAAATGGGAGCCCTTATTGCTAACCATAGCTCTAGCCAAGGGGATAGCCAAATTTGGATATATTGTGCTCGTATAAAAATTTAGCAGTTGTACGAGCATTTGCCTTTTGAGTTGCTTTTTCTTCTTCCCATTTTGTGAAATAATCAGTGGCCCACGACTTACGTTTGTCGTGCAGCTAGACTAATGGATCCAACAAAGCCTATTTTTCATTTTTCAAAAGGTTATTACACAATGATCAGAACCAAAGGCATTCTATCTTGTTCGTGGGGAATGTTAAAGCATTGACATTTGTCATAGTGTTTGATGAATTCCATGGCATCACATAGTTTGGCCACCATAACCTAGCTTACAAGATGTTGTCATGACTTCGCCTACACAATGTCCACTAGCAATTCCACTATGAGCCCCTTCTAAAGCGGTCACGAACTCATCCTCCCTGAAACATTGTCTCAACACATGATCCTTGGCTAGCTTATACAGCTGACCTGGTATTAGTTGTGATAAGGTGCGGCTATCTTAATAAGTCATCGCATCCTATCCTTGTTTAGTGGCTTATCCTGTGGAAACCCATAGGCAAGATAATCGCGAAGATTTCTTCACTCTATTCCGGGACCAGATCTAATTTGAATAGAGTAGCATCTGATAGTTCATCAACACCAGTAGGGCAACAACTTCTTCATCAGGCATTATGCCAGTACATGTGAACCTTTCCATACTATGACAATAAAATCGAACTCCATTAATAGAAAAAATGGTGAGTAATTCATCCAATCATGTAAGGTTTGTTTGACAAGATACAAAAAAGCTTGATGATCCACAAAGAAGATTAATTTATTAGCTATCTATGCTTTTTCACCACATACACCATGGCTAGTCCTTCCCACTCAGTTTTGGTATAATTCATCTCAGCTTCATTGAGTTGTTTACTTACTAAGAAGATTTGGTAGTCCAATTTATGCTCCCTTGTAATTGGTTGTGCTAGAATACACCCAATTGCGAAGTTTGATGCATTAATATGCACACAGAACATGAGATCCCAATTTGGCGGTCTCAAGGTAGGGACACTATCTAATGTGAACATGAAATCCAAATTTGGTGGTCTCTCAAGATAGTAGGCACACTAGTTAATTCTCTCTTTAATTCATTGTAAGCCTACTTACACTCTTCGAGAGTGGACTGAGTACAAGGTTTATTAGTTAAAAACTGAGATATTACTAAAAAAATGAGATATTTTGGTATAATGATACATTTTTGACACCTTGGTAAGGAGGGGGGAGACTTTAAGGAGGTGCCTATTTCACACACGTGAATGAGTTTTTAAATCAAAAATATTAAGATATTTTTATCTCTCCTCTCTCCTGGATCAAACTAAATCAAAAAGGGAGCCAAACTATTCCAAATCTTGTCCAAATTCAGCCAAACTGAAGCTGAAAAATTCTAGAACTTAGTTGGACTCAGTTAGAGGCCTCCCTTGCCTAAATAGATCCTTAGTCTTTTTTAAACAAATTTGTGAACTATATCATGCCAGTATTACATTAAAATAATGATATTTTGTATTATCCCTTAAAAATCCTCTACTTTTGGAGAGAGTGGAGCTTCTCTCTCTCTTCAACCATCCTTGGAGCTTTCCTCTCAACACACTAACCAATTGATTGGTTGGGAGCTTGTTCTAAGATAGAGAAGCAAGAAAAATCAAGAGGTAAGGTGTAATTTCATGGTTTTTTTCTACTATTCTCAATGTTTTCACTTCTCAACCCCTCTCAAGCTTGAGAAGTTTCTAAATTAAGTGTTTATAATGCAAATCAAGCTTTTCTTAAGAGTTATAATGAATAATTAAGAAAAGTTTTCATTTATGCTTAATTAGGATGATTTTTATGTTTATCTCTCTCTCCCCAAAAGAATGGTCATTCCTATGACCAATTCTCTATTCAAATGATGCTTCTCATTGATAAATTCTCAATTCACAAATGAAACTCTAGGCTTGTGAAGCTAGAGGTTAACAAAGTGGCTTTTTATACTTTTATGCTTCTAAAATTAAGATAATCTTATGATTTAAATCCATAAATTGGATTTAAGTTTAGAAGATTGTTATACTATCATAATTATATAAGTTTATTCTTTTTAAAAATATTAAAAATTAACAGTAATAGCAGCGGAGCTATGGCAAAATTTTTAAGAAATTGATACATAATTCATTCTTATGCACAACGTGAAAAGAGGACTTCTTACCATATTCTAGGATTGGTCATCCTATGCTAAAAGAATGATTTTCATCACATTCAATGGAATACTAATTTTTAAGGTTTATGCATAATTAAATAATTAAGAAAAGAGAAAATTATGGTAATTTTATTTAAATGATAAAAGAGGAATTCCCATGACATTTGGAATTCAATAATTTAAATGGGAAAAGTGAAATTCTTAGCATATTGGAATTAATGGATATTTTATTTGAATTTAAAGAGGAATTTTAGATAAATTTATTTTATGCATGGGAAAATTTAAATGATAAAAGAGAAATTTCCATGACATTTGGAATCCAACCATTTAAATGGTAAAAGTAGAATTCTTGACATATTAGGATAATGGATATTTTTATTAAAGAAAAGAGAAATTTTAGATAAATTTATTTTATGATAAAAGAGGAATTTCCATGACATTTGGAATGCAATTAATTAAATGCAAAAAGAGGAATTTTTAGTATAATTCAATTTATGAATATTTATCAAAAGTGAAATTTTGAGCATTATTGGAAAATATGGATAGAATTGATTTTTGTAAGTCCCATGAATTATTTTATTCAAAAGAAGAATATTGAACATATTTCACTTGAGAAATTCGAGAGAGAATATGAAAATAACCGTCTCAAGAAAAAGAACCTTTACCTAGGCCAAGCAATTGGCAAAAATTTAGAAAAAGTCCCATCGTCGGTATCAAGGTAGAAAAAGGTACTAAATGGGAATGAGATGTGAATAGATGTGATAAGATGTGAATGGGATGTGATAGGATGTGGTGTGATGTAAATGAATGTGGATGAGATGTGAAGTAAATGGATGTGGATGTGAATGATGAGATGAGAATGAGATGTGAGGTATGTGAAAGGATGAGATGTAAAGTAAATGGATGTGGATGTGTATGAGAAAGAATGTGATGTAAATGAATGTGGATGTGAATGATGAGATGAGAATGAGATGTGAGGTTATGTGAAAGGATGAGATGTAAAGTAAATGGATGTGGATGTGTATGTGAAAGAATGTGATGTAAATGAATGTGGATGTGAATGATGAGATGAGAATGAGATGTGAGGTTATGTGAAAGGATGAGATGTAAAGTAAATGGATGTGGATGTGTATGTAAAAGAATGTGATGTAAATGAATGTGGATGTGTATGTAAATGAATGTGGATGTGAATGATGAGATGAGAATAAGATGTGAGGTTATGTGAAAGGATGAGATGTAAAGTAAATGGATGTGGATGTGGATGTGGATGTGGATGCGATAAGATGTGATGTAATGTAAATGGATGTGGATGCAGATGTGGAATGAGATGTGATGTGATGTAAAGGGGATGTGGATGTGAATGGATGTGATGGGTGTGATGTGATGTAAAGGGATGTGGATGTGAATGGATGAGATGTGAAGTGATAGGTGTGAATGTGGATGTGGATGATGTGGATGGATGTGAATAGTCGTGCATGTGAATGACTAGATGGATGTGGATGAATGAGATGGGATGTGTATGAATGAGATATGATGTGGATAGATGTGGATGTGATGTAATGTAGATAGAATGTATGTGATGGGATGGTGATGAGAATGAATATGATGTATATGAATGGATGCGATGTGATGGATGTGAATGGATGTGATATAAATGAATGTGATGAATGTGAATGGATGTGAATGGATGTGATGTGATGTGAATCCGGATAGATGTGAATGGATGAGATGTGATGTGAAATGGATGTGATGTGATGTGATGTGAATCGGGATAGATGTGAATGGATGAGATGTGATGTAAAATGGATGTGATGTGATGTGATGTGAATCGGGATAGATGTGAATGGATGAGATGTGATGTGAAATAGATGTGATGTGATGTGATGTGAATCGAGATAGATGTGAATGGATGAGATGTGATGTGAAATGGATGTGATGTGATGTGATGTGATGTGGATCGGGGTAGATATGAATGGATGAGATGTGAATGAATGTAATGTGATGAGATGTGTACATGGGTAGATACGAATGGATAAGATGTGATAAGGATAAATGTGGATAGATGTGATGAGATGGAATATGATGTGATTAGATAAGAATGGAATATGATGTGATTGGATAAGAATGGAATATGATGTGATTGGATAAGAATGTGATGTGATTAGATAAGAATGGAATATGATGTGATTGGATAAGAATGGATGAAGGACGATGGGAATACATATGATTGGACGTGGATTAAGAAATGTAGAATGATGTGAAACAATGTGGAAAGACGAGAGGTCATTATAGAAACTGTATTTATGACCTGTTTTTAAATGACTATTTTATGTAAAGAATGTTGGGGAAGCATTTTGACGGTCTTGTGAATGAGGTCGTGGAGGCCTAAGTGATAAAGTTGCAATAGCTGACAGAGAGTCAATGGAGGACGTCTCGCGTAGCAAGGTCGGTTGAGATCTTGACCAGCCTCAGTTCAATTTAAATGGTGAGCTTCCGGTACGGTGGATGAGGGACCAAGGAAGTGGCCTATGAGTGAAGTGCTAGGTGACGTGCGAAGAATCCTAAAGGGTGCTGACGATAAGTTACTCAAGCTTTGGGTCGCCGAAGATACCCACGCGTGCGTCGAGGAAGAAAATGGAAAAGGGTGTTGGAGTTGTTTTCTGAACTCGGGCATGGATCTGGTTGACTGACCTTGCTGGTCCTCAACGAATGAGTCCATGGCTCTTTTATATGGATCTGTTGGTTAATCTTGCTGATCTACAACGGAGAGTCCATCTGGATTTTTATAAGTGAATATATTTTTGGGTACTATGAGAGCTAGGAACTATTGAAAAGGCCCCTGAGTGGACAGGTGGTGAGCGTTCTAGTTGCCAATGATGCCATAGGTACACCGATGAAGGAATGATTAGAAATTAGAATTCAACCGAATATTTTGGAGGATTATGATCAGTGATACTATGGTTTCATTAAAAGATTGTTTTAAAGGCAAGTGAATCTATGAAAAAGACAATCTTATATTGGGTGTGTAAGTGGTGTGACTATCTTGAAGTTTGCATGAAGCACCGGCGGCTAGGGGGCTTGGGAACTCTTTTCCGTGGTACCCGGGACAAAACATAACCAAATTCCTAAATGGATCTTATCACTACAGTGGTTGGGCGGTTGGCTGGGCGGTTGGCTAACCCATGCGACTAGATTGGACTGATGGATCCCTAAAATGAGACGCAATTCTATTATGGTACAATAGATGAAGTAAATCCCGGACAGTCCTTGTTCTATGGAAAAGAATCAACGGCTATGCCTCTCGATGAGGAAAAAAGCGTTGGTAATATCCTCGAGAAATCGCCTGTGCTTTTTGGGTGAGGGAAGTTTTTCCGGGAAGAACCCAGGGATTAGTCTCTTGTCCGGATATCTGTAGGCTAGGCCTCGAGTGAGAGGCTCTACCTTGCACAAGAAGTGCTGGTATCAGAGCGAATTGGCTAAAGTGGATCAACCAGGAAGCCAGGTTGCACGGAGGGGGCAGGGATCTTTCAGCTGGTATCAGAGCGAATTGGCTAAAGTGGATCAACCAGGAAGCCAGGTTGCACGGAGGGGACAGGGATCTTTCAGCTGGTATCAGAGCGAATTGGCTAAAGTGGATCAACCAGGAAGCCAGAACTTGTTGAATGAAAAATGGCTAAAATTTTGATTATTTACTAATCTTAATTAACTAGGTGATTAGCAAGATAATGAGCTCATAAATTTGATGGATTCTAAGGTAGGCTCTGATACCACGTTAAATTTGCAGTAATGTGATGAGCTATGGTGGATCCAATGCAAGAATCAATATCATTAACATAGAGATTAGATGATGATTAAGATGAGATTAGTGAGCAATTAACTGATAGCTTAATGTAGGCATGGATAGTCAAAAACCAAAAAATTCTCATTAGGCCAATGCCTTAATTTATAGAGTTTACATCCAAGCATCTAATCCCACTAATCTCTCCGTGATTCACTCCACCTCTTTTGCTTGATTCTCTCCACCTCTTCACTTTTCCTAGAATATCTCCACACATCCTAAATCTTCTCATGCTACCCTTTATTCTCTCCTAGTAGATACCTCTCACCTTTTCACTGCTTCTCACTCATTTACAAATTCTCTTTTACAGCCTCTTGCTAAGGGCTTGTTCTCGCACACACCCTATTCACTTGTATATTTCAACAACCATCACTCCAGCGTTTGCATGTGGAATGGTCCTGGAGCAAAAGAATCATCGTGTAAACCAAGACAAAGGTGTGCCAGGTGCGTCTGAGTGTCGTGCCACATAATCATCCACCATACATCTCAAGTAGCATAGAATGCAACCAAAGATGAATATCCCGGCTCTGAAGAACATCGGATCATGTAGACACCCGTGGGAGCCAAATGAACTCATCTCAAGGTCAGCCTCATGCAGGATCAAATGGGAACCCATGCCATCATCCCACATAGCTCCACTCAAAAAGTCGAAGGCATGATACACTGATCTATATGTGCATGAGTGTGATCCGACCCATGAACTATATCCTCATGTGCAAGACACTCTAGGTGCGTGTGAAACCCGAAGACAAGAGAAGGGTCACTATAAAGATCATCATTGAATACTGACGGAGTATCTACACATGAAAGATAAGTGGTATCCTCCATAAAATTACTATCCTCAAAATCTCCAAGGTCACTAAGATCATCCTCATAGGTAGGGTGTATCTCCAAGGTCACTAAGATCATGCTCGTAGGTAGGCTGTATCTCCATCATCACTAGATCTTAAAAAATGTCAAAGACAAATACGAAACTTTCTAGATCCACAGGCAAAATCCTAACTCTCCTACAAGGTCTCACCTCAGTAAAGTCATCACAATCATCATGTGCAATGCCTGATTGCTTGATATATACACTAAACTCACACAAAAGTTTCCAGGTATGCTCTCAATCATCCTCGTAGGTAGGCTGTATCTCCATCATCACTGGATCTTTAAAAATGTCAAAGACAAATACGAAACTTTCTAGATCCATAGGCAAAATCCTAACTCTCCTACAAGGTCTCACCTCAGTAAAGTCATCACAATCCTCATGTGCAATGCCTGACTGCTTGATATATACACTAAACTCACACAAAAGTTGCCAGGTATGCTCTCAATCATCCTCGTAGTTAGGTAGGCTGTATCTCCATCACTGGATCTTTAAAAATGTCAAAGACAAATACGAAACTTTCCAGATCCATAGGCAAAATCCTAACTCTCCTACAAGGTCTCACCTCAGTAAAGTCATCACCATCCTCATGTGCAATGTCTCACTGCTTGATATATACACTAAACTCACACAAAAGTTGTCAGGTATGCTATGAGAGCTAGGAGTAGTGATAGAATCGTATATATCCCAACAAGTAGAAATCCTAAAAGAATAGCCTGAAGAATCTAACACAAGGAACTCAAGTCTATGCTGATATATGTCTCATGAATCCATATATGGGATATCACTAATCAAGTTACTAGCATACGCTTCTTTTAGAAAATTATCTCTAAGAGATCGTTCACGTGCATATAGCGCCTAAGCTAATTAGGGCGAACAGACACCTGTTTGACCCAACGAAGAGTACGCCAAGCGTCTTGAGATTGTAACGAGCTGTGGGAAATTATAAAAAGTTAAAAAAAATACCTGTGTTTGCTCATTAAGGAGCATTTTGGCACTCTGACATGGCCATGATAGAGGGATTACCAGGGATCACACAAGGACTAAACCCAATGGTGGCTGACATCTTCGAGCCATTGAGATCTATGCCACAAATGCATCTCCCGATACCATTGGCTATGCCTATAACAAGCGTGTCATTGGGTTTTACACCCCCTATTACTTTGATCCCACATCGAGCTTTGGTCCCTTAGCTACATTTCCACAAATCCTATAAGTACCAACCCTTTCCTGGATGCCCACACCCTGGACATACTGACTAGTCTAGGAAGGGGGTAGCCCAAGGACTCAGTAAGTCTCTCACAGCAAGAGCACTCACATACAGCCTTAGTGACATACAGAAATACGGTCCTAAAAATTTCCAAAATTATGGGCAAATAAAATGGAACAACAAACCCTGTTCAATTCATTCAAATGTTTAAACAGAGATGTGAAGCCTTTGGAAATCCTAACTATCCCACCAAGGTACATGCGTTGAACCTATGCTTAGAGGAAAAAGCTAGTCGATGGTTCATCACATTAATGCCTACGATCAAGACCAACTTCAAAACCTTGAAATTAGCCTTTATACATGGCTTTTCCAGACAAGGTGATCTGTAGAGTGCAACAACAGAACTCTATTCAATTGAGCGTCAACCAAATGAATCCATTAGAGATTTTATCCTTCGAATAAAACTCTTGGACTCACGTTGTGAGTCATGGGAAAAATTAAACGATGTTCAATTGAAGAGATGTTTCATGATAGACTTGAAGAATAACAGCTTACACAACTTGATCATTGTATCCAATCTGAAAACATTCGATCAATGTTGTAAAGAAGCAACACGTTTAAATGACATGCTGGAAGATGATCATGCTACGAGGTATTAATGAAGCAATGGCAAAAGAAAGATCAATCTCAGAATTGACATTCCCCAAACTCTATGCAACCTTGCTTAAAATCTTCCAATCGACATCTCTAAGAGAGGATGAGAACCTTCAAAACCAAACATCCTTAATGCCTCTACAAGTGAGGAATGAAATACCTTGTGTTGAGTGCAATCACTACAACCATCCCAATCCCCATTGTGCATACAAGGCACCTCTTCTTCTATACTGCATATATTGTAAAATCTTTAACCATGATACTAAAAAGTGTCCCGCTTCATCCAAAATTGACTCAAAACCTCCATCTCTCGTGCACCAAACAGAAAGAGTTCAAAGGGTAGAAACTGTTCAGGAAGCAGTTAATCAAACACTTCAGTGTTTCTATTGTCGTGGACCTCACAAGGTGGCAGATTGCACAATTTGGAATACTTCCATGTCCATAGTCACACTGACACCTTGCGACCCATGTGTGAACAATGTGGCATTGATCACATGTTCCAAGATTGCCCAAGACTAGTTGATTTAATGCAAATTACGTCACAAAATACAACTCTTAACATCTTAAGCATACAAAACAGACAATTGGCTATGGTACCCTTGAATGTGCTTACACGACACGAGGAACAGTCAAAAAGAATGCAAAAGATAATACCTCAACATGGGTAGAAGAACATGCTTTAAAGCAGAAACCAAAAGAAAAAGCAAAACCTTCTAAACCCAAGAAAAACAAGAGACTACAAACTATCAAAACCAAGGTCGAATTAAAAGATAGGAAAAAGGAGCCTGTAGAGGACATAAACCCAAAAGGAGACATAAACACAAAAGAGCCAAAAGCTATACATGATACAGAAGCATCCACCTCACAAACCACCACACAAACCATAAAACCCATATGTGTACAAAAGCCCAAAAGAAAGTTCGATCTCGTCGCATAAGTAAACATAATGAAAAACTGGCAAACTAAAGAAAGTTAGAAAATGAAACAAGTTCTAGTACGTCACTAAGTGAGAATGAAACAAGTTCTTACTCTTCACTCAATGCACCACATAGACCAATCAAGAAACTAGAACCCACCCAGGAGAGCATGCTTAGCTTGGTTGAATGTATTACAGGGTCACCAGTTGTGATTGAGCCTCATAACACCAATCCTAAAAAAGCAACCAAAATGCAAAGCCAGAGGAGTACCACTTCCCCTTTCAAGAGAAAGACATACTCTCTATAGAAGAGTCATTTGAAACAGATTGTACTATGAACTATATGCTTGAAAAAGCATGTGAGGAATTCGATAATTCCATTACAAGATTAAAACAGTCTCTCAAAACCTCATTTGGAGGATTGCTCTTCTCTTGCACCATTAAGGACTCAATATAAGTTGTACCAAGACATAAAGAACTCCATAGAACAAGACTGTGAGGATTCCCAAGTTTCCAAACAGACCTCATTGAGAATTGTCAGAGATCCAAGTGTGCCAGTGTACGCATTGAAAAATCTGAGAGCCAAACAGAGGATGAAAGTAAATGGGAATATGAAACAGAAATAGGATCTGAAGCTGAAACAAAAATTGAAACATCCATGGTTCCTTTGGATCATGGTATGGTTGGATTTCCCTACAAGCAATGATGTTAAGCGTATTGATTAGCCCTCGAGCTAGTCATAACATCATGACAATAGACACTCGGGTATCAATGGGACAACCTAAACTCATTGGGTACTCTTGAAAAAGCTAAGAGCCAAACAGAGGATGAAAGTAAATGGGAATATGAAACAGAAACAGGATCTGAAGCTAAAACAAAAATTGAAACATCCATGGTTCCTTTGGAAGATTCTATCATGGTATGGTTGGATTTCCCTCTACAAGCAATGATCTTAAGCGCATTGATTAGCCCTCGAGCTAGTCATAACATCATAGACACTTGGGTGTCAATGGGACAACCTAAACTCATCCCTACAAGCAATAGTCTTGCAAAAGGAGCCAATGGACAAAACATTGAAGTTCCATGTTACTTTAGCTACACTACTCAAACTATCGGGTGGAGATATGGAATTTACATTCCATGTTACCCTAGATTCCCTTGAGTAAGATGTCATCCTTGGTGGAACTTGGATAGGTGAATCATTGTATTCAATAGATAAATCCATGCAAACAGTCACCTTGAACACTCCTGTAGGCAATATACAATTGCTATTACGAGAGGAAGAGACCTTGGAGGAGCTGGAACATCCAACATATCTTACTGAAAATATCCCTAGGATTTTGGTTGGATTTCCCATAAAATCACCACAGCTCAAGCATAGCTTTATCCACCAACACAAGAACACAATCTCATGACCCTCGAGCTATGGGATTTATTAGGTCAACCAACACTCATAGCACATCCTGAAAGAATAAACTTTACACAAGACTTGAACATCCCCATTAGGAAGTGAATGGGGTCTTCTTGGGCCCTTTAATTTGCCCAAGCCTAATCAAGGTGATTAAGGAATAGCCAAATGGGGGGTTGCCATGTGGACTGAAATGTTGGGTTTGTAAGAGAGGTGTAAGAGTGGTCAAAGGGTGCACTTTTTCCCCCAAAAAGGGGGGAGGCAATTTTACAATTTTCGGACCTCCATAACTTCTACATACAAGCTCCGATTTGAGCGGAGATTATAGATCCGTGATCTACGCATCAAGAGCTTTCCATAGATATATTACATGATATGGTTTTGTTCGCTAGATTTTAAATTCCATTTTCCCTCCAAAATTCAAATTCGAATAAAGTAGCCGTTTTGAAGCTTCTAATTAGAAAACGTTTCTTCTTAAGAGAAAAGGTTTGACTCCTTAAACTGCCAAATAAAAGGGCCCAAGAAGCCTTCCATTGAGGTACTTTGAACATACAATGTATATTGAAACTAACCCCCTTACTTGTAAGTTTTTTGCGGTTGAGTATGTATTGGTGGAAGCCGATTTGTTCTTCGGTCATAAATAGACTATTGCTGTCCAAGCACCACTGTGCTTTGCTAGCGATAGAGTCATCACGATGGTCAATGACAAAAAGTTGACAATACCATATTGCAAGGAAGAGAAACCAACTTTAATGGATTTCTATGATGCTGAACACAAAAGGTTACAAGCCTCTTCCACAAAAGCCCATCTACACAATGACATACCATATGCGTCAACAATCGACTCCGTTAGAGCATCTACTCCAACAACATCTTTACCTATGAAGTTCAATGCCAAAACCTCAAAATCAACAGCTATTCTTGAAGAAGTTCCCACAGCCCACCAACCATCTATCTCTAACAAGGAGCTCAAAGGAAATGCCCAAGAGCCTATGCGTATTCATCGACAAACCTCACCAAAGGAGACAACCACATGCTCAAAGGCCTCATCACATCAATAGCCACTACACATAAGACTCTAGTCTCATCATCATCAACAATACTTACGAGTCTTAAACCTGCAGCCTCCGCACCAACCAAAGTCAAGGAGGACCCCAAGCCTTCCACATCAACCCAAAAGAAAATTCGACCAAGACAACCACAATCAAGGTATCTTAATATTATTAAGAGGTGGGTGGAGAAGCAGCCACTCAAATTTGGGTGCCTTGATAATCCTCTTCCTCAATGTGCAGCACTCAAATTCCAAGGAAAAAGAAAAGAATTCCACAACACCGTCCACAAAAGCCGATGCGAGTTCCTCAAAGAACTCCACCAAGCTAACAAGTGTGGGTACCAAAAACATTACTACAAGCACAAGGGTACTACAAAAGTAATACCAAAGCTTGGATTCCCAAGCGCATCACACAAAGTCCCCTAAGCTTGCACAAACAAGGAAGCCTCAGCACCAAGCACATCATACCAGTTTTTAATGTTCATCAAAGATGGGTGCATGTGCATGTGATTCAACAACAAGGATACTATGATGGTGATCCCATCATATGGTTTTCAAAATTGAACCATGTGAAGAAAGCCTCACCACCGACTTTAATCCCAACAGCTTCACCTAAAGTTCGACAAGAATGGAGCAACAGCAAGCAAATCACTCAACCACTCTCGTGCATTTAGCACCAACACAAGAGCTTGTGCTTTTGTCGCTCCTCTAGATGTGATAAATAAGTGCACATGAACCTGTTGCTCGCAAGTCATGACCTAGCTGACCCATAAAATCAATTAAAAAAATCAAAAAACCTATCAAGGTAAAAACCTGCAACTTCACGGGGTCAAAACCTGCAACTTTACGTAATTCCATCTCACGGAATTACACTTCATGGAATTCCATCTCATGGCCAAAAACCTACAATCTCACGGGATTAGACCATTTCATGGAATATCCCTTTACGGCCAAAAAAAAAACCTATAATCTCAACGAGATTAGACCTTTTCACGGAATATCCCTTCACGGGCAAAAAAACCTGCAATCTCACGGAATTCCAACTCACAGAATCATATCTCACGGAATTCCAACTCACGGAATTACACTTCACAGAATTCAATCTCATGGCCAAAAACTTGCAATCTCATAGGATTAGACCATTTCACGGAATATCCCTTCACGGCGGCCAAAATACCTACAATCTCACGAGTTCATGTTTCTCACGAATTACAATCTCACGGCTTAAGAACCTACACTTTCACGATTTAATCCACATCCCGGATTAAGCCATCTCAGGCATTAACACTTTCCCAACGATCTTCAATAGCCATTATATATTTGTTAAGCTTATTGCTTACTATTCTTATGGTTAAATTAATGTCACAGCTGCTTCATGGAGTACATATCCATACTCATGTATAGGAGAACATTTGCACCAAAGCCTCTCATCGACAACTTCTAGGTACATCTCTAGATGGGGGGGGCATGGGGTGGGCAAAAGCCTGGTCAATGGTACAACCCATCGCCTGAAATTTTCCTTCAAATTATAAACCTCTCCAAACAATAACACCATCTTCACAAATCAATGATCTTCAATCCTTAGTGAAGATAACTATATTAGCCTCGTAAGTCAACGTAATTCTTTCAATCCTCACCAACAAGTGGTTACTTCAACACAGAGCAGTTCAATAAGAGTCTATGTGACTCAATTCTTGTACTTCATGTATATCTACATCATAAGAGCACTTAAATATACATAAGAACATAAAAAGCACATAGGAAGAAGAAAGCAGGAACAAGTCCTACTCAATAACATTTGACAAGAATCTTGCCACACAAAGGGACATCATCGATAGCCAATTTCTTCAAATGACGAATGTCCCTTCAATGAATCAAATGAGGAACTAAGAATCACCATCTCATTCTGATGAATAAGTCTGGATTCCTCCGGATCCTTCCCTCTCTTCTCTCCCATTATTAACATCTCTTCGCATCCTCACTAACACAAATCACATGTAACATTGCTTATGATTGCCAAAAACAAAGTGAGTAAAAAGTAAAAACTTTATAAAAATGTTATCATCATTCGCAAAAAAAACCCAACCCTCCACCCCGTTAGGAATTTCTAATAAACCACTACCCTCTTCATTCACTAACTAGCTTTTCTTATTCCTTCCGGAGGAATAAAGACCATTGAACGTCACTCAACATCAAAGCCATCGACAAAGCTTGGTCATTCTCCCCACACAAAGGTCTTCAACGCGATCACAAGGACGTGATCGCCATCAGAAGGGGGGGATGTTAACCCAAGTCTAGGGTTAACAAGAGTTACCACCATTATCTTACATCAAGGACTTATGGTAGATACACCAAAGGGTCATACATTCAAGATATAATACAATGGTATCCAAAGCTACAACTTGGACGAGCACTCGTAATGCTGAGACGGAGTATTTTATGGGTGGTGACTCCCGCTTCAAGAGCGTGTGGTAGCAAGTTAGGATAAAGTCCTAAGTGATGTACTTCATGGATATATTATGAGAGTAGTCATTGTAATAGCATTAGTCCTCTTATGAGCCTAAAGTGCCCGGCCAACCATAGTTTAAGTGAGTGTGAACACTTATGCCCATGTATATAAGTGAATTTCTCTCATAATACAACACTCTCTCCCCTTGTGCAATTGAGTCTTGCTCTTTCTAATCCTCTTGCTAATCTCTCTCCCTAGTGAGAGGAGGGACGAGTACCCGTAGTGCAATGCGGTGGTGTGACAACGCTCACGGAGGCACGATGGAATTGCTTCTCATGGAGTTATAGAGCTTGGAGACCTCAAGGGTTACGAGCTCGGCCATTGGAAAGATCCTCACAATAGATGCGGTTCACCAAGTAATCACTTTTTGGATGTGTTTCAAGGAGGGTTAGGGTGAGCCATAACAAGTGCAACTCCCGATAGAAACACACATGTGAACAAAGCAAAGAAAGTGGTAACGGTGGCCACAAGGCAATGAAAAAATATCTAGTGCATCCATCATGAACCTAAAACCATATCCCCCACATGCCGATGTAATATTCACATAATTTACAAACATCAGGGATTGATGGTGGGTACGGAGAAACCATATGTGGACCCTTCACTAACATAGTGGTAATCAAAGATGCATAAAACACTTGCCCTGCCAATGCACTATGGGTAGCTTGCTTGCCGCTACCCATAGTGCAACTCCCAACAAAAACACACATGTAAACAAAGCAAAGAAAGTGGTAACAATGGCCACAAGATAATGAAAAAATATCTAGTGCATCTATTATGAACCCAAAACCATATCCCCCATATGCCGATGTAATATTCACATCATTGCAAACATCAAGGATGGTTGGTGGGTACAGAGAAACCATATCTGGACCCTTCACCAACATAGTAGCAACACAAAACGCGTGCCCTGCTAGTGCACCTTTGTAATCCTCCTCGTCCATTTTCAACATAGCCTACACACATATCAATGAAGAAAAGAGATTGAAATTGTATCCATAAGCATAAATGACTCATGTATATAGCATTGCAAATTGATGTATTCTATTATGTTGCATAAAACTTGAAAAGTTATACAATACATGAGTGCTAAATAGTATAGGAATGGTATATAGCAGTTTATCATTGCAATCCTACACATTGTATCTCTACTATATAGTGGCAAAGACTGCTATATAGTAGACTACAAGAAGTATACTATATAGTAGACTCTAGCAAGGTCTGCTATATAGCATGAAACAACTATATAACACTCTCATAGAATGCAACCCAGTGTTACAAACACTATAAAGAAGCAAAGTATACTCTCACAGAGTTCAGTCTAGTGTTAAAAAATGCTATAAAGAACACAGTACTACTATATAGCAAAAAATAGCTATAAAGCTTTTCCAGAGAATGCAACCTAGTTTTATCAACACTATATAGAACAAAGTGCTCATTAGGCAAAATATGGACTCCCATTTTTTCCCCTTAAGGATTTGCACACCTCCTCTCTCTAGAAAAATGGGCTCATTGTGAAATTTTTGCAAATCAACTCAGAAGTGAGCGGAGTTTGGACATTTGGAATCTACTCTTCGAGACCTTTCCCATGATATATAGCATGATGGGCGATTTTACATATTCAAGAAGTCCCCAAATTGGTGATGACGTCAACAGATAAGTTTCCAAATTGGTGATGATGTGACAGGTCTCGAAGAGTAGATTTCAAATATTAACATCATCACTAATTTGGGGACTTCTTGAATATGCAAAATTGCCCATCATGCTATATATCATTAAAAAGGTCTCAAAGAGTAGATTCCAAATGTCTAAACTCTGCTCACTTCTGAGTTGATTTGCAAAAATTTCACCATGAGCCCATTTTTTTAGAGAGAGGAGGTGTGGAACACCTTATATCGTCATCAACTTCTTTTGTTGTTCCATCTGCCAAGCTTACTAATAAGCTGAAATTTCCCTTGGCACTGAAATACCCCTCATTCACATATATCTCCTTAAGCCGCCCACCAGGAAGATCACGTCTGAGATCCATCACCCTCAAATTTGAAAGGCATCTACATAAAGGGAATCTTGGGGAGAGGATCCCTAAATTCATTGTGATGTTATCAAGAAACTTAGTCCCTTGTGGTCTAGAAACCGCTTGTGGTATAACCTCCTCATTGTTATCCACCTTCTCCTTATCTTCTTCAATGTGCTGACCAACATCCCTAGGATCTTGTTGGCTTGAGATATTCTTTGGATTGTTCACAAAATCCATAGTCTCACTCTCATGGACACTTTGAGAGTCATGGGACTCTTCCTCCCCATCAGGCCTTGGATCAACAGAAGAGCTTCCTTTGATGGCCTTCTCACTTGTTTTACCAAAAGGCATTGGTTTCTTCTTTTTTAGAAGAGTCATCCTACAAGGAAAAAACCACAAATGTACAATAATTTATGTTACAAACTATAAGAGCTTAAATTAGATAGCCCAAATAAACATTATGACAATAAAAAGAGTTGATGAAAGATTATATTATATTATAAAAGATTGATTATGAAAATAAAAATTATCAATAGAGCATCACGCATGGCATAAAGAGAGGGAGATCACAAGGACCTCAAGGAAAATCATTGATGGCGGGGAGGAGGCCCACAAATAGCCGTAGTGGCTTTGGGGATCGAGAGCTCGGGTGGTACTCTATAGGCTTCGTATTTGGAGCGGGGACATCTTGGGCACACGGCTCTGCCCCCACATGAACACTCCCACACGTGCAAGCAGGTGTAGAAAACAACTTTGAGTCGCACAAGCTCTATCTCAAGGTCCTCTTCCTCAATCAAGGTTACAGTAGCCATGTTTATTTGGAGTGTCAGTCTACTTTGTTTTGCCCCTACTTGGGGGCTGCCTCGCCTTAACCTCTTCTTGTGCTTTTTCTTGAGTTTTTCTTGTCTCATCCTTTCTTATTTCTTTTTCCATGCTTGTTCCAACATGTATTGAGTTAAGGACCTATAGTAACTCTAAATGGTCCTAACCCTCGATATTTCAATTTTTTTCTTGTTGGAAGAGCCGACCCCGTACATAAGTACTAGGTCTCCTTCCTGTAGCTCTTTAGGTTTTAGGTTATGGTCAAACCACCGTTTGCGTCTGAGCTTTTCTACTATCATGTCATGTAGAGCGAGTAATCTATTCTCATCAAGCTTTTCTAATTCAACCAACTTTTCAGGTATAGATCATTCTCCAAGAGATATTCTTTCACGGCTATCCTCAAGCTGGGTAGTGCCAATATTTCCATGAGCATCACTATCTTAATTTTTTAGGGGAGCCAAAAAGGAGTTTGTTTTATAGCTACCACAGTCTTGATCAAGATACCACAAAGGACTTTACTAGTACTTTTTGACTGCCCATTGGCTTGAGGGTAGTGAGGTGATGATTTACAGTGTACCACCATCAATCCTCTCAACAGGTGTTCAATGACCTCGTTGATAAAATGGGAGCCCTTATTGCTAACCATAGCTCTAGGGGATAGCCAAATTTGGATATATTATGCTCGTATAAAAATTTAGCAGTTGTACGAGCATTTGCCTTTTGAGTGACTTTCTCTTCTTCCCATTTTGTGAAATAATCAAAGGCCCACGACTTACGTTTGTCGTGCAGCTAGACTAATGGATCCAACAAAGCCTATTTTTCATTTTTCAAAAGGTTATTACACAATGATCAGAACCACAAAGGCATTCTATCTTGTTTGTGGGGAATGTTAAAGCATTGACATTTGTCATAGTGTTTGATGAATTCCATGGCATCACATAGTTTGGCCACCATAACCCAGCTTACAAGATGTTGTCATGACTTCGCCTACACAATGTCCACTAGCAATTCCACTATGAGCCCCTTCTAAAGCGGTCACGAACTCATCCTCCCTGACACATTGTCTCAACACATGATCCTTGGCTAGCTTATACAGCTGCCTTGTATTAGTTGTGATAAGGTGCGGCTATCTTAATAAGTCATCGCATCCTATCCTTGTTTAGTGGCTTATCCTGTGGAAACCCATAGGCAAGATAATTGCGAAGATTTCTTCACTCTATTCCGGGACCAGATCTAATTTTAATAGAGTAGCATCTGATAGTTCATCAACACCAGTAGGGCAACAACTTCTTCATCAGGCATTATGCCAGTACATGTGAACCTTTCCATACTATGACAATAAAATCGAACTCCATTAATAGAAAAAATGGTGAGTAATTCATCCAATCATGTAAGGTTTGTTTGACAAGATACAAAAAAGCTTGATGATCCACAAAGAAGATGAATTTATTTGCTATCTATGCTTTTTCACCACATACACCATGGCTAGTCCTTCCCACTCAGTTTTGGTATAATTCATCTCAGCTTCATTGAGTTGTTTACTTACTAAGAAGATTTGGTAGTCCAATTTATGCTCCCTTGCAATTGGTTGTGCTAGAATACACCAATTGCGAAGTTTGATGCATTAATATGCACACAGAACATGAGATCCCAATTTGGCAGTCTGAAGGCAGGGACACTATCTAATGTGAACATGAAATCCAAATTTGGTGGTCTCTCAAGATAGTAGGCACACTAGCTAATTCTCTCTTTAATTCATTGTAAGCCTACTTACACTCTTCGAGAGTGGACTGAGTACAAGGTTTATTAGTTAAAAACTGAGATATTACTAAAAAAAAATGAGATATTTTGGTATAATGATACATTTTTGACACCTTGGTAAGGAGGGGGGAGACTTTAAGGAGGTGCCTATTTCACACACGTGAATGAGTTTTTAAATCAAAAATATTAAGATATTTTTATCTCTCCTCTCTCCTGGATCAAACTAAATCAAAAAGGGAGCCAAACTATTCCAAATCAAAAATATTAAGATATTTTTAAATCAAAAATATTAAGATATTTTTATCTCTCCTCTCTCCTGGATCAAACTAAATCAAAAAGGGAGCCAAACTATTCCAAATCTTGTCCAAATTCAGCCAAACATAAGCTGAAAAATTCTAGAACTTAGTTGGACTCAGTTAGAGGCCTCCCTTGCCTATAAATAGATCCTTAGTCTTTTTTAAACAAATTTGTGAACTATATCATGCCAGTATTACATTAAAATAATGATATTTTGTATTATCCCTTAAAAATCCTCTACTTTTGGAGAGAGTGGAGCTTCTCTCTCTCTTCAACCATCCTTGGAGCTTTCCTCTCAACACACTAACCAATTGATTGGTTGGGAGCTTGTTCTAAGATAGAGAAGCAAGAAAAATCAAGAGGTAAGGTGTAATTTCATGGTTTTTTTCTACTATTCTCAATGTTTTCACTTCTCAACCCCTCTCAAGCTTGAGAAGTTTCTAAATTAAGTGTTTATAATGCAAATCAAGCTTTTCTTAAGAGTTATAATGAATAATTAAGAAAAGTTTACATTTATGCTTAATTAGGATGCTTTTTATGTTTATCTCTCTCTCCCCAAAAGAATGGTCATTCCTATGACCAATTCTCTATTCAAATGATGCTTCTCATTGATAAATTCTCAATTCACAAATTAAACTCTAGGCTTGTGAAGCTAGAGGTTAACAAAGTGGCTTTTTATACTTTTAGGCTTTTAAAATTAAGATAATATTATGATTTAAATCCATAAATTGGATTTAAGTTTAGAAGATTGTTATACTATCATAATTATATAAGTTTATTCTTTTTAAAAATATTAAAAATTAACAGTAATAGCAGAGCGGAGCTATGGCAAAATTTTTAAGAAATTGATACATAATTCATTCTTATGCACAACGTGAAAAGAGGACTTCTTACCATATTCTAGGATTGGTCATCCTATGCTAAAAGAATGATTTTCATCACATTCAATGGAATACTCATTTTTAAGGTTTATGCATAATTAAATAATTAAGAAAAGAGAAAATTATGGTAATTTTATTTAAATGATAAAAGAGGAATTCCCATGACATTTGGAATTCAATAATTTAAATGGGAAAAGTGAAATTCTTAGCATATTGGAATTAATGGATATTTTATTTGAATTTAAAGAGGAATTTTAGATAAATTTATTTTATGCATGGAAAAATTTAAATGATAAAAGAGAAATTTCCATGACATTTGGAATCCAACCATTTAAATGGTAAAAGTAGAATTCTTGACATATTAGGATAATGGATATTTTTATTAAAGAAAAGAGAAATTTTTAGATAAATTTATTTTATGATAAAAGAGGAATTTCCATGACATTTGGAATGCAATTAATTAAATGCAAAAAGAGGAATTTTTAGTATAATTCAATTTATGAATATTTATCAAAAGTGAAATTTTGAGCATTATTGGAAAATATGGATAGAATTGATTTTTGTAAGTCCCATGAATTATTTTATTCAAAAGAAGAATATTGAACATATTTCACTTGAGAAATTCGAGAGAGAATATGAAAATAACCGTCTCAAGAAAAAGAACCTTTACCTAGGCCAAGCAATTGGCAAAAATTTAGAAAAAGTCCCATCGTCGGTATCAAAGTAGAAAAAGGTACTAAATGGGAATGAGATGTGAATAGATGTGATAAGATGTGAATGGGATGTGATAGGATGTGGTGTGATGTAAATGAATGTGGATGAGATGTGAAGTAAATGGATGTGGATGTGAATGATGAGATGAGAATGAGATGTGAGGTATGTGAAAGGATGAGATGTGAGGTATGTGAGGTATGTGAAAGGATGAGATGTAAAGTAAATGGATGTGGATGTGTATGAGAAAGAATGTGATGTAAATGAATGTGGATGTGAATGATGAGATGAGAATGAGATGTGAGGTTATGTGAAAGGATGAGATGTAAAGTAAATGGATGTGGATGTGTATGTGAAAGAATGTGATGTAAATGAATGTGGATGTGAATGATGAGATGAGAATGAGATGTGAGGTTATGTGAAAGGATGAGATGTAAAGTAAATGGATGTGGATGTGTATGTAAAAGAATGTGATGTAAATGAATGTGGATGTGTATGTAAATGAATGTGGATGTGAATGATGAGATGAGAATAAGATGTGAGGTTATGTGAAAGGATGAGATGTAAAGTAAATGAATGTGGATGTGGATGTGGATGTGGATGCGATAAGATGTGATGTAATGTAAATGGATGTGGATGCAGATGTGGAATGAGATGTGATGTGATGTAAAGGGGATGTGGATGTGAATGGATGTGATGTGGGTGTGATGTGATGTAAAGGGATGTGGATGTGAATGGATGAGATGTGAAGTGATAGGTGTGAATGTGGATGTGGATGATGTGGATGGATGTGAATAGTCATGCATGTGAATGACTAGATGGATGTGGATGAATGAGATGGGATGTGAATGAATGAGATATGATGTGGATAGATGTGGGATGTGATGTAATGTAGATAGAATGTATGTGATGGGATAGTGATGAGAATGAACATGATGTATATGAATGGATGCGATGTGATGGATGTGAATGGATGTGATATAAATGAATGTGATGAATGTGAATGCATGTGAATGGATGTGATGTGATGTGAATCCGGATAGATGTGAATGGAGGAGATGTGATGTGAAATGGATGTGATGTGATGTGATGTGAATCGGGATAGATGTGAATGGATGGGATGTGATGTAAAATGGATGTGATGTGATGTGATGTGAATCGGGATAGATGTGAATGGATGAGATGTGATGTGAAATAGATGTGATGTGATGTGATGTGAATCGAGATAGATGTGAATGGATGAGATGTGATGTGAAATGGATGTGATGTGATGTGATGTGATGTGGATCGGGGTAGATATGAATGGATGAGATGTGAATGAATGTAATGTGATGAGATGTGTACATGGGTAGATACGAATGGATGAGATGTGATAAGGATAAATGTGGATAGATGTGATGAGATGGAATATGATGTGATTAGATAAGAATGGAATATGATGTGATTAGATAAGAATGTGATGTGATTAGATAAGAATGGAATATGATGTGATTGGATAAGAATGGATGAAGGACGATGGGAATACATATGATTGGACGTGGATTAAGAAATGTAGAATGATGTGAAACAATGTGGAAAGACGAGAGGTCATTATAGAAACTGTATTTATGACCTGTTTTTAAATGACTATTTTATGTAAAGAATGTTGGGGAAGCATTTTGACGGTCTTGTGAATGAGGTCGTGGAGACCTAAGTGATAAAGTTGCAATAGCTGACGGAGAGTCAATGGAGGACGTCTCGCGTAGCAAGGTCGGTTGAGATCTTGACCAGCCTCAGTTCAATTTAAATGGTGAGCTTCCGGTACGGTGGATGAGGGACCAAGGAAGCGGCCTATGAGTGAAGTGCTAGGTGACGTGCGAAGAATCCTAAAGGGTACTGACGATAAGTTACTCAAGCTTTGGGTCGCCGAAGATACCCACGCGTGCGTCGAGGAAGAAAATGGAAAAGGGTGTTGGAGTTGTTTTCTGAACTCGGGCATGGATCTGATTGACTGACCTTGCTGGTCCTCAACGAATGAGTCCATGGCTCTTTTATATGGATCTGTTGGTTGATCTTGCTCATCTACAACGGAGAGTCCATCTAGATTTTTATAAGTGAATATATTTTTGGGTACTATGAGAGCTAGGAACTATTGAAAAGGCCCCTGAGTGGACAGGTGGTGAGCGTTCTAGTTGCCAATGATGCCATAGGTACACCGATGAAGGAATGATTAGAAATTAGAATTCAATCGAATATTTTGGAGGATTATGATCAGTGATACTATGGTTTCATTAAAAGATTGTTTTAAAGGCAAGTGAATCTATGAAAAAGACAATCTTATATTGGGTGTGTAAGTGGTGTGACTATCTTGAAGTTTGCATGAAGCACCGGCTAGGGGGCTTGGGAACTCTTTTCCGTGGTACCCGGGACAAAACATAACCAAATTCCTAAATGGATCTTATCACTACAGTGGTTGGGCGGTTGGCTGGGCGGTTGGCTAACCCATGCGACTGGATTGGACTGATGGATCCCTAAAATGAGACGCAATTCTATTGTGGTACAATAGATGAAGTAAATCCCGGACAGTCCTTGTTCTATGGAAAAGAATCAACGGCTATGCCTCTCGATGAGGAAAAAAGCGTTGGTAATATCCTCGAGAAATCGCCTGTGCTTTTTGGGCGAGGGAAGTTTTTCCGAGAAGAACCCAGGGATTAGTCTCTTGTCCGGATATCCGTAGGCTAGGCCCCGAGTGAGAGGCTCTGCCTTGCACAAGAAGTGCTGGTATCAGAGCGAATTGGCTAAAGTGGATCAACCAGGAAGCCAGGTTGCACGGAGGGGGCAGGGATCTTTCAGCTGGTATCAGAGCGAATTGGCTAAAGTGGATCAACCAGGAAGCCAGGTTGCACGGAGGGGACAGGGATCTTTCAGCTGGTATCAAAGCGAATTGGCTAAAGTGGATCAACCAGGAAGCCAGAACTTGTTGAATGAAAAATGGCTAAAATTTTGATTATTTACTAATCTTAATTAACTAGGTGATTAGCAAGATAATGAGCTCATAAATTTGATGGATTCTAAGGTAGGCTCTGATACCACGTTAAATTTGCAGTAATGTGATGAGCTATGGTGGATCCAATGCAAGAATCAATATCATTAACATAGAGATTAGATGATGATTAAGATGAGATTAGTGAGCAATTAACTGATAGATTAATGTAGGTATGGATAATCAAAAACCAAAAAATTCTCATTAGGCCAATGCCTTAATTTATAGAGTTTACATCCAAGCATCTAATCCCACTAATCTCTCCTTGATTCACTCCACCTCTTTTGCTTGATTCTCTCCACCTCTTCACTTTTCCTAGAATATCTCCACACATCCTAAATCTTCTCATGCTACCCTTTATTCTCTCCTAGTAGATACCTCTCACCTTTTCACTGCTTCTCACTCATTTACAAATTCTCTTTTACAGCCTCTTGCTAAGGGCTTGTTCTCGCACACACCCTATTCACTTGTATATTTCAACAACCATCACTCCAGCGTTTGCATGTGGAATGGTCCTGGAGCAAAAGAATCATCGTGTAAACCAAGACAAAGGTGTGCCAGGTGCGTCTGAGTGTCGTGCCACATAATCATCCACCATACATCTCAAGTAGCATAGAATGCAACCAAAGATGAATATCCCGGCTCTGAAGAACATCGGATCATGTAGACACCCGTGGGAGCCAAATGAACTCATCTCAAGGTCAGCCTCATGCAGGATCAAATGGGAACCCATGCCATCATCCCACATAGCTCCACTCAAAAAGTCGAAGGCATGATACACTGATCTATATGTGCATGAGTGTGATCCGACCCATGAACTATATCCTCATGTGCAAGACACTCTAGGTGCGTGTGAAACCCTAAGACAAGAGAAGGGTCACTATAAAGATCATCATTGAATACTGACGGAGTATCTACACATGAAAGATAAGTGGTATCCTCCATAAAATTACTATCCTCAAAATCTCCAAGGTCACTAAGATCATCCTCATAGGTAGGGTGTATCTCCAAGGTCACTAAGATCATGCTCGTAGGTAGGCTGTATCTCCATCATCACTAGATCTTAAAAAATGTCAAAGACAAATACGAAACTTTCTAGATCCACAGGCAAAATCCTAACTCTCCTACAAGGTCTCACCTCAGTAAAGTCATCACAATCATCATGTGCAATGCCTGATTGCTTGATATATACACTAAACTCACACAAAAGTTTCCAGGTATGCTCTCAATCATCCTCGTAGGTAGGCTGTATCTCCATCATCACTGGATCTTTAAAAATGTCAAAGACAAATACGAAACTTTCTAGATCCATAGGCAAAATCCTAACTCTCCTACAAGGTCTCACCTCAGTAAAGTCATCACAATCCTCATGTGCAATGCCTGACTGCTTGATATATACACTAAACTCACACAAAAGTTGCCAGGTATGCTCTCAATCATCCTCGTAGTTAGGTAGGCTGTATCTCCATCACTGGATCTTTAAAAATGTCAAAGACAAATACGAAACTTTCCAGATCCATAGGCAAAATCCTAACTCTCCTACAAGGTCTCACCTCAGTAAAGTCATCACCATCCTCATGTGCAATGTCTCACTGCTTGATATATACACTAAACTCACACAAAAGTTGTCAGGTATGCTATGAGAGCTAGGAGTAGTGATAGAATCGTATATATCCCAACAAGTAGAAATCCTAAAAGAATAGCCTGAAGAATCTAACACAAGGAACTCAAGTCTATGCTGATATATGTCTCATGAATCCATATATGGGATATCACTAATCAAGTTACTAGCATACGCTTCTTTTAGAAAATTATCTCTAAGAGATCGTTCACGTGCATATAGCGCCTAAGCTAATTAGGGCGAACAGACACCTGTTTGACCCAACGAAGAGTACGCCAAGCGTCTTGAGATTGTAACGAGCTGTGGGAAATTATAAAAAGTTAAAAAAAATACCTGTGTTTGCTCATTAAGGAGCATTTTGGCACTCTGACATGGCCATGATAGAGGGATTACCAGGGATCACACAAGGACTAAACCCAATGGTGGCTGACATCTTCGAGCCATTGAGATCTATGCCACAAATGCATCTCCCGATACCATTGGCTATGCCTATAACAAGCGTGTCATTGGGTTTTACACCCCCTATTACTTTGATCCCACATCGAGCTTTGGTCCCTTAGCTACATTTCCACAAATCCTATAAGTACCAACCCTTTCCTGGATGCCCACACCCTGGACATACTGACTAGTCTAGGAAGGGGGTAGCCCAAGGACTCAGTAAGTCTCTCACAGCAAGAGCACTCACATACAGCCTTAGTGACATACAGAAATACGGTCCTAAAAATTTCCAAAATTATGGGCAAATAAAATGGAACAACAAACCCTGTTCAATTCATTCAAATGTTTAAACAGAGATGTGAAGCCTTTGGAAATCCTAACTATCCCACCAAGGTACATGCGTTGAACCTATGCTTAGAGGAAAAAGCTAGTCGATGGTTCATCACATTAATGCCTACGATCAAGACCAACTTCAAAACCTTGAAATTAGCCTTTATACATGGCTTTTCCAGACAAGGTGATCTGTAGAGTGCAACAACAGAACTCTATTCAATTGAGCGTCAACCAAATGAATCCATTAGAGATTTTATCCTTCGAATAAAACTCTTGGACTCACGTTGTGAGTCATGGGAAAAATTAAACGATGTTCAATTGAAGAGATGTTTCATGATAGACTTGAAGAATAACAGCTTACACAACTTGATCATTGTATCCAATCTGAAAACATTCGATCAATGTTGTAAAGAAGCAACACGTTTAAATGACATGCTGGAAGATGATCATGCTACGAGGTATTAATGAAGCAATGGCAAAAGAAAGATCAATCTCAGAATTGACATTCCCCAAACTCTATGCAACCTTGCTTAAAATCTTCCAATCGACATCTCTAAGAGAGGATGAGAACCTTCAAAACCAAACATCCTTAATGCCTCTACAAGTGAGGAATGAAATACCTTGTGTTGAGTGCAATCACTACAACCATCCCAATCCCCATTGTGCATACAAGGCACCTCTTCTTCTATACTGCATATATTGTAAAATCTTTAACCATGATACTAAAAAGTGTCCCGCTTCATCCAAAATTGACTCAAAACCTCCATCTCTCGTGCACCAAACAGAAAGAGTTCAAAGGGTAGAAACTGTTCAGGAAGCAGTTAATCAAACACTTCAGTGTTTCTATTGTCGTGGACCTCACAAGGTGGCAGATTGCACAATTTGGAATACTTCCATGTCCATAGTCACACTGACACCTTGCGACCCATGTGTGAACAATGTGGCATTGATCACATGTTCCAAGATTGCCCAAGACTAGTTGATTTAATGCAACTTACGTCACAAAATACAACTCTTAACATCTTAAGCATACAAAACAGACAATTGGCTATGGTACCCTTGAATGTGCTTACACGACACGAGGAACAGTCAAAAAGAATGCAAAAGATAATACCTCAACATGGGTAGAAGAACATGCTTTAAAGCAGAAACCAAAAGAAAAAGCAAAACCTTCTAAACCCAAGAAAAACAAGAGACTACAAACTATCAAAACCAAGGTCGAATTAAAAGATAGGAAAAAGGAGCCTGTAGAGGACATAAACCCAAAAGGAGACATAAACACAAAAGAGCCAAAAGCTATACATGATACAGAAGCATCCACCTCACAAACCACCACACAAACCATAAAACCCATATGTGTACAAAAGCCCAAAAGAAAGTTCGATCTCGTCGCATAAGTAAACATAATGAAAAACTGGCAAACTAAAGAAAGTTAGAAAATGAAACAAGTTCTAGTACGTCACTAAGTGAGAATAAAACAAGTTCTTACTCTTCACTCAATGCACCACATAGACCAATCAAGAAACTAGAACCCACCCAGGAGAGCATGCTTAGCTTGGTTGAATGTATTACAGGGTCACCAGTTGTGATTGAGCCTCATAACACCAATCCTAAAAAAGCAACCAAAATGCAAAGCCAGAGGAGTACCACTTCCCCTTTCAAGAGAAAGACATACTCTCTATAGAAGAGTCATTTGAAACAGATTGTACTATGAACTATATGCTTGAAAAAGCATGTGAGGAATTCGATAATTCCATTACAAGATTAAAACAGTCTCTCAAAACCTCATTTGGAGGATTGCTCTTCTCTTGCACCATTAAGGACTCAATATAAGTTGTACCAAGACATAAAGAACTCCATAGAACAAGACTGTGAGGATTCCCAAGTTTCCAAATAGACCTCATTGAGAATTGTCAGAGATCCAAGTGTGCCAGTGTACGCATTGAAAAATCTGAGAGCCAAACAGAGGATGAAAGTAAATGGGAATATGAAACAGAAATAGGATCTGAAGCTGAAACAAAAATTGAAACATCCATGGTTCCTTTGGATCATGGTATGGTTGGATTTCCCTACAAGCAATGATGTTAAGCGTATTGATTAGCCCTCGAGCTAGTCATAACATCATGACAATAGACACTCGGGTATCAATGGGACAACCTAAACTCATTGGGTACTCTTGAAAAAGCTAAGAGCCAAACAGAGGATGAAAGTAAATGGGAATATGAAACAGAAACAGGATCTGAAGCTAAAACAAAAATTGAAACATCCATGGTTCCTTTGGAAGATTCTATCATGGTATGGTTGGATTTCCCTCTACAAGCAATGATCTTAAGCGCATTGATTAGCCCTCGAGCTAGTCATAACATCATAGACACTTGGGTGTCAATGGGACAACCTAAACTCATCCCTACAAGCAATAGTCTTGCAAAAGGAGCCAATGGACAAAACATTGAAGTTCCATGTTACTTTAGCTACACTACTCAAACTATCGGGTGGAGATATGGAATTTACATTCCATGTTACCCTAGATTCCCTTGAGTAAGATGTCATCCTTGGTGGAACTTGGATAGGTGAATCATTGTATTCAATAGATAAATCCATGCAAACAGTCACCTTGAACACTCCTGTAGGCAATATACAATTGCTATTACGAGAGGAAGAGACCTTGGAGGAGCTGGAACATCCAACATATCTTACTGAAAATATCCCTAGAATTTTGGTTGGATTTCCCATAAAATCACCACAGCTCAAGCATAGCTTTATCCACCAACACAAGAACACAATCTCATGACCCTCGAGCTATGGGATTTATTAGGTCAACCAACACTCATAGCACATCCTGAAAGAATAAACTTTACACAAGACTTGAACATCCCCATTAGGAAGTGAATGGGGTCTTCTTGGGCCCTTTAATTTGCCCAAGCCTAATCAAGGTGATTAAGGAATAGCCAAATGGGGGGTTGCCATGTGGACTGAAATGTTGGGTTTGTAAGAGAGGTGTAAGAGTGGTCAAAGGGTGCACTTTTTCCCCCAAAAAGGGGGGAGGCAATTTTACAATTTTCGGACCTCCATAACTTCTACATACAAGCTCCGATTTGAGCGGAGATTATAGATCCGTGATCTACGCATCAAGAGCTTTCCATAGATATATTACATGATATGGTTTTGTTCGCTAGATTTTAAATTCCATTTTCCCTCCAAAATTCAAATTCGAATAAAGTAGCCGTTTTGAAGCTTCTAATTAGAAAACGTTTCTTCTTAAGAGAAAAGGTTTGACTCCTTAAACTGCCAAATAAAAGGGCCCAAGAAGCCTTCCATTGAGGTCCTAATGCATGTTTGGGGTACTTTGAACATACAATGTATATTGAAACTAACCCCCTTACTTGTAAGTTTTTTGCGGTTGAGTATGTATTGGTGGAAGCCGATTTGTTCTTCGGTCATAAATAGACTATTGCTGTCCAAGCACCACTGTGCTTTGCTAGCGATAGAGTCATCACGATGGTCAATGACAAAAAGTTGACAATACCATATTGCAAGGAAGAGAAACCAACTTTAATGGATTTCTATGATGCTGAACACAAAAGGTTACAAGCCTCTTCCACAAAAGCCCATCTACACAATGACATACCATATGCGTCAACAATCGACTCCGTTAGAGCATCTACTCCAACAACATCTTCACCTATGAAGTTCAATGCCAAAACCTCAAAATCAACAGCTATTCTTGAAGAAGTTCCCACAGCCCACCAACCATCTATCTCTAACAAGGAGCTCAAAGGAAATGCCCAAGAGCCTATGCGTATTCATCGACAAACCTCACCAAAGGAGACAACCACATGCTCAAAGGCCTCATCACATCAATAGCCACTACACATAAGACTCTAGTCTCATCATCATCAACAATACTTACGAGTCTTAAACCTGCAGCCTCCGCACCAACCAAAGTCAAGGAGGACCCCAAGCCTTCCACATCAACCCAAAAGAAAATTCGACCAAGACAACCACAATCAAGGTATCTTAATATTATTAAGAGGTGGGTGGAGAAGCAGCCACTCAAATTTGGGTGCCTTGATAATCCTCTTCCTCAATGTGCAGCACTCAAATTCCAAGGAAAAAGAAAAGAATTCCACAACACCGTCCACAAAAGCCGATGCGAGTTCCTCAAAGAACTCCACCAAGCTAACAAGTGTGGGTACCAAAAACATTACTACAAGCACAAGGGTACTACAAAAGTAATACCAAAGCTTGGATTCCCAAGCGCATCACACAAAGTCCCCTAAGCTTGCACAAACAAGGAAGCCTCAGCACCAAGCACATCATACCAGTTTTTAATGTTCATCAAAGATGGGTGCATGTGCATGTGATTCAACAACAAGGATACTATGATGGTGATCCCATCATATGGTTTTCAAAATTGAACCATGTGAAGAAAGCCTCACCACCGACTTTAATCCCAACAGCTTCACCTAAAGTTCGACAAGAATGGAGCAACAGCAAGCAAATCACTCAACCACTCTCGTGCATTTAGCACCAACACAAGAGCTTGTGCTTTTGTCGCTCCTCTAGATGTGATAAATAAGTGCACATGAACCTGTTGCTCGCAAGTCATGACCTAGCTGACCCATAAAATCAATTAAAAAAATCAAAAAACCTATCAAGGTAAAAACCTGCAACTTCACGGGGTCAAAACCTGCAACTTTACGTAATTCCATCTCACGGAATTACACTTCATGGAATTCCATCTCATGGCCAAAAACCTACAATCTCACGGGATTAGACCATTTCATGGAATATCCCTTTACGGCCAAAAAAAAAACCTATAATCTCAACGAGATTAGACCTTTTCACGGAATATCCCTTCACGGGCAAAAAAACCTGCAATCTCACGGAATTCCAACTCACAGAATCATATCTCACGGAATTCCAACTCACGGAATTACACTTCACAGAATTCAATCTCATGGCCAAAAACTTGCAATCTCATAGGATTAGACCATTTCACGGAATATCCCTTCACGGCGGCCAAAATACCTACAATCTCACGAGTTCATGTTTCTCACGAATTACAATCTCACGGCTTAAGAACCTACACTTTCACGATTTAATCCACATCCCGGATTAAGCCATCTCAGGCATTAACACTTTCCCAACGATCTTCAATAGCCATTATATATTTGTTAAGCTTATTGCTTACTATTCTTATGGTTAAATTAATGTCACAGCTGCTTCATGGAGTACATATCCATACTCATGTATAGGAGAACATTTGCACCAAAGCCTCTCATCGACAACTTCTAGGTACATCTCTAGATGGGGGGGGCATGGGGTGGGCAAAAGCCTGGTCAATGGTACAACCCATCGCCTGAAATTTTCCTTCAAATTATAAACCTCTCCAAACAATAACACCATCTTCACAAATCAATGATCTTCAATCCTTAGTGAAGATAACTATATTAGCCTCGTAAGTCAACGTAATTCTTTCAATCCTCACCAACAAGTGGTTACTTCAACACAGAGCAGTTCAATAAGAGTCTATGTGACTCAATTCTTGTACTTCATGTATATCTACATCATAAGAGCACTTAAATATACATAAGAACATAAAAAGCACATAGGAAGAAGAAAGCAGGAACAAGTCCTACTCAATAACATTTGACAAGAATCTTGCCACACAAAGGGACATCATCGATAGCCAATTTCTTCAAATGACGAATGTCCCTTCAATGAATCAAATGAGGAACTAAGAATCACCATCTCATTCTGATGAATAAGTCTGGATTCCTCCGGATCCTTCCCTCTCTTCTCTCCCATTATTAACATCTCTTCGCATCCTCACTAACACAAATCACATGTAACATTGCTTATGATTGCCAAAAACAAAGTGAGTAAAAAGTAAAAACTTTATAAAAATGTTATCATCATTCGCAAAAAAAACCCAACCCTCCACCCCGTTAGGAATTTCTAATAAACCACTACCCTCTTCATTCACTAACTAGCTTTTCTTATTCCTTCCGGAGGAATAAAGACCATTGAACGTCACTCAACATCAAAGCCATCGACAAAGCTTGGTCATTCTCCCCACACAAAGGTCTTCAACGCGATCACAAGGACGTGATCGCCATCAGAAGGGGGGGATGTTAACCCAAGTCTAGGGTTAACAAGAGTTATCACCATTATCTTACATCAAGGACTTATGGTAGATACACCAAAGGGTCATACATTCAAGATATAATACAATGGTATCCAAAGCTACAACTTGGACGAGCACTCGTAATGCTGAGACGGAGTATTTTATGGGTGGTGACTCCCGCTTCAAGAGCGTGTGGTAGCAAGTTAGGATAAAGTCCTAAGTGATGTACTTCATGGATATATTATGAGAGTAGTCATTGTAATAGCATTAGTCCTCTTATGAGCCTAAAGTGCCCGGCCAACCATAGTTTAAGTGAGTGTGAACACTTATGCCCATGTATATAAGTGAATTTCTCTCATAATACAACACTCTCTCCCCTTGTGCAATTGAGTCTTGCTCTTTCTAATCCTCTTGCTAATCTCTCTCCCTAGTGAGAGGAGGGACGAGTACCCGTAGTGCAATGCGGTGGTGTGACAACGCTCACGGAGGCACGATGGAATTGCTTCTCATGGAGTTATAGAGCTTGGAGACCTCAAGGGTTACGAGCTCGGCCATTGGAAAGATCCTCACAATAGATGCGGTTCACCAAGTAATCACTTTTTGGATGTGTTTCAAGGAGGGTTAGGGTGAGCCATAACAAGTGCAACTCCCGATAGAAACACACATGTGAACAAAGCAAAGAAAGTGGTAACGGTGGCCACAAGGCAATGAAAAAATATCTAGTGCATCCATCATGAACCTAAAACCATATCCCCCACATGCCGATGTAATATTCACATAATTTACAAACATCAGGGATTGATGGTGGGTACGGAGAAACCATATGTGGACCCTTCACTAACATAGTGGTAATCAAAGATGCATAAAACACTTGCCCTGCCAATGCACTATGGGTAGCTTGCTTGCCGCTACCCATAGTGCAACTCCCAACAAAAACACACATGTAAACAAAGCAAAGAAAGAGGTAACAATGGCCACAAGATAATGAAAAAATATCTAGTGCATCTATTATGAACCCAAAACCATATCCCCCATATGCCGATGTAATATTCACATCATTGCAAACATCAAGGATGGTTGGTGGGTACAGAGAAACCATATCTGGACCCTTCACCAACATAGTAGCAACACAAAACGCGTGCCCTGCTAGTGCACCTTTGTAATCCTCCTCGTCCATTTTCAACATAGCCTACACACATATCAATGAAGAAAAGAGATTGAAATTGTATCCATAAGCATAAATGACTCATGTATATAGCATTGCAAATTGATGTATTCTATTATGTTGCATAAAACTTGAAAAGTTATACAATACATGAGTGCTAAATAGTATAGGAATGGTATATAGCAGTTTATCATTGCAATCCTACACATTGTATCTCTACTATATAGTGGCAAAGACTGCTATATAGTAGACTACAAGAAGTATACTATATAGTAGACTCTAGCAAGGTCTGCTATATAGCATGAAACAACTATATAACACTCTCATAGAATGCAACCCAGTGTTACAAACACTATAAAGAAGCAAAGTATACTCTCACAGAGTTCAGTCTAGTGTTAAAAAATGCTATAAAGAACACAGTACTACTATATAGCAAAAAATAGCTATAAAGCTTTTCCAGAGAATGCAACCTAGTTTTATCAACACTATATAGAACAAAGTGCTCATTAGGCAAAATATGGACTCCCATTTTTGCCCCTTAAGGATTTGCACACCTCCTCTCTCTAGAAAAATGGGCTCATTGTGAAATTTTTGCAAATCAACTCAGAAGTGAGCGGAGTTTGGACATTTGGAATCTACTCTTCGAGACCTTTCCCATGATATATAGCATGATGGGCGATTTTACATATTCAAGAAGTCCCCAAATTGGTGATGACGTCAACAGATAAGTTTCCAAATTGTTGATGATGTGACAGGTCTCGAAGAGTAGATTTCAAATATTAACATCATCACTAATTTGGGGACTTCTTGAATATGCAAAATTGCCCATCATGCTATATATCATTAAAAAGGTCTCGAAGAGTAGATTCCAAATGTCTAAACTCTGCTCACTTCTGAGTTGATTTGCAAAAATTTCACCATGAGCCCATTTTTTTAGAGAGAGGAGGTGTGGAACACCTTATATCGTCATCAACTTCTTTTGTTGTTCCATCTGCCAAGATTACTAATAAGCTGAAATTTCCCTTGGCACTGAAATACCCCTCATTCACATATATCTCCTTAAGCCGCCCACCAGGAAGATCACGTCTGAGATCCATCACCCTCAAATTTGAAAGGCATCTACATAAAGGGAATCTTGGGGAGAGGATCCCTAAATTCATTGTGATGTTATCAAGAAACTTAGTCCCTTGTGGTCTAGAAACCGCTTGTGGTATAACCTCCTCATTGTTATCCACCTTCTCCTTATCTTCTTCAATGTGCTGACCAACATCCCTAGGATCTTGTTGGCTTGAGATATTCTTTGGATTGTTCACAAAATCCATAGTCTCACTCTCATGGACACTTTGAGAGTCATGGGACTCTTCCTCCCCATCAGGCCTTGGATCAACAGAAGAGCTTCCTTTGATGGCCTTCTCACTTGTTTTACCAAAAGGCATTGGTTTCTTCTTTTTTAGAAGAGTCATCCTACAAGGAAAAAACCACAAATGTACAATAATTTATGTTACAAACTATAAGAGCTTAAATTAGATAGCCCAAATAAACATTATGACAATAAAAAGAGTTGATGAAAGATTATATTATATTATAAAAGATTGATTATGACAATAAAAATTATCAATAGAGCATCACGCATGGCATAAAGAGAGGGAGATCACAAGGACCTCAAGGAAAATCATTGATGGCGGGGAGGAGGCCCACAAATAGCCGTAGTGGCTTTGGGGATCGAGAGCTCGGGTGGTACTCTATAGGCTTCGTATTTGGAGCGGGGACATCTTGGGCACACGGCTCTGCCCCCACATGAACACTCCCACACGTGCAAGCAGGTGTAGAAAACAACTTTGAGTCGCACAAGCTCTATCTCAAGGTCCTCTTCCTCAATCAAGGTTACAGTAGCCATGTTTATTTGGAGTGTCAGTCTACTTTGTTTTGCCCCTACTTGGGGGCTGCCTCGCCTTAACCTCTTCTTGTGCTTTTTCTTGAGTTTTTCTTGTCTCATCCTTTCTTATTTCTTTTTCCATGCTTGTTCCAACATGTATTGAGTTAAGGACCTATAGTAACTCTAAATGGTCCTAACCCTCGATATTTCAATTTTTTTCTTGTTGGAAGAGCCGACCCCGTACATAAGTACTAGGTCTCCTTCCTGTAGCTCTTTAGGTTTTAGGTTATGGTCAAACCACCGTTTGCGTCTGAGCTTTTCTACTATCATGTCATGTAGAGCGAGTATCTATTCTCATCAAGCTTTTCTAATTCAACCAACTTTTCAGGTATAGATCATTCTCCAAGAGATATTCTTTCACGGCTATCCTCAAGCTGGGTAGTGCCAATATTTCCATGAGCATCACTATCTTAATTTTTTAGGGGAGCCAAAAAGGAGTTTGTTTTATAGCTACCACAGTCTTGATCAAGATACCACAAAGGACTTTACTAGTACTTTTTGACTGCCCATTGGCTTGAGGGTAGTGAGGTGATGATTTACAGTGTACCACCATCAATCCTCTCAACAGGTGTTCAATGACCTCGTTGATAAAATGGGAGCCCTTATTGCTAACCATAGCTCTAGGGGATAGCCAAATTTGGATATATTATGCTCGTATAAAAATTTAGCAGTTGTACGAGCATTTGCCTTTTGAGTGACTTTCTCTTCTTCCCATTTTGTGAAATAATCAAAGGCCCACGACTTACGTTTGTCGTGCAGCTAGACTAATGGATCCAACAAAGCCTATTTTTCATTTTTCAAAAGGTTATTACACAATGATCAGAACCACAAAGGCATTCTATCTTGTTTGTGGGGAATGTTAAAGCATTGACATTTGTCATAGTGTTTGATGAATTCCATGGCATCACATAGTTTGGCCACCATAACCCAGCTTACAAGATGTTGTCATGACTTCGCCTACACAATGTCCACTAGCAATTCCACTATGAGCCCCTTCTAAAGCGGTCACGAACTCATCCTCCCTGACACATTGTCTCAACACATGATCCTTGGCTAGCTTATACAGCTGCCTTGTATTAGTTGTGATAAGGTGCGGCTATCTTAATAAGTCATCGCATCCTATCCTTGTTTAGTGGCTTATCCTGTGGAAACCCATAGGCAAGATAATTGCGAAGATTTCTTCACTCTATTCCGGGACCAGATCTAATTTTAATAGAGTAGCATCTGATAGTTCATCAACACCAGTAGGGCAACAACTTCTTCATCAGGCATTATGCCAGTACATGTGAACCTTTCCATACTATGACAATAAAATCGAACTCCATTAATAGAAAAAATGGTGAGTAATTCATCCAATCATGTAAGGTTTGTTTGACAAGATACAAAAAAGCTTGATGATCCACAAAGAAGATGAATTTATTTGCTATCTATGCTTTTTCACCACATACACCATGGCTAGTCCTTCCCACTCAGTTTTGGTATAATTCATCTCAGCTTCATTGAGTTGTTTACTTACTAAGAAGATTTGGTAGTCCAATTTATGCTCCCTTGCAATTGGTTGTGCTAGAATACACCAATTGCGAAGTTTGATGCATTAATATGCACACAGAACATGAGATCCCAATTTGGCGGTCTGAAGGTAGGGACACTATCTAATGTGAACATGAAATCCAAATTTGGTGGTCTCTCAAGATAGTAGGCACACTAGCTAATTCTCTCTTTAATTCATTGTAAGCCTACTTACACTCTTCGAGAGTGGACTGAGTACAAGGTTTATTAGTTAAAAACTGAGATATTACTAAAAAAAAATGAGATATTTTGGTATAATGATACATTTTTGACACCTTGGTAAGGAGGGGGGAGACTTTAAGGAGGTGCCTATTTCACACACGTGAATGAGTTTTTAAATCAAAAATATTAAGATATTTTTATCTCTCCTCTCTCCTGGATCAAACTAAATCAAAAAGGGAGCCAAACTATTCCAAATCAAAAATATTAAGATATTTTTAAATCAAAAATATTAAGATATTTTTATCTCTCCTCTCTCCTGGATCAAACTAAATCAAAAAGGGAGCCAAACTATTCCAAATCTTGTCCAAATTCAGCCAAACATAAGCTGAAAAATTCTAGAACTTAGTTGGACTCAGTTAGAGGCCTCCCTTGCCTATAAATAGATCCTTAGTCTTTTTTAAACAAATTTGTGAACTATATCATGCCAGTATTACATTAAAATAATGATATTTTGTATTATCCCTTAAAAATCCTCTACTTTTGGAGAGAGTGGAGCTTCTCTCTCTCTTCAACCATCCTTGGAGCTTTCCTCTCAACACACTAACCAATTGATTGGTTGGGAGCTTGTTCTAAGATAGAGAAGCAAGAAAAATCAAGAGGTAAGGTGTAATTTCATGGTTTTTTTCTACTATTCTCAATGTTTTCACTTCTCAACCCCTCTCAAGCTTGAGAAGTTTCTAAATTAAGTGTTTATAATGCAAATCAAGCTTTTCTTAAGAGTTATAATGAATAATTAAGAAAAGTTTACATTTATGCTTAATTAGGATGCTTTTTATGTTTATCTCTCTCTCCCCAAAAGAATGGTCATTCCTATGACCAATTCTCTATTCAAATGATGCTTCTCATTGATAAATTCTCAATTCACAAATTAAACTCTAGGCTTGTGAAGCTAGAGGTTAACAAAGTGGCTTTTTATACTTTTAGGCTTTTAAAATTAAGATAATATTATGATTTAAATCCATAAATTGGATTTAAGTTTAGAAGATTGTTATACTATCATAATTATATAAGTTTATTCTTTTTAAAAATATTAAAAATTAACAGTAATAGCAGAGCGGAGCTATGGCAAAATTTTTAAGAAATTGATACATAATTCATTCTTATGCACAACGTGAAAAGAGGACTTCTTACCATATTCTAGGATTGGTCATCCTATGCTAAAAGAATGATTTTCATCACATTCAATGGAATACTCATTTTTAAGGTTTATGCATAATTAAATAATTAAGAAAAGAGAAAATTATGGTAATTTTATTTAAATGATAAAAGAGGAATTCCCATGACATTTGGAATTCAATAATTTAAATGGGAAAAGTGAAATTCTTAGCATATTGGAATTAATGGATATTTTATTTGAATTTAAAGAGGAATTTTAGATAAATTTATTTTATGCATGGAAAAATTTAAATGATAAAAGAGAAATTTCCATGACATTTGGAATCCAACCATTTAAATGGTAAAAGTAGAATTCTTGACATATTAGGATAATGGATATTTTTATTAAAGAAAAGAGAAATTTTTAGATAAATTTATTTTATGATAAAAGAGGAATTTCCATGACATTTGGAATGCAATTAATTAAATGCAAAAAGAGGAATTTTTAGTATAATTCAATTTATGAATATTTATCAAAAGTGAAATTTTGAGCATTATTGGAAAATATGGATAGAATTGATTTTTGTAAGTCCCATGAATTATTTTATTCAAAAGAAGAATATTGAACATATTTCACTTGAGAAATTCGAGAGAGAATATGAAAATAACCGTCTCAAGAAAAAGAACCTTTACCTAGGCCAAGCAATTGGCAAAAATTTAGAAAAAGTCCCATCGTCGGTATCAAAGTAGAAAAAGGTACTAAATGGGAATGAGATGTGAATAGATGTGATAAGATGTGAATGGGATGTGATAGGATGTGGTGTGATGTAAATGAATGTGGATGAGATGTGAAGTAAATGGATGTGGATGTGAATGATGAGATGAGAATGAGATGTGAGGTATGTGAAAGGATGAGATGTGAGGTATGTGAGGTATGTGAAAGGATGAGATGTAAAGTAAATGGATGTGGATGTGTATGAGAAAGAATGTGATGTAAATGAATGTGGATGTGAATGATGAGATGAGAATGAGATGTGAGGTTATGTGAAAGGATGAGATGTAAAGTAAATGGATGTGGATGTGTATGTGAAAGAATGTGATGTAAATGAATGTGGATGTGAATGATGAGATGAGAATGAGATGTGAGGTTATGTGAAAGGATGAGATGTAAAGTAAATGGATGTGGATGTGTATGTAAAAGAATGTGATGTAAATGAATGTGGATGTGTATGTAAATGAATGTGGATGTGAATGATGAGATGAGAATAAGATGTGAGGTTATGTGAAAGGATGAGATGTAAAGTAAATGAATGTGGATGTGGATGTGGATGTGGATGCGATAAGATGTGATGTAATGTAAATGGATGTGGATGCAGATGTGGAATGAGATGTGATGTGATGTAAAGGGGATGTGGATGTGAATGGATGTGATGTGGGTGTGATGTGATGTAAAGGGATGTGGATGTGAATGGATGAGATGTGAAGTGATAGGTGTGAATGTGGATGTGGATGATGTGGATGGATGTGAATAGTCATGCATGTGAATGACTAGATGGATGTGGATGAATGAGATGGGATGTGAATGAATGAGATATGATGTGGATAGATGTGGGATGTGATGTAATGTAGATAGAATGTATGTGATGGGATAGTGATGAGAATGAACATGATGTATATGAATGGATGCGATGTGATGGATGTGAATGGATGTGATATAAATGAATGTGATGAATGTGAATGCATGTGAATGGATGTGATGTGATGTGAATCCGGATAGATGTGAATGGAGGAGATGTGATGTGAAATGGATGTGATGTGATGTGATGTGAATCGGGATAGATGTGAATGGATGGGATGTGATGTAAAATGGATGTGATGTGATGTGATGTGAATCGGGATAGATGTGAATGGATGAGATGTGATGTGAAATAGATGTGATGTGATGTGATGTGAATCGAGATAGATGTGAATGGATGAGATGTGATGTGAAATGGATGTGATGTGATGTGATGTGATGTGGATCGGGGTAGATATGAATGGATGAGATGTGAATGAATGTAATGTGATGAGATGTGTACATGGGTAGATACGAATGGATGAGATGTGATAAGGATAAATGTGGATAGATGTGATGAGATGGAATATGATGTGATTAGATAAGAATGGAATATGATGTGATTGGATAAGAATGGAATATGATGTGATTAGATAAGAATGTGATGTGATTAGATAAGAATGGAATATGATGTGATTGGATAAGAATGGATGAAGGACGATGGGAATACATATGATTGGACGTGGATTAAGAAATGTAGAATGATGTGAAACAATGTGGAAAGACGAGAGGTCATTATAGAAACTGTATTTATGACCTGTTTTTAAATGACTATTTTATGTAAAGAATGTTGGGGAAGCATTTTGACGGTCTTGTGAATGAGGTCGTGGAGACCTAAGTGATAAAGTTGCAATAGCTGACGGAGAGTCAATGGAGGACGTCTCGCGTAGCAAGGTCGGTTGAGATCTTGACCAGCCTCAGTTCAATTTAAATGGTGAGCTTCCGGTACGGTGGATGAGGGACCAAGGAAGCGGCCTATGAGTGAAGTGCTAGGTGACGTGCGAAGAATCCTAAAGGGTGCTGACGATAAGTTACTCAAGCTTTGGGTCGCCGAAGATACCCACGCGTGCGTCGAGGAAGAAAATGGAAAAGGGTGTTGGAGTTGTTTTCTGAACTCGGGCATGGATCTGATTGACTGACCTTGCTGGTCCTCAACGAATGAGTCCATGGCTCTTTTATATGGATCTGTTGGTTGATCTTGCTCATCTACAACGGAGAGTCCATCTAGATTTTTATAAGTGAATATATTTTTGGGTACTATGAGAGCTAGGAACTATTGAAAAGGCCCCTGAGTGGACAGGTGGTGAGCGTTCTAGTTGCCAATGATGCCATAGGTACACCGATGAAGGAATGATTAGAAATTAGAATTCAATCGAATATTTTGGAGGATTATGATCAGTGATACTATGGTTTCATTAAAAGATTGTTTTAAAGGCAAGTGAATCTATGAAAAAGACAATCTTATATTGGGTGTGTAAGTGGTGTGACTATCTTGAAGTTTGCATGAAGCACCGGCTAGGGGGCTTGGGAACTCTTTTCCGTGGTACCCGGGACAAAACATAACCAAATTCCTAAATGGATCTTATCACTACAGTGGTTGGGCGGTTGGCTGGGCGGTTGGCTGGGCGGTTGCGACTGGATTGGACTGATGGATCCCTAAAATGAGACGCAATTCTATTATGGTACAATAGATGAAGTAAATCCCGGACAGTCCTTGTTCTATGGAAAAGAATCAACGGCTATGCCTCTCGATGAGGAAAAAAGCGTTGGTAATATCCTCGAGAAATCGCCTGTGCTTTTTGGGCGAGGGAAGTTTTTCCGAGAAGAACCCAGGGATTAGTCTCTTGTCCGGATATCCGTAGGCTAGGCCCCGAGTGAGAGGCTCTGCCTTGCACAAGAAGTGCTGGTATCAGAGCGAATTGGCTAAAGTGGATCAACCAGGAAGCCAGGTTGCACGGAGGGGGCAGGGATCTTTCAGCTGGTATCAGAGCGAATTGGCTAAAGTGGATCAACCAGGAAGCCAGGTTGCACGGAGGGGACAGGGATCTTTCAGCTGGTATCAGAGCGAATTGGCTAAAGTGGATCAACCAGGAAGCCAGAACTTGTTGAATGAAAAATGGCTAAAATTTTGATTATTTACTAATCTTAATTAACTAGGTGATTAGCAAGATAATGAGCTCATAAATTTGATGGATTCTAAGGTAGGCTCTGATACCACGTTAAATTTGCAGTAATGTGATGAGCTATGGTGGATCCAATGCAAGAATCAATATCATTAACATAGAGATTAGATGATGATTAAGATGAGATTAGTGAGCAATTAACTGATAGCTTAATGTAGGTATGGATAATCAAAAACCAAAAAATTCTCATTAGGCCAATGCCTTAATTTATAGAGTTTACATCCAAGCATCTAATCCCACTAATCTCTCCTTGATTCACTCCACCTCTTTTGCTTGATTCTCTCCACCTCTTCACTTTTCCTAGAATATCTCCACACATCCTAAATCTTCTCATGCTACCCTTTATTCTCTCCTAGTAGATACCTCTCACCTTTTCACTGCTTCTCACTCATTTACAAATTCTCTTTTACAGCCTCTTGCTAAGGGCTTGTTCTCGCACACACCCTATTCACTTGTATATTTCAACAACCATCACTCCAGCGTTTGCATGTGGAATGGTCCTGGAGCAAAAGAATCATCGTGTAAACCAAGACAAAGGTGTGCCAGGTGCGTCTGAGTGTCGTGCCACATAATCATCCACCATACATCTCAAGTAGCATAGAATGCAACCAAAGATGAATATCCCGGCTCTGAAGAACATCGGATCATGTAGACACCCGTGGGAGCCAAATGAACTCATCTCAAGGTCAGCCTCATGCAGGATCAAATGGGAACCCATGCCATCATCCCACATAGCTCCACTCAAAAAGTCGAAGGCATGATACACTGATCTATATGTGCATGAGTGTGATCCGACCCATGAACTATATCCTCATGTGCAAGACACTCTAGGTGCGTGTGAAACCCTAAGACAAGAGAAGGGTCACTATAAAGATCATCATTGAATACTGACGGAGTATCTACACATGAAAGATAAGTGGTATCCTCCATAAAATTACTATCCTCAAAATCTCCAAGGTCACTAAGATCATCCTCATAGGTAGGGTGTATCTCCAAGGTCACTAAGATCATGCTCGTAGGCAGGCTGTATCTCCATCATCACTAGATCTTAAAAAATGTCAAAGACAAATACAAAACTTTCTAGATCCACAGGCAAAATCCTAACTCTCCTACAAGGTCTCACCTCAGTAAAGTCATCACAATCATCATGTGCAATGCCTGATTGCTTGATATATACACTAAACTCACACAAAAGTTTCCAGGTATGCTCTCAATCATCCTCGTAGGTAGGTTGTATCTCCATCATCACTGGATCTTTAAAAATGTCAAAGACAAATACGAAACTTTCTAGATCCATAGGCAAAATCCTAACTCTCCTACAAGGTCTCACCTCAGTAAAGTCATCACAATCCTCATGTGCAATGCCTGACTGCTTGATATATACACTAAACTCACACAAAAGTTGCCAGGTATGCTCTCAATCATCCTCGTAGTTAGGTAGGCTGTATCTCCATCACTGGATCTTTAAAAATGTCAAAGACAAATACGAAACTTTCTAGATCCATAGGCAAAATCCTAACTCTCCTACAAGGTCTCACCTCAGTAAAGTCATCACCATCCTCATGTGCAATGTCTCACTGCTTGATATATACACTAAACTCACACAAAAGTTGTCAGGTATGCTATGAGAGCTAGGAGTAGTGATAGAATCGTATATATCCCAACAAGTAGAAATCCTAAAAGAATAGCCTGAAGAATCTAACACAAGGAACTCAAGTCTATGCTGATATATGTCTCATGAATCCATATATGGGATATCACTAATCAAGTTACTAGCATACGCTTTTTTTAGAAAATTATCTCTAAGAGATCGTTCACGTGCATATAGCGCCTAAGCTAATTAGGGCGAACGGACACCTGTTTGACCCAACGAAGAGTACGCCAAGCGTCTTGAGATTGTAACGGGCTATGGGAAATTATAAAAAGTTAAAAAAAAATACCTGTGTTTGCTCATTAAGGAGCATTTTAGCACTCTAACATGGCCATGATAGAGGGATTACCAGGGATCACACAAGGACTAAACCCAATGGCTGACATCTTCGAGCCATTGAGATCTATGCCACAAATGCATCTCCCGATACCATTGGCTATGCCTATAACAAGCGTGTCATTGGGTTTTACACCCCCTATTACTTTGATCCCACATCGAGCTTTGGTCCCTTAGCTACATTTCCACAAATCCTATAAGTACCAACCCTTTCCTGGATGCCCACACCCTGGACATACTGACTAGTCTAGGAAGGGGGTAGCCCAAGGACTCAGTAAGTCTCTCACAGCAAGAGCACTCACATACAGCCTTAGTGACATACAGAAATGCGGTTCTAAAAATTTCCAAAATTATGGGCAAATAAAATGGAACAACAAACCTTGTTCAATTCATTCAAATGTTTAAACAGAGATGTGAAGCCTTTGGAAATCCTAACTATCCCACCAAGGTACATGCGTTGAACCTATGCTTAGAGGAAAAAGCTAGTCGATGGTTCATCACATTAATGCCTACGATCAAGACCAACTTCAAAACCTTGAAATTAGCCTTTATACATGGCTTTTCCAGACAAGGTGATCTGTAGAGTGCAACAACAGAACTCTATTCAATTGAGCGTCAACCAAATGAATCCATTAGAGATTTTATCCTTCGAATAAAACTCTTGGACTCACGTTGTGATGATACTAAAAAGTGTCCCGCTTCATCCAAAATTGACTCAAAACCTCCATCTCTCGTGCACCAAATAGAAAGAGTTCAAAGGGTAGAAACTGTTCAGGAAGCAGTTAATCAAACACTTCAGTGTTTCTATTGTCGTGGACCTCACAAGGTGGCAGATTGCACAATTTGGAATACTTCCATGTCCATAGTCACACTGACACCTTGCGACCCATGTGTGAACAATGTGGCATTGATCACATGTTCCAAGATTGCCCAAGACTAGTTGATTTAATGCAACTTACCTCACAAAATACAACTCTTAACATCTTAAGCATACAAAACAGACAATTGGCTATGGTACCCTTGAATGTGCTTACACGACGGCGAGGAACAGTCAAAAAGAATGCAAAAGATAATACCTCAACATGGGTAGAAGAACATGCTTTAAAGCAGAAACCAAAAGAAAAAGCAAAACCTTCTAAACCCAAGAAAAACAAGAGACTACAAACTATCAAAACCAAGGTCGAATTAAAAGATAGGAAAAAGGAGCCTGTAGAGGACATAAACCCAAAAGGAGACATAAACACAAAAGAGCCAAAAGCTATACATGATACAGAAGCATCCACCTCACAAACCACCACACAAACCATAAAACCCATATGTGTACAAAAGCCCAAAAGAAAGTTCGATCTCGTCGCATAAGTAAACATAATGAAAAACTGGCAAACTAAAGAAAGTTAGAAAATGAAACAAGTTCTAGTACGTCACTAAGTGAGAATGAAACAAGTTCTAGTACGTCACTAAAGAAAGTTAGAAAATGAAACAAGTTCTAGTACGTCACTAAGTGAGAATGAAACATGTTCTTACTCTTCACTCAATGCACCACATAGACCAATCAAGAAACTAGAACCCACCCAGGAGAGCATGCTTAGCTTGGTTGAATGTATTACAGGGTCACCAGTTGTGATTGAGCCTCATAACACCAATCCTAAAAAAGGAACCAAAATGCAAAGCCAGAGGAGTACCACTTCCCCTTTCAAGAGAAAGACATACTCTCTATAGAAGAGTCATTTGAAACAGATTGTACTATGAACTATATGCTTGAAAAAGCATGTGAGGAATTCGATAATTCCATTACAAGATTAAAACAGTCTCTCAAAACCTCATTTGGAGGATTGCTCTTCTCTTGCACCATTAAGGACTCAATATAAGTTGTACCAAGACATAAAGAACTCCATAGAACAAGACTGTGAGGATTCCCAAGTTTCCAAACAGACCTCATTGAGAATTGTCAGAGATCCAAGTGTGCCAGTGTACGCATTGAAAAATCTGAGAGCCAAACAGAGGATGAAAGTAAATGGGAATATGAAACAGAAATAGGATCTGAAGCTGAAACAAAAATTGAAACATCCATGGTTCCTTTGGATCATGGTATGGTTGGATTTTCCTACAAGCAATGATGTTAAAGCGTATTGATTAGCCCTTGAGCTAGTCATAACATCATGACAATAGACACTCGGGTATCAATGGGACAACCTAAACTCATTGGGTACTCTTGAAAAAGCTGAGAGCCAAACAGAGGATGAAAGTAAATGGGAATATGAAACAAAAACAGGATCTGAAGCTACAACAAAAATTGAAACATCCATGGTTCCTTTGGAAGATTCTATCATGGTATGGTTGGATTTCCCTCTACAAGCAATGATCTTAAGCGCATTGATTAGCCCTCGAGCTAGTCATAACATCATAGACACTTGGGTGTCAATGGGACAACCTAAACTCATCCCTACAAGCAATAGTCTTGCAAAAGGAGCCAATGGACAAAACATTGATTAGCCCTCGAGCTAGTCATAACATCATAGACACTTGGGTGTCAATGGGACAACCTAAACTCATCCCTACAAGCAATAGTCTTGCAAAAGGAGCCAATGGACAAAACATTGAAGTTCCATGTTACTTTAGCTACACTACTCAAACTATCGGGTGGAGATATGGAATTTACATTCCATGTTACCCTAGATTCCCTTGAGTAAGATGTCATCCTTGGTGGAACTTGGATAGGTGAATCATTGTATTCAATAGATAAATCCATGCAAACAGTCACCTTGAACACTCCTGTAGGCAATATACAATTGCTATTACGAGAGGAAGAGACCTTGGAGGAGCTGGAATATCCAACATATCTTACTGAAAATATCCCTAGGATTTTGGTTGGATTTCCCATAACATCACCACAGCTCAAGCATAGCTTTATCCACCAACACAAGAACACAATCTCATGACCCTCGAGCTATGGGATTTATTAGGTCAACCAACACTCATAGCACATCTTGAAAGAATAAACTTTACACAAGACTTGAACATCACCATTAGGAAGTGAATAGGGTCTTCTTGGGCCCTTTAATTTGCCCAAGCCTAATCAAAGTGATTAAGGAATAGCCAAATGGGGGGTTGCCATGTGGACTGAAATGTTGGGTTTGTAAGAGAGGTGTAAGAGTGGTCAAAGGGTGCACTTTTTCCCCCAAAAAGGGGGGAGGCAATTTTACAATTTTCGGACCTCCATAACTTCTACATACAAGCTCCGATTTGAGCGGAGATTATAGATCCGTGATCTACGCATCAAGAGCTTTCCATAGATATGTTACATGATATGGTTTTGTCCGCTAGATTTTAAATTCCATTTTCCCTCCAAAATTCAAATTCGAATAAAGTAGCCGTTTTGAAGCTTCTAATTAGAAAACGTTTCTTCTTAAGAGAAAAGGTTTGACTCCTTAAACTGCCAAATAAAAGGGCCCAAGAAGCCTTCCATTGAGGTCCTAATGCATGTTTGGGGTACTTTGAACATACAATGTATATTGAAACTAACCCCCTTACTTGCAAGTTTTTTCCGGTTGTGAGTATGTATTGGAAGCCGATTTGTTCTTCGGTCATAAATGGACTATTGCTGTCCAAGCACCACTGTGCTTTGCTAGCGATAGAGTCATCACGATGGTCAATGACAAAAAGTTGACAATACCATACTGCAAGGAAGAGAAACCAACTTTAATGGATTTCTATGATGCTGAACACAAAAGGTTACAAGCCTCTTCCACAAAAGCCCCTCTACACAATGACATACCATATGCGTCAACAATCGACTCCGTTAGAGCATCTACTCCAACAACATCTTCACCTATGAAGTTCAATGCCAAAACCTCAAAATCAACAGCTATTCTTGAAGAAGTTCCCACAGCCCACCAACCATCTATCTCTAACAAGGAGCTCAAAGGAAAGGCCCAAGAGCCTATGCGTATTCATCGACAAACCTCACCAAAGGAGACAACCACATGCTCAAAGGCCTCATCACATCAATAGCCACTACACATAAGACTCTAGTCTCATCATCATCAACAATACTTACGAGTCTTAAACCTGCAGCCTCCGCACCAACCAAAGTCAAGGAGGACCCCAAGCCTTCCACATCAACCCAAAAGAAAACTCCACCAAGACAACCACAATCAAGGTATCTTAATATTATTAAGAGGTGGGTGGAGAAGCAGCCACTTGTAGCTCAAGGCTACTATGAAGGCGCCAGTCAAATTTGGGTGCCTTGATAATCAAAACCTCTTCCTCAATGCAGCACTCAAATTCCAAGGAAAAAGAAAAGAATTCCACAACACCGTCCACAAAAGCCGATGCGAGTTCCTCAAAGAACTCCACCAAGCTAACAAGTGTGGGTACCAAAAACATTACTACAAGCACAAGGGTACTACAAAAGTAATACCAAAGCTTGGATTCCCAAGTGCATCACACAAAGTCCCCTAAGCTTGCACAAACAAGGAAGCCTCAGCACCAAGCACATCATACCAGTTTTTAATGTTCATCAAAGATGGGTGCATGTGCATGTGATTCAACAACAAGGATACTATGATGGTGATCCCATCATATGGTTTTCAAAATTGAACCATGTGAAGAAAGCCTCACCACCGACTTTAATCCCAACAGCTTCACCTAAAGTTCGACAAGAATGGAGCAACAGCAAGCAAATCACTCAACCACTCTCGTGCATTTAGCACCAACACAAGAGCTTGTGCTTTTGTCACTCCTCTGGATATGATAAATAAGTGCACATGAACCTGTTGCTCGCAAGTCATGACCTAGCTGACCCATAAAATCAATTAAAAAAATCAAAAAACCTATCAAGGTAAAAACCTGCAACTTCACGGGGTCAAAACCTGCAACTTTACGTAATTCCATCTCACGGAATTACACTTCATGGAATTCCATCTCATGGCCAAAAACCTACAATCTCACGGGATTAGACCATTTCATGGAATATCCCTTTACGGCCAAAAAAAAACCTATAATCTCAACGAGATTAGACCATTTCACGGAATATCCCTTCACGGGCAAAAAAACCTGCAATCTCACGGAATTCCAACTCACAGAATCATATCTCACGGAATTCCAACTCACGGAATTACACTTCACAGAATTCAATCTCATGGCCAAAAACTTGCAATCTCATAGGATTAGACCATTTCACGGAATATCCCTTCACGGCGGCCAAAATACCTACAATCTCGCGAGTTCATGTTTCTCACGAATTACAATCTCACGGCTTAAGAACCTACACTTTCACGATTTAATCCACATCCCGGATTAAGCCATCTCAGGCATTAACACTTTCCCAACGATCTTCAATAGCCATTATATATTTGTTAAGCTTATTGCTTACTATTCTTATGGTTAAATTAATGTCACAGCTGCTTCATGGAGTACATATCCATACTCATGTATAGGAGAACATTTGCACCAAAGCCTCTCATCGACAACTTCTAGGTACATCTCTAGATGGGGGGGGCATGGTGGGCAAAAGCCTGGTCAATGGTACAACCCATCGCCTGAAATTTTCCTTCAAATTATAAACCTCTCCAAACAATAACACCATCTTCACAAATCAATGATCTTCATCCTTAGTGAAGATAACTATATTAGCCTCGTAAGTCAACGTAATTCTTTCAATCCTCACCAACAAGTGGTTACTTCAACACAGAGCAGTTCAATAAGAGTCTATGTGACTCAATTCTTGTACTTCATGTATATCTACATCATAAGAGCACTTAAATATACATAAGAACATAAAAAGCACATAGGAAGAAGAAAGCAGGAACAAGTCCTACTCAATAACATTTGACAAGAATCTTGCCACACAAAGGGACATCATCGATAGCCAATTTCTTCAAATGACGAATGTCCCTTCAATGAATCAAATGAGGAACTAAGAATCACCATCTCATTCTGATGAATAAGTCTGGATTCCTCCGGATCCTTCCCTCTCTTCTCTCCCATTATTAACATCTCTTCGCATCCTCACTAACACAAATCACATGTAACATTGCTTATGAATACCAAAAACAAAGTGAGTAAAAAGTAAAAACTTTATAAAAATGTTATCATCATTCGCAAAAAAAACCCAACCCTCCACCCCGTTAGGAATTTCTAATAAACCACTACCCTCTTCATTCACTAACTAGCTTTTCTTATTCCTTCCGGAGGAATAAAGACCATTGAACGTCACTCAACATCAAAGCCATCGACAAAGCTTGGTCATTCTCCCCACACAAAGGTCTTCAACGCGATCACAAGGACGTGATCGCCATCAGAAGGGGGGGATGTTAACCCAAGTCTAGGGTTAACAAGAGTTACCACCATTATCTTACATCAAGGACTTATGGTAGATACACCAAAGGGTCATACATTCAAGATATAATGCAATGGTATCCAAAGCTACAACTTGGACGAGCACTCGTAATTCTATCATGGTATGGTTGGATTTCCCTCTACAAGCAATGATATTAAGCGCATTGATTAGCCCTCGAGCTAGTCATAACATCATAGACACTTGGGTGTCAATGGGACAACCTAAACTCATCCCTACAAGCAATAGTCTTGCAAAAGGAGCCAATGGACAAAACATTGAAGTTCCATGTTACTTTAGCTACACTACTAAAACTATCGGGTTGAGATATGGAATTTACATTCCATGTTACCCTAGATTCCCTTGAGTAAGATGTCATCCTTGGTGGAACTTGGATAGGTGAATCATTGTATTCAATAGATAAATCCATGCAAACAGTCACCTTGAACACTCCTGTAGGCAATATACAATTGCTATTACGAGAGGAAGAGACCTTGGAGGAGCTGGAACATCCAACATATCTTACTGAAAATATCCCTAGGATTTTGGTTGGATTGAAACTTTCCCATAAAATCACCACAGCTCAAGCATAGCTTTATCCACCCCCAACACAAGAACACAATCTCATGACCCTCGAGCTATGGGATTTATTAGGTCAACCAACACTCATAGCACATCCTGAAAGAATAAACTTTACACAAGACTTGAACATCTAGCATGTTTGGGGTACTTTGAACATACAATGTATATTGAAACTAGCCCCCTTACTTGCAAGTTTTTTGCGGTTGAGTATGTATTGGAAGCCGATTTGTTCTTCGGTCATAAATGGACTATTGCTGTCCAAGCACCACTGTGCTTTGCTAGCGATAGAGTCATCACGATGGTCAATGACAAAAAGTTGACAATACCATACTGCAAGGAAGAGAAACCAACTTTAATGGATTTCTATGATGCTGAACACAAAAGGTTACAAGCCTCTTCCACAAAAGCCCCTCTACACAATGACATACCATATGCGTCAACAATCGACTCCGTTAGAGCATCTACTCCAACAACATGAAGTTCAATGCCAAAACCTCAAAATCAACAGCTATTCTTGAAGAAGTTCCCACAGCCCACCAACCATCTATCTCTAACAAGGAGCTCAAAGGAAAGGCCCAAGAGCCTATGCGTATTCATCGACAAACCTCACCAAAGGAGACAACCACATGCTCAAAGGCCTCATCACATCAATAGCCACTACACATAAGACTCTAGTCTCATCATCATCAACAATGCTTACGAGTCTTAAACCTGCAACCTCCGCACCAACCAAAGTCAAGGAGGACCCCAAGCCTTCCACATCAACCCAAAAGAAAACTCCACCAAGACAACCACAATCAAGGTATCTTAATATTATTAAGAGGTGGGTGGAGAAGCAGCCACTTGTAGCTCAAGGCTACTATGAAGGTGCCAGTCAAATTTGGGTGCCTTGATAATCAAAACCTCTTCCTCAATGCAGCACTCAAATTCCAAGGAAAAAGAAAAGAATTCCACAACACCGTCCACAAAAGCCGATGCGAGTTCCTCAAAGAACTCCACCAAGCTAACAAGTGTGGGTACCAAAAACATTACTACAAGCACAAGGGTACTACAAAAGTAATACCAAAGCTTGGATTCCCAAGCGCATCACACAAAGTCCCCTAAGCTTGCACAAACAAGGAAGCCTCAGCACCAAGCACATCATACCAGTTTTTTAATGTTCATCAAAGATGGGTGCATGTGCATGTGATTCAACAACAAGGATACTATGATGGTGATCCCATCATATGGTTTTCAAAATTGAACCATGTGAAGAAAGCCTCACCACCGACTTTAATCCCAACAGCTTCACCTAAAGTTCGACAAGAATGGAGCAACAGCAAGCAAATCACTCAACCACTCTCGTGCATTTAGCACCAACACAAGAGCTTGTGCTTTTGTCGCTCCTCTGGATGTGATAAATAAGTGCACATGAACCTGTTGCTCGCAAGTCATGACCTAGCTGACCCATAAAATCAATTAAAAAAATCAAAAAACCTATCAAGGTAAAAACCTGCAACTTCACGGGGTCAAAACCTGCAACTTTACGTAATTCCATCTCACGGAATTACACTTCATGGAATTCCATCTCATGGCCAAAAACCTACAATCTCACGGGATTAGACCATTTCATGGAATATCCCTTTACGGCCAAAAAAAAAAACCTATAATCTCAACGAGATTAGACCATTTCACGGAATATCCCTTCACGGGCAAAAAAACCTGCAATCTCACGGAATTCCAACTCACAGAATCATATCTCACGGAATTCCAACTCACGGAATTACACTTCACAGAATTCAATCTCATGGCCAAAAACTTGCAATCTCATAGGATTAGACCATTTCACGGAATATCCCTTCACGGCGGCCAAAATACCTACAATCTCACGAGTTCATGTTTCTCACGAATTACAATCTCACGGCTTAAGAACCTACACTTTCACGATTTAATCCACATCCCGGATTAAGCCATCTCAGGCATTAACACTTTCCCAACGATCTTCAATAGCCATTATATATTTGTTAAGCTTATTGCTTACTATTCTTATGGTTAAATTAATGTCACAGCTGCTTCATGGAGTACATATCCATACTCATGTATAGGAGAACATCTGCACCAAAGCCTCACATCGACAACTTCTAGGTACATCTCTAGATGGGGGAGGGCATGGTGGGCAAAAGCTTGGTCAATGGTACAACCCATCGCCTGAAATTTTCCTTCAAATTATAAACCTCTCCAAACAATAACACCATCTTCACAAATCAATGATCTTCAATCCTTAGTGAAGATAACTATATTAGCCTCGTAAGTCAACGTAATTCTTTCAATCCTCACCAACAAGTGGTTACTTCAACACAGAGCAGTTCAATAAGAGTCTATGTGACTCAATTCTTGTACTTCATGTATATCTACATCATAAGAGCACTTAAATATACATAAGAACATAAAAAGCACATAGGAAGAAGAAAGCAGGAACAAGTCCTACTCAATAACATTTGACAAGAATCTTGCCACACAAAGAGACATCATCGATAGCCAATTCCTTCAAATGACGAATGTCCCTTCAATGAATCAAATGAGGAACTAAGAATCACCATCTCATTCTGATGAATAAGTCTGGATTCCTCCGGATCCTTCCCTCTCTTCTCTCCCATTATTAACATCTCTTCGCATCCTCACTAACACAAATCACATGTAACATTGCTTATGATTGCCAAAAACAAAGTGAGTAAAAAGTAAAAACTTTTTAAAAATGTTATTATCATTCGCAAAAAACCCAACCCTCCACCCCGTTAGGAATTTCTAATAAACCACTACCCTCTTCATTCACTAACTAGCTTTTCTTATTCCTTCCGGAGGAATAAAGACCATTGAACATCACTCAACATCAAAGCCATCGACAAAGCTTGGTCATTCTCCCCACACAAAGGTCTTCAACGCGATCACGAGGACGTGATCGCCATTAGAAGGGGGGGATGTTAACCCAATTCTAGGGTTAACAAGAGTTACCACCATTATCTTACATCAAGGAGTTATGGTAGATACACCAAAGGGTCATACATTCAAGATATAATGCAATGGTATCCAAAGCTACAACTTGGACGAGCACTCGTAATGCTGAGACGGAGTATTTTATGGGTGGTGACTCCCGCTTCAAGAGCGTGTGGTAGCAAGTTAGGATAAAGTCCTAAGTGATGTACTTCATGGATATATTATGAGAGTAGTCATTGTAATAGCATTAATCCTAAAGTGTCCTCTTATGAGCCTAAAGTGTCTGGCCAACCATAGTTTAAGTGAGTGTGAACACTTATGGCCATGTATATAAGTGAATTTCTCTCATAATACAACACTCTCTCCCCTTGTGCAATTGAGTCTTGCTCTTTCTAATCCTCTTGCTAATCTCTCTCCCTAGTGAGAGGAGGGACGAGTACCCGTAGTGCAATGCGGTGGTGTGACAACGCTCACGGAGGCACGGTGGAATTGCTTCTCATGGAGTTATAGAGCTTGGAGACCTCAAGGGTTACGAGCTCGGCCATTGGAAAGATCCTCACAATAGATGCGGTTCACCAAAAGTAATCACTTTTTGGATGTGTTTCAAGGAGGGTTAGGGTGAGCCATAACAAGTGCAACTCCCGATAGAAACACACATGTGAACAAAGCAAAGAAAGTGGTAACGGTGGCCACAAGGCAATGAAAAAATATCTAGTGCATCCATCATGAACCTAAAACCATATCCCCCACATGCCGATGTAATATTCACATCATTTACAAACATCAGGGATTGATGGTGGGTACGGAGAAACCATATGTGGACCCTTCACTAACATAGTGGTAATCAAAGATGCATAAAACACTTGCCCTGCCAATGCACTATGGGTAGCTTGCTTGCCGCTACCCATAGTGCAACTCCCAACAAAAACACACATGTAAACAAAGTAAAGAAAGTGGTAACAATGGCCACAAGATAATGAAAAAATATCTAGTGCATCTATTATGAACCCAAAACCATATCCCCCATATGCCGATGTAATATTCACATCATTGCAAACATCAAGGATGATTGATGGTGGGTACAGAGAAACCATATCTGGACCCTTCACCAACATAGTAGCAACACAAAACGCTTGCCCTGCTAGTGCACCTTTGTAATCCTCCTCGTCCATTTTCAACATAGCCTACACACATATCAATGAAGAAAAGAGACTGAAATTGTATCCATAAGCATAAATGACTCATGTATATAGCATTGCAAATTGATGTATTCTATTATGTTGCATAACACTTGAAAAGTTATTCAATACATGAGTGCTAAATAGTATAGGAATGGTATATAGCAGTTTATCATTGCAATCCTACACATTGTATCTCTACTATATAGTGGCAAAGACTGCTATATAGTAGACTACAAGAAGTATACTATATAGTAGATTCTAGCAAGGTCTGCTATATAGCATGAAACAACTATATAACACTCTCATAGAATGCAACCCAGTGTTACAAACACTATAAAGAAGCAAAGTATACTCTCACAAAGTTCAGTCTAGTGTTCAAAAAATGCTATAAAGAACACAGTACTACTATATAGCAAAAAATAGCCATAAAGCTTTTCCAGAGAATGCAACCTAGTTTTATCAACACTATATAGAACAAAGTGCTCATTAGGCAAAATATGGACTCCCATTTTTGCCCCTTAAGGATTTGCACACCTCCTCTCTCTAGAAAAATGGGCTCATTGTGAAATTTTTGCAAATCAACTCAGAAGTGAGCGGAGTTTGGACATTTGGAATCTACTCTTCGAGACCTTTCCCATGATATATAGCATGATGGGCGATTTTACATATTCAAGAAGTCCCCAAATTGGTGATGACGTCAACAGATAAGTTTCCAAATTGGTGATGATGTGACAGGTCTCGAAGAGTAGATTTCAAATATTAACATCATCACTAATTTGGGGACTTCTTGAATATGCAAAATTGCCCATCATGCTATATATCATTAAAAAGGTCTCGAAGAGTAGATTCCAAATGTCTAAACTCTGCTCACTTCTAAGTTGATTTGCAAAAATTTCACCATGAGCCCATTTTTTTAGAGAGAGGAGGTGTGGAACACCTTATATCGTCATCAACTTCTTTTGTTGTTCCATCTGCCAAGCTTACTAATAAGCTGAAATTTCCCTTGGCACTGAAATACCCCCGCCCTCATTCACATATATCTCCTTAAGCCGCCCACCAGGAAGATCACGTCTGAGATCCATCACCCTCAAATTTGAAAGGCATCTACATAAAGGGAATCTTGGGGAGAGGATCCCTAAATTCATTGTGATGTTATCAAGAAACTTAGTCCCTTGTGGTCTAGAAACCGCTTGTGGTATAACCTCCTCATTGTTATCCACCTTCTCCTTATCTTCTTCAATGTGCTGACCAACATCCCTAGGATCTTGTTGGCTTGAGATATTCTTTGGATTGTTCACAAAATCCATAGTCTCACTCTCATGGGCACTTTGAGAGTCATGGGACTCTTCCTCCCCATCAGGCCTTGGATCAACAGAAGAGCTTCCTTTGATGGCCTTCTCACTTGTTTTACCAAAAGGCATTGCTTTCTTCTTTTTTAGAAGAGTCATCCTACAAGGAAAAAACCACAAATGTACAATAATTTATGTTACAAACTATAAGAGCTTAAATTAGATAGCCCAAATAAACATTATGACAATAAAAAGAGTTGATGAAAGATTATATTATATTATAAAAGATTGATTATGACAATAAAAATTATCAATAGAGCATCACGCATGGCATAAAGAGAGGGAGCTCACAAGGACCTCAAGGAAAATCATTGATGGCGGGGAGGAGGCCCACAGCTAGCCGTAGTAGCTAGCCGTAGTGGCTTTTTGGGGATCGAGAGCTCGGGTGGTACTCTATAGGCTTCGTATTTGGAGCGGGGACATCTTGGGCACACGGCTCTGCCCCCACATGAACACTCCCACACGTGCAAGCAGGTGTAGAAAAAACTTGCGAGCCAAGAAACTGCCCCAGTATCAACACCTCTAGGCACATAAGCCTTGAGCAAATTGAGCATGTGTTTGTGATCCATAATGATCACCACAACCTCTACCAGGTCCTCTTCCTCTTAAACCTTACCTCTGCCCCTTAAGTGTAAAATGCATGATCTCTATTGGCATTGCCACTGCGCCTGATCCCAATCTGCTGGCTTTGAGATCTTTATATTACTTCTTGTGTTGGAAATCCGGATCTATCATATATATGTTATATCTTGTAAAAGGCATATTGTCATCCCACCATCTTTGGAAAGCTAGTTGAAGCAACGCCTCACCATGATCCTTATAAGTCTCAATTTGCATCATCCTCTCCTGTGACATTTTATCCATACCCTCATATATCTTTTCGACCAAACTCATCATCGCCATCATGGGCTCTACCACCTCCACATTATGGGTAACATTAGCCCAAGAATCTTGATATAAAATGCGACCAAAAAGGGCACTCAAACAATTTGGTCCCATTGTTGTTGCGATATTTATCCCCACCACAGAGAATATTCACTAGAAGCCATTACCACAACTGCTCATATAGCCAATGGGACTCTTGCATACCTAACAAATTTTGTTTAATGACATAGATTTTTATACATATTCATTAGTTGAATGTGACTATGCAGGTGGAGTTAAATTCCTACCTAGTTTCTTTACAAAGAGGTTCTTGCCAATGAATCACCAAGGCACACCTACAAGGACTAGAGCAACATTACCACTCCTCCCACAAAAGAAATGGCATGCACTTGCATCTTCTAGCTCCCTTTCTGATAGCAGCATCTAGACTCACACTCTAGCAATGGGTTGTGTGAATGTAGGTATGCTCATCAATGCAACTTTTACACCAATAATGTTTAATATAGACCCCTTTTTCTTTATAGCCTTATGGGTTTTTTTTAAATGATACCTTTTTCTTTATAGACCCCTACAAGGACTAGAGCAACATTACCACTCCTCCCACAAAAGAAATGGCATGCACTTGCATCTTCTAGCTCCCTTTCTGATAGCAGCATCTAGACTCACACTCTAGCAATGGGTTGTGTGAATGTAGGTATGCTCATCAATATAGCTTTTACACCAATAATGTTTTAATATAGACCCCTTTTTCTTTATAGCCTTATGGGTTTCTTTTTAATGATCCCTTTTTCTTTATAGACTTACGGGGTTTTTTCAAAATCAGTTTAAAAAACCCCTTCTGTAAATTTATCTTAAAATTTTGAATTAAAAAACCCCTTCATTTGAACTCACATGCTATACTTACATATTTTTAGGTGAACCCCTCGAGCACTGAGAGTACTATTAACTATTTCATCGGGATGATATATAGGTCAAATGGCATCTCTTTTGAGATGCCTACAATCTTGAAGGGACATATTAGCATGTATCACTTGGATATCCAATTTGGAAGAACCTTTGTTATTGTTGCGAATGACACGACTCAAAAGCCATTGAACAAGACAATAATGACATTATTCAAAACGTGTCTAGGAGCAACACCAACACCACAATTAGAGCAAAGATTTTAATTGATGAAAACCTAGCTCAGAGACTTGCCACCAAGAAATACCTTAAGAGCTACATTTGAATTGGTGGGAGAGATACGTCAGGTTGATGAGATGCCACCCAGGTATAATGGAAATGTTTTGTTTGTACTTCCATATGCTGAATCCAATGCAAGAACTATGGGAGTCAATAATAAATTTGATGCGCATGTTTGGACTGAGGAGGTTACAAAGTAATGTTACAAGCTTTTGTGGGATATTGAGACAAAGAAAATGTGGTGGGCATTTACAATATGTGAACATGCTCTACTCTAGATTGCAAAGGACTAAACAAAAGAATGAAATGCATTGGCAAGGGTGTGTCCAAGAGGCCCAAATTGTTGAAAGCTATGGAATTCTAAGATTCTTTTTCTATTCAACTCCTCCTATGTGTTACACAGTTTGTGCTTGCAATCTTGTTTTGTGCTTCCCCTTATATGTGGTAGGTAAGAAAGTTACACGTGTAGTGATTCATGTGGGATGCTGAAAGATGCCTGCCCCCACCGCATATCGAATTCGGCGATGCTAGCAGAGCGAAAGTAGCACTTCTTACGCATGCAGGGGCAGAGCCTCTCACTCAGGGCCTCGCCCCCACAGATATCCGGACAAAAGACTAATCCCTTGGTTCTTTCAAAACCGAACCCTGAAAAAACTTTCCTCACCCAGAAAGCACGGGCGATTCCTCCAAGAAAATTTATTCTAACGTAGTCAAGAGCCTTAACTAACCAAACTGATCCGACCGAACTTGTAAGTCACATGGTCAGATCAAGGAAAAGACTTGCACTTGGATCATAGAGACCAATGCTTTTTTCCTCATCTCAAGAGACACAGCCGTTGATTCTTTTCCATAGAACAAGGGTTATCCGGGATTTTACTTCAACTATCGTAACATAACAGAATTGAGTCTCATTTTAAGGATCCATCAGTCCAGCCTAACTCCATCCAATCCCACGGGTTAGCCAACCACCCAACCACTATAGTGATAGGATCCATTTAGAAATTTGGTTATATTTTGCCCCGGGTACCAAGGAAAAGAGTTCCCAGGCTCCCTAGCCAGCGCTTCAAGCAAACTTCAAGAGAGTCACACCACTTACACACCTAATATGAAATTTCCTGCTTCACAGATTCATCTGTGAAGTGAATCTGTGAAGCAGGCAATTTCATATTGGGTGTGTAAGTGGTGTGTGAAGTGAATCTTGTTGAGATTCAAGCTCGATGTCAGTGTGAGCCAGCTATGCTATGTGCTAGCAGATTAGGTAGGAACATGTGTGAGACATAAATGACCGCGTGTCCAGCTGGTCATAGTGTGTGGACATTAGCTAGGGTTAGTAGAGTGTGGACACAACTCATTGTGTGTTGTGTGGATTATGGATTAGTGCATTATGCTTTGTGTGAGAGTGGACATGGCTTCCCTCTATGGTTAGGGTTTGCAATATACATTAGGGTTTGCTCCTGTGTGTGTGTCTCCTCTCCCTCTACCGATCTTTCAACATGGTATCAGAGCCTTGTGCTGTTTATTAGGGTTTATGAGTGAGTGAGTGAAGAGGGAGAAGAAGAAGCTGTGAAAAAAAGCTGTGAAGCTGCCATTGGAGCTGTGAAGCTTGGAGCACACCAAATACTATCAGATCTGAGAGCTTGGCCTATCGGGTAAGGTCCTCTAAACATCCTTGAGCGGATTGCAGGTGAAATAGGCAAAAGCAAAGCATTTTAGAGCAAATCAAAGCAAAGCAAAATTCTGGTTTTTGAAGCTTTCCATTAAAGCTTGGGAACATTGATGTATGGTGGAAATATGTGTGATTCTGGCAAAGCAAACATGTATCTGACAATGAGAGATGTATTGGCAACTTCTATGCAAGCCCTACTGTGATTTTGGAGCAATTTACATGCATTTGATTGAGTGAAATTACTGGTTTTTTGAGCTCTCACAAAACAGAGAGAAGACAGTCAAAAATTGATGCATTTGGAGCCTATTTTTGGTGAAAATCAAAGCATTGTGGGTCGCACACATACCCAAGTGTGTTGGGCACCTAAATAAAACATCAATTGTCACTTCAATCACTCCCAAACACCCTGAATGCAGGCGGCGCAGCCAGACAGGGGAAAACAGAGCTGAAAACTGTCCGTTCTGACACGAGGAGATCGATTTCTCAGTGGTTGCTTGATATCTTCCACAAATTCCTTAGCAATTGGATGCTTTACACTTTGGAGAAGAGGGCTATGTGATTTGTTTGGTCAATTATGCTTAATTGAGCTGGGAATGAGCTGATTAAAACAGGCTGTCCACTGGTTGCAGAGAAACAGAGCATTTTAATCGAGCAATTAATCTTTGGTGTTTTACAATTGGACAAATTCCTCTTACATGGAGTTGATGGACACTATTGCTAAGCCAATGAATGCCTGGTTGCTCAATTTGGTGGAATATTGAAGAAATTAGAGCCAAATCTTTACTGGTTTTTCTGGTTTTTCCAAAAACAGAAAAAGGGGTTTTCAAAAATCGATATGTACACATGTCAGATGGTGTTGATACACTCAACTTGAGGTTCATTAGGTGTCAATGCAAGTTGCCCATACTTGATTGCACCATTACATTGCGATTTGGAGCCTTGGAAGGCGTGTCAATACAGGGTATCCCGCACTGCGTGAGTCAGTTCATCTTGGATGATTACAGGTTGATTTTATATATCAAATTTGGAGTTTGTTGGCTATCTTGGAGTATCTGGAACATTCATTGGAGTGTGGTTGAGTTGAGGAAGGCTCGGTTTCAGATTTGGACGAGTGCGGAAGGTGCACATTTGAGCAGATATGTCGGACAATCCAGTTCAGATTGTTGGTGAGAAGCTGGATAGGAAGAACTTCCAGGCATGGAAGTACAGGATAAAGAGTTTCTTGAAAGGGAAAGGATTTTGGAATCTAATTACAGGTGCTGAGCCAGAGCCTGAGCAACCTCGGCAATCTACACAGCAGCAGCAGCTTATTGCTCATAAGCAGTGGTCAGAGAGAGCATTCAAAGTGCTGCATTATTTGTCTATATGTATATCTGATGCTATGCTCATACACATTCAGGATGTTGAGAATCCCAAAGATGCATGGGATACTTTGGTCAAGATGTTTGATACAGATACGAGTGCTGGCAAGTCTCAATTGCGACAGCAGATACACAATGTAAAAAGGAATAAAAGGAGCATACATGATTATGTGCAAGAAATCAAGAAGTTTGCAGATGTATTGGCCATAATAAATGTCCCCATGCCTGATGACGATTTGGTGGATATTACCTTGCGTGGTCTTGGCAAGGAATACAAATCCTTTGATACATCTATCTCAGTGAGGAGTACAGGTTTACCCGACTTCGATGAGTTGGTTTCCCTCTTGTTGGTTGAGGAAATCAAGCTCAGTGATTCATTTCTGGATGCATCTACTAGCCATGATGATGGCAGAAATCAGGCATTTTACTCACAGAGAGGTTTTAGAGGCAGGGGGAGATTTGCATCACGTGGACGTGGTGGTAATGGTCGTGGATGGCAGGATAGACCTCCACAACAGAATTTTCAGCCTTCTTATGGTGCTCGAGGTGGTTGTGGTTATGCACCTCAGCGAGGTAGAGGTACCCCCCCCCCCCCCCCGGTTGGTCGAGGACGTTGGCAAGGCCAACAAAATTCTATGCAAGATGTGGAATGCCATTATTGTGGCAAATATGGTCATATGGCGAGAGATTGCTTTCGCAAACAGAATGATTTGAGAGGGGGAAGAGCATAGCGTGGTGGTCATTATGGTGGGAACTATGCACAACATGGTGGCAACTATGCATCAAGTAGCAATGATGGAACTGCAAATCATTTGTTTGCCATGAAGCATGTTGTGGGTTCTATGACAACAAATGCTGAGAATGATGATACATGGTATATGGACTCAGGAGCATCAAATCATATGACATGCCATGGTGAATGGTTTGAGCACATGAAGCCAATGGATGTCAAAGGCTATGTGGAAACAGATGATGATACCCAGCATGTCATTACACATGTTGGAAGTGTACCATTGGTCATGCATAATGGTCAAACAAAGTCTATGTCAGATGTGCTGTATGTGCCTTCAATCACTAAAAGCTTGGCCTCAGTTGGTCAAATGGTAGAACAGGGATTACAGGTTAGATTCAATGAGCATGGATGCTTCGTTGAAGACTTCAAACATGGATGTAGAGTGATTGCTAAAGGAAAGAAAGAAGGAAGACTGTTTAAGCTGGATGCTGGAATTCCTGAGCTAAAATCAGCCATGTTCTCAAAGAGCAGGAATGTGGTACAGGATATTGATATGTGGCACAAGAGGATTGGCCATGTCAATATACAGAGATTAAAGAACATGCAAACAAGAGGCATTGTCAATGGTTTGCCTAGGTTCAAATATGATGGACATATGCATGTTTGTGAAGCCTGTCAGTTTGGGAAGCAGGCAAGGTTGAGGTTTCCTAGAGAAGGAAATATGAGTAACAGGCCACTTGAGATCGTACATAGTGATGTATGGGGTCCTGCACAAAACCCTTCTATCAAAGGCAGTTTATACTATGTTACATTCATAGATGATTTTAGCAGGATGACATGGATATACTTTCTCAAAGAGAAGAGTGAAGTGTTGGAAAAATTCATGGATTTCAAAGCTTTTGCAGAAAAGTAGTATGGCTGTTGGATTAAATGTCTGAGGACAGATGGAGGTGGTGAATACACCTCAAAAGCTTTTGAACATTTCTTGAGGAAGCATGGAATAAGAAGACAATTGACTTGCAGGTATACACCTCAGCAGAATGGTGTGGCTGAGAGAAAGAATAGAGTCATATGTGAAGTGGCAAGGGCAATGCTTAATGAAAAGAGCATGCCAGATTACTATTGGGCAGAAGCATGTGCTACTGCAGTATACATATTGAACAAAACACCTACAGCAGCCATTCATGGAAGCACGCCAGAGATGCGGCTCACAGGTTACAGGCCAGACATTGGACATCTTAAAGTTTTTGGATGCATAGCTTATGTTCATGTGCCTGATGAAAGAAGAAGGAAGTTGGATCGTAAGGCAGAGAAATGTATATTTGTTGGATATGCACAGGATAGAAAGGCATACAAATGTTATAACCCTCAAACTAGACAAGTGATCATCTCACGTGATGTGGTGTTTGATGAGCTTGCTAGTTGGTATAAAGCAAAAGATGAGGGTGTGATTGAGTCACTTGAGGCTAATGTGCCTGTGAACTTGCCATCACAAGCAAGTTCTAGTTCTACTACTATGTCTGGGCCAGCACAGCAGAAGCTGAGAGTAGCAGTGTATGTCCATGGTCAGGACGTTTGAGGCATGAGAGCGTAAGCACTGGGAGTAGTGCTATGGACAAAGGAAAGAGGAAAGTCAAAGGAATTGGAATCACAGGATATGAGTCATCCAGTTCTGAAAGTTTGGATGAGGAGCTTGGCATACCTGTTTTACGCACACCTGGTGCTAGACAGGACAGATATGTGCCACCACATGCTAGAGTTACAGGTGTACAGAGTGACCCGCAGGCATTGCGGAGATCCCAGAGAGTCAGATATCCTGTTGTGACAGATTGACATATAGAGATTTTGCTATGCACTATGCATACATGACATCTATGGTGAAGCATGTGGAACCTACATGCTATACAGAGGCTATTGGAGAGCATGTATGGGAAAAAGCAATGGATGTTGAGATGGACGCATTGGTCCATAATGATACATGGGATTTGGTTGCACTACCAAAGGACAAGAATGTTATTGGATGTAAATGGGTTTACAAAGTGAAGTGTAAATCTGATGGTTCTATTGAAAGACATAAAGCAAGATTGGTAGCAAACGGTTATGCACAGACCCAAGGTTTGGATTATGATGAGACGTTTAGCCCAGTGGCTAAGATGGGCACAGTGAGAGCAGTCATTGCTATGGCTGCAGCTAATGGCTGGGAAATGCATCAGATGGATGTTAAGAATGCATTTCTGAATGGAGATCTACAAGAGGAAGTATACATGGCACAGCCAGAAGGGTATGTACACCCTAGATATCCCACTCACGTATGCAGGTTGAAAAAGGCATTATATGGTCTAAAGCAAGCACCACGTGCTTGGAGTGATAAGATGAGCAGATATCTTATCTCACTTGGTTTTCAGATTTCTACAGCAGATTCTTCACTCTATGTGAAGAAGACACAGCATGGGATTGTTTTACTAGTCATCTATGTGGATGACTTGATTATCACAGGTGATCATGGTGCAGATGTGATGCATGTCAAGAAAGCTTTAAGTGGGAAATTTGACATGAAAGATCTTGGTGAGTTGAGATACTTCCTTGGCATTGAAGTGGTGAAAGATCATGCAGGTACTTGGTTAGTACAGCGCCAATATGCATTGGATATGTTGGCAAAGTATGGCATGACAGGGTGTAAACCTATGAGTACACCATTGGAGCAAAATGTGAAGTTGCGGGCTGATTATGGCGAGGAATTGGATGATCCTTCCATGTACAGGAAGATGGTTGGTAGTCTCATATATATGACTATCACACGCCCGGATCTGAGTTATGCTGTGGGACTAGTCAGTCAGTTTATGCAGAGTCCCAGGAAACCACATTTGGATGCAGTGAGACGCATCATGAGATATGTGAAAACCACAGCACATTATGGTCATGAGAGTGGTAAAAGCTTGGACATACATGGCTACACAGATGCTGATTGGGCAGGTAGCGCATATGACAGGAGGTCTACTAGTGGATATGCTTTTACACTTGGAAGTGATGTGGTGAGTTGGAGTAGCAAAAAGCAACCTACAGTTGCTTTATCCAGTACAGAGGCTGAGTACAGGGGTGCAGCCATTGCTACTTGTGAGGCTGTTTGGTTAAAGAGTCTCTTGACAGATTTATGTGAGCCTATTGGTGGCAAAGTTGTCATTCATTGTGACAACATGAGCAGTATACAGCTGGCAAAGAATCCGGTGTTTCATGCGAGGACCAAACACATAGAGGTCCATTATCACTTTGTCAGAGAAAAGGTGCTGGATGGTACAGTTGATCTTCACTATGTGAAGACTGATGAGCAGGTGGCTGATATCTTCACGAAGCCACTTAGCAGGGAGAAGTTTGAGTACTTCCGGACTATGTTGGGAGTACATGGGATGAGCTTGAGGGGGAGTGTTGAGAGTCTTGATATCCCAAGCTCATCTACATCTTCATCGGCAGTACATCATGAGCTTGAGAGGGGCTGTTGAGATTCAAGCTCGATGTCAGTGTGAGCCAGCTATGCTATGTGCTGGCAGATTAGGTAGGAACATGTGTGAGACATAAATGACCGCGTGTCCAGCTGGTCATAGTGTGTGGACATTAGCTAGGGTTAGTAGAGTGTGGACACAACTCATTGTGTGTTGTGTGGATTATGGATTAGTGCATTATGCTTTGTGTGAGAGTGGACATGGCTTCCCTCTATGGTTAGGGTTTGCAATATACATTAGGGTTTGCTCCTGTGTGTGTGTCTCCTCTCCCTCTACCGATCTTTCAACAAATCTGTGAAGCAAGCAATTTCATATTGGGTGTGTAGTGGTGTGACTATCTTGAAGTTTGCTTGAAGTACTGGCTAGGGAGCCTGGGAACTCTTTTCCTTGGTACCCGGGGCAAAACATAACCACTTACACACCCAATATAAAATTACCTGCTTCACAGATTCAGCTGTCTTTAAAACAATCTTTTAATGAAACCATAGTATCATTGATCATAGTCCTCCAAAATATCTATCTTGAATTCTAATTTCCAATCATTCCTTCATCGATGTACCTATGGCATCATTGGCAACCAGAACGCTCACCACCTATTCACTCAGGGGCCTTTTCAATAGTTCCTAGCTCATAGTACCCGAAAATATAATCACATAAGAAAAATCTAGATGGACTTTTCATTGAAGATCAGCAAGATCAACCAACAGATCCATATGAAAAAGAGCCATGGACTCATCCGTTTTGAGGACTAGCAAGGCCAATTAACCAGATCCATGCCCGAGTTTAGATAATAATTCTAACTCCTTGTTCCATTTTCTTCCCCGACACACACGTGGGTATATTCGGCAAGCCAGAGCCCAAGCACTGTATGGTCAGCACCCTCTAGGCTCCTCGTAGGTCACCTAGCACTTCACTCATAGGCCGCTTCCTTGGCCCCTCATCCACCATACCGGAAGCTCACCATTTAAATCAAACCAAGGGTGGTCAAGATGTCGGTTGACCTTGCTATGCGAGACGTCCTCCATTGACTCTCTGTCAGCTGTTGTAACTTTCACTCTTAGGTCTCCACGACCTCATTCACAAGATAGTCAAAATGCTTGCCCAGTATTCTTGACATAAAACAGTCATTTAAAAACAGGTTTCATAAATACAGTTTCTAACAAACTCTCATCTTTCCACATTGTTCCACATCATTTCTAATTATTCCACATTCTTCTACATCAATTCACATTGCTTATTCCATATCCAGTCATATGTCTTCCCATCGTCCTTCATCCATTCTCATCCAATCACATCATATTATATCTCATCACATCATATTACATCCAATCACATCATATTACATCTCATCACATCTATCCTCATCATCACATCACGTCACATCCATCCACAGCACATCTCATCCATTCACATCTATACGGGTCCACATCACATCTATCCACGTCACAACATATCCACATCTCATCTCATCCATTCATAGCACATCACATCCATCCACAACATATCCACATCACATCTCATCCATTCATATCACATCACATCCATCTACATTCATTTAGATACACATCACATCACATTCATTCACATCTCACCACATCCATTCAGATATCATCACATCCATTCACATCTCATCACATCCATTCACATCTCATCACACCCATTCACATCTCATCACTCCCATTCACATCCATTTACATCACATCACATCTCGTCACATCACATCACATTTACATCACATCACATTCATTCATATCCATTTACATCACATCACATTCATTCACATCTCGTCACATCCATCCTCATCTTATCACATCTCGTTCACATCCATCCACATCACATCACATTCATTCTATCCACATCACATCACATTCATTCCATCCATCCACATTACATCACATCCACATCTATCCACTTCACATCACATTACATCCATTTATATTCATTCAGATCCACATCTCATCACATCACATCCATCCACATCACATCTCATCACATCACATTCATATCCATTTACGTCACATTCATATCCATTTACGTCACATTCACATCACATCACATCCATTCACATCTACCCAAATCCACATCACACCTCATCCATTCAGTACGATTACTCTAGCTTCGATACTGATAGAACTTTTCTAAGTTTCAGCCAATTGCTTGGCTTAGTTAAAGGTAACTTTTTCTCGATCCCATTAAATCTAAGTATCAAAGTGTTGTTGAAGGTTTAAAAGGGAAAATAAACCTTATTAGAATTTTATAGTAAAAACTCATTTACCTATTGTATTTTCATTCCTTAAGCTTCATTAATGAGAACTAATTCTAAACTTCCGTTTACTCATTGGATCCTCGATCCTCCTAGGGATTCCAGATTCCCTTTTCTCTGAATAAGAATTATCCAAGTTTTCTCGATGGATATTTTCACATTCTTTCTCAAATTACTCAAGTAAGATATATTCAATATTCTTCTTTTTGAATAAAAGATTCATGGGATTTACAAAAATCAAATCTATCCATATTCCTCAATAAAAATGATAATACCCAAAATTTCACTTTTGATAAATACTCATAATTTGAATTATGCCAAAAAATCCTCTTTTAACATGTGATTATTTGGATCTCGAATATCATGGGAATTCCTCTTTTTGCATAAAAATAAATTTACCAAAAATTTCTCTTTTCTCTTAATTAATTATTTATGCATAAATACTAAAAAAATATTTTCCATGAATATGATGAAAATCATTCTTTTTGCATAGACATCCTATGCAAAAAGAATGATGAAAATCATTCTTTTTTGCATAGGATGTCTAATCCTAGAATATGGTAGGAAGTCCTCTTTTAGAATTATGCATAATAATAAGATATGTATTATTTTAAAAAAAAATTACCATAGCTTCGCTGCTATTACTGATAATTCTTAATTTTTTCTAAAACAATAAAAGCTTGTAATTAAAATATTATAGAAGTTCTTCTTTTATGGTTAAAATCAAACTATGTATTCAAATCATAATTTTAACTATAACTATAAACATAATTATGATTATTCCACTAGATTAAGGTAATTTAGACATTCCTCTTTTCCCAATTTACTAGGATAATCCTTTTCTCATTTAGAATGAATTAAAGTAATATTTATTTACTCATAAACAATCTAAAAAGGATTTACTAGGATAATCCTTTTCTCATTTAGAATGAATTAAAGTAATATTTATTTACTCATAAACAATCTAAAAAGGATTAACCATTATTTTCACTAATCCAAAATCATGAAAATATCAATTCTTATCCTCTAGCTCATCAAGCCTAGAGTTTAGATTTGAATTAAGGGACTATCATTGAGCAGCATCCTTTTCCAAGAGATTTAGCCATAAAGATGGCTACTTTTTTAGAGAAAGCTACTTTTTTTTAGAGGGAGATTTACTTAAAGAAAGGATTATAATTAAGCATAAAGATTAACTTAATACTAATTAAGAATAAAGATTAACTTAATACTAATTAAACATTAAGAATCTTAGGGAAAGCTTGATTTGAATAAAAACAATCATTTTGAAAGCTTCTCAAGCTTGAGAGGGGTTGAGAAGAAGAAAGTCATTGAGATAATTGAAAAAACCACATAAATCAATTTTACCTCCAAGTTTGGTTTGATTCTTTATTAGCAGTGAAGCCCCCAACCAATCAATTGGTCCACCAAGAGGAGAAGAGCAAATTCGAGAGTTGTTGGAGAGAGAGAAAAGCTCCAAGCTCCCAAGAGAGAAAAATTTAGGGATAATAGATATATGATTATTTTAAGATAATACTTGCATGGTATAGCTCCAATATGAAAATACAAAGGAATGAGGGTCTATTTATAGGTGAGAGAGGCCACTAACCAAGTCCAATGGGTTCTAGAATTTTTCAGCTTCAGTTTGACTCAATTTGGATAAGATTTGGACTAATTTGGCTCCCTTCTTGATTTAGTTTGATCCATGAGAGAGGAGACATAAAAATATCACATTTTTTTGAATTAAAAAACCCAACCACACATGTGAAAAAGGCGCCTACCTCAAGAGTCCCCGTCTCCTTACCAAGGTGTAAAAAATGCATCATTTCTCAAAAATATCTCATTTTTTAGTAATATCTCTTAATTTTTAACTAATAAAGCTTGTACTCAGTCAACTCTTCATCTTATGAGAGCGTTTACTCATTTTTGGGTATTTTCTTTTATTCTTTAGATTTATCTCATCCCAACACTTGGATTAATCCAATTGGTCCATTGGAACCTTAATTGGACCATAATCCAAAAATTTCTGAAAATCTGGACCCTTAGGCTAAGGTCCCGTATACCATTTTCAAATAATTCCCAATGCACATTGTAAAGTTTATTTTGAACTTCTGCTTTAGGGGAATCCATTTTAGACATTAGGAGAATTTTTGTATCTAAAGATATCTTTATTTTGAATTACCTCTCTCTAGATGTTTTCTCTCTCTAGGCCAAAACAAGGTAAAATAAGATCTTTCTTCTATTTGAGAGAGGGTAGAGATTGCAAGAACAGAAGGGGAGGTTCTTACACCTTTACATCTCAAAAGCTAGAGAGATGAATTGTACATCCTATCCCACTTTAAAAAACGCGAGATGTTCTCATCTCGCAGTTGGAGGATAATCTCTTTTATCTTCCTCTTCTTCAATCACTTCGAGCGTTACTACCTTGGAAGTGGACGGCCAATCTAGGAACATCTCTCTTGACTTCCCCTATTCTGAGGCGGAGGTCTTGCATTACTTTGCAGTGAAGCTGAGGATTGGCTAGAGGGTCTACCTCTCGGATTTCCCTGATTTTGAAGGAAAAGGAACCTGATTACTCTAGAAGGAAGGAGCTGGAGTCTGGAATCTTGGTCCCTGACTTCCCTGCCCCAAGAACCTCGATTTAAAAGGAATTGGGCAATCCATACTACGATGTCCAAATCCTTGACAAATATAGCATTTCACTTCTTGTTCAAGTGTGGAACTTCTGAAGTAGTTGAATTCCAGGGGATTGAGTTTCAGGAAAAGGACCTTTCTTCTATTCTGGAACTTCCCATATCCTGAGATTGACCTTGTTGTCTCTTAGGCGATGAAAAGTTGGAATCACCTTCTGGAGCTAGAAATCTTTTGAAAGATGATGGTGTTGGCTTCAGCACGGACCTTAACAATAAAAGCCTTGGTGAAATCCTTCGCCATATGTATGGCTTCAGCCATAGAAACTGGCTTCGCATTCTTCACCAGGGTATTCAAGGGTTCGTTCATTCCCCAAATGAACCTGGCCATCAGTTGTTCTTCACCCAGTGGTGGTAAGTACTTGAGGAAGAGAGCAAACTCTTGGTGATACATTTTAATAGTTCAACTCCCCTGGGTTAACTCTAAGAATTCATTCATCTTGGGTTCCAAAAAGCCGAGAGGATAGAATCTCTTCCTTAGGTAAATCTTGAGATCATTTCATGTCTGGGTGTTCCGATCCAGACGGTTTGTCTCGCAGTGGTTTCTCCATGCACTCTGGCTATTTCTACCATCTTCAGCCTTGCGAGAGCCATTTTACTCTTCTTTTTGTACCCGGTGACATCGAAGCATTCTTCCATTGCTTCGATCCACTTCTCCACAGCCTCACCCAAGTTTTTCCCTTCACCCTTGAAAGGTCCAAGCTGTACGATCTATGAAGAGTTTTACGAACATCCCGGTCGAGCTCTTCCTCATCGAGTTGGGAGTTAACATTCCCACCACCACGACCTCAATCCATGATCCTATTAATATGAAAATTCTTGTTAAGTCCCTTTTTTTCAAATTAACCAAGACGCTCAGGTGAAAAAACCACTTTATTTATAATTCAAATCCGACTTTACATCCAACTGATTCTGGGGTTCTTTATAGTTTGGTCAGCCCCCCACAAAATCTTGGGATAAAGATCCCTTCTACAAGAAGAACATACAGAACTCATTACTAGAGAATAATTCATTCATATTCTTAACACAATAATGGTCCATCAGACCGAAAATTCCATACGAACATTTTCCACAAAAATTTCAGTTATGCATTCAATCTTCATTTTGAATATCAATTTGTATGAATTTCATCACACAATTACAATCTTTTACTGGTACTTCATAAATTTTTGACATTTCTTGCTTCTTGGTTCATCCACCTTAGCTGATTCGCTCTAATACCAGCTAAAAGATCCTTGCCCACCACGAATTCAGGGGTGCTAGCAATGGAAGTAGCACTTCTTGCGCAGGGCAGAGCCTCTCACTCGGGGCCTCGCCCCCATGGATATCCTGACTATATTCCCTTGGTTCTTCCAAAATCAAAGTTGAATTCCAGGGGATTGAGTTCTGGGAAAAGGACCTTTCTTCTATTTTGGAACTTCCCATATCCTGAGCTTGACCTTGTTCTCTCTTAGGCGGTGGAAAGTTGGAATCACCTTTCAGAGCTAGAAATCTTTTGAAAACGACCTCATTCACAAGATGGTCAAAATGCTTCCCCAGCATTCTTGACATAAAACATTCATTAAAAAACAGGTTTCATATATACAATTTCTAACAAACTCTCATCTTTCTACATTTTTCCACATCATTTCTCGTTATTCCACATTCTTCTACATCAATTCACATTGCTTATTCCACATCCAGTCATATGTATTCCCATCGTCCTCCTCCATCCATTCTCATCCAATCCCATCATATTACATCTCATCACATCTATCCACATCTATCCTCATCACATCACGTCACATCCATCCACATCACGTCACATCCATCCACATCACATCTCATCACATCCATCCATATCACATCCATCCACATCACATCTCGTCATATCCATCCACATCACATCTCATCCATTCACATCTATCCAGGTCCACATCACATCTATCCAGGTCCACATCACATCTATCCATGTCACAACATATCCACATCACATCTCATCCATTCATATCACATCACATCCATCTACATTCATTTAGATCCACATCACATCACATTCACATCATCTAACCACGTCCATTCAAATATCATCACATCACATTCACATCACATTCACATCACATTCACATCTTATCGCATCCATTCACATCTCATCACACCCACTCACATCTCATCACACCCACTCACATCTCATCACACCCATTCACATCTCATCACATCCATTCACATCTCATCACTCCCATTCACATCCATTTATATCACATCACATCTCATCACATCCATCCTCATCTTATCACATCTCGTTCACATCCATCCACATCACATCACATTCATTCCATCCACATTACATCACATCCACATCTATCCACTTCACATCACATCGCATCCATTTATATTCATTCAGATCCACATCTCATCACATCACATCCATCCACATCACATCACATTCACATCCATTTACATCTCATCACATCACATTCACATTACATCACATCCATTCACATCTACCCAGATCCACATCACATCACTTTACATCCATTCACATCTACCTAGATCCACATCACATCACATTCACATCATATCCACATCACACCTCATCCATTCAATACGGTTACTCTACTTTCAATATACTGATAGAACTTTTCTAAGTTTCAGCCAATTGCTTGGCTTAGTTAAAAGTAACTTTTTCTTGATCCCATTAAATCTAAGTATGAGAGTGTTGTTGAAGGTTTAAAAAGAAAAAATAAACCTTATCAGAATTTCATAGTAAAAACTCAGAAAGAGCATTTACGTATTGTATTTTCATTCCTTAAACTTCATTAATGAAAACTAATTCTAAACTTCCGTTTACTCATTGGATCCTGGATCCTCCTCCTCCTCCCAAGGATTCCAGATTCCCTTTTCTGAATAAGAATTATCCAAGTTTTCTCGATGGATATTTTCACATTCTTTCTTAAATTTCTCAAGTAAGATATATATTCAATATTCTTCTTTTTGAATAAAAGATTCATGGGATTTACAAAAATCAATTCTACCCATATTCCTCAATAAAAATGATCATACTCAAAATTCCACTTTTGATAAATACTCATAATTTGAATTATGCTGAAAATTCCTCTTTTAACATTTGATTGTTTGGATCTCGAATATCATGGGAATTCCTCTTTTTGCATAAAAATAAATTTACCAAAAATTTCTCTTTTCTCTTAATTAATTATTTATGCATAAATACTAAAAAATATATTTTCCATGAATATGATGAAAATCATTCTTTTTGCATAGGATGTCTAATCCTAGAATATGGTAGGAAGTCCTCTTTTAGCATTATGCATAAAAATAAGATATGTATTATTTTCTGAAAAATTTACCATAGCTTCGTTGTTGCTATTATTGATAATTCTCAATTTTTCCTAAAAGAATAAAAGCTTGTAATGAAAATATGATAGAAGTTCTTATTTTATGCTTAAAATCAAACTATGTATTCAAATCATAATTTTAACCATAACTATAAACATAATTATGATTATTCCACTAGATTAAGTTAATTTAGACATTCCTTTTTTTCCAATTTACTAGGATAATCCTTTTCTCATTTAGAATGAATTAAAGTAATCTTTATTTACTCATAAAAAATCTAAAAAGGATTAACCATTATTTTCACTAATCCAAAATCATGAAAATATCAATTATTATCCTCTAGCTAGAGTTTAGATTTGAATTAAGAGACTATCATTGAGAAGCATCCTTTTCCAAGAGATTTAGCCATAAAGATGGCTACCGTGAAGTGAAAAGATTGCGGGTGGAAAGAAAAGTGCAAAGTAAAGTGCCATGTGACAAGATTATGGGTGAGAAGAAAAGTACAAAGCTGCATTCGTAGATTATGGCCGGGAGATACTGCCTTCTTGCATGATCTTTCTGATCAGGAATTCTTATGAAATTCCAGCATTCAATGTACTTTTTAACGCTTTTACAAACAAAGATTATCGTATAATAATCCATGAATATTCAAAAAAGCGTAGCCATTCATATTACACCTTTTACTTGATAACCATCTGCGAATTGATGACCTCCTTGTGGGGTTGGTAGCGATCGAACGATCAAAGGCTAAGTACTAGCTGTATTTGCACTCTCTGTTCGGTGCTTTTGTCGTAGCACTCTTTTGTTCATTAATCAAGCGTGTTTGTTCTGTTTTTTAGAGAGAGAGATTTACTTAAAGAAAGCATTACAATTAAGCATAAAGATTAACTTAATGCTAATTAAACATTAAGAATATTAGGAAAATCTTGATTTGAATAAAAACAATCATTTTGAAAGCTTCTCAAGCTTGAGAGGGGTTGAGAAGAAGAAAGTCATTGAGATAATTGAAAAAACCACATAAATCAATTTTACCTCCAAGTTTGGTTTGATTCTTTATTAGCAGTGAGCCTCCAACCAATCAATTGGTCCACCAAGAGGAGAAGAGAAACTTCAAGAGTTGTTGGAGAGAGAGAGAGAGAGAGAGAGAGAGAGAGAGAGAGAGAGAGAGAAGCAAGAGGAAATTTTAAGGGATAATAGAAATATGATTATTTTAAGTAATACTTGCACGGTGTAGCTCCAATATGAAAATACAAAGGAATGAGGGTCTATTTATAGGTGAGGGAGACCACTAACCAAGTCCAACTGGGTTCTAGAATTTTTTCGCTTCAGTTTGACTCAATTTGAACAAGATTTGGACCAGTTTGTCTCCCTTTTTTATTTAGATTGATCCATGAGAAAGAAGAGATAAAAATATCACATTTTTTTGAATTAAAAAACCCAACCACACATGTGAAAAAGACGCCTGCCTCAAGAGCCCCCCTCTCGTTTATCACGGTGTCAAAAATGCATCATTTCTCTAAAATATCTCATTTTTTTAGTAATATCTCTTAATTTTTAACTAATAAACCTTGTACTCAGTCAGCTCTTCATCTTATGTGAGCATTTACTCATTTTTGGGTATTTTCTTTTATTCTTTGGATTTAACTCATCCCAACACTTGGATTAATCCAATTGGCCCATTGGAACCTTGATTGGACCATAATCCAATTTCTGAAAATCTCAACCCTTAGGCTAAGGTCCCTTATACCATTTTCAAATAATTCCCAATGCACATTGGAAAGTTGATTTTGAACTCCTGTTTTAGGCGAATACATTTTAGACATTAGGAGAATTTTTGTATCTAAAGATATCTCAATTTTGAATTACCTCTCTAGACATTTTCTCTCTCTAGGCCAAAATAGGGTAAAACAAGATCTTTCTTCTATTTGAGAGGGGGGATGATTACAAGAACAGAAGGGGAGGTTCTTAATCCTTTACATCTCAAAAGTTGGAGAGAGGAATCTTACATCCTATACCACTTTAAAAAACGCGAGATGTCCTCATCTCGCATCTGGAGGATAATCTCTTTCATCTTCTTCTTCTTCAATCACTTCCACCGTTACTGCCTTGGAAGTGGACGGCCGATCTAGGAACATCTCTCTTTGACTTTCCCTTTTCTTAGGCGGAGGTCTTGCATTAGGCTGAGGGTTTGGCTAGAGGGTCTACCTCCAGGATTTCCATGATTTTGATGGAAAGGAACCTGATTACTCTGGAAGAAAGGAGCTGGAGTCTGGAATCTTAGTCCCTGGCTTCCCTGCCCTGAGAACCTTGATCCAAAAGGAGTTGGGTAATCCATACTACCACATCCAAATCCCTGATAGTTATAGCATTTCACTTCTTTGTTCAAGGGTGGAACTTCTGAAGTTGAATTCCAGGGGATTGAGTTCTGGGAAAAGGACCTTTTTTCTATTCTGCAACTTTCCATATCTTGAGCTTGACCTTGTTGTCTCTTAGGCGGTGAAAAGTTGGAATCACCTTTCGGAGCTAGAAATCTTTTGAAAGATGATGGTATTGGCTTCAGCTGGCAGGACCTTGATAATAAAAGGCCTTGGCAAAATGCTTCGCCATACGTTCAGTTTCAGCCATAGAAACTGGCTTGGCATTATTCACCAGGGTATTCAAGGGTTCGTTCATTCCCCAAACGAACCTGGCCATTCTTCATCCACCAGCGGCGGTGGCGAGGAGGAGAGCAAACTCTTGGTGATACACTTCAATAGTTCTGCTCCCTTTGGTTAACTCTAAGAATTCATTCATCTTGGTTTCCAAAAAGCCGGGAGGACAAAATCTCTTCCTTAGGTAAATCTTGAGATCATTTCATGTATGAGTGTTCCGATCCAGACAGTTTGTCTCGCAGTGGTTTCTACATGCCACTCTGGTTGTTTCTACCATCTTCAGCCTTGCGAGAGCCATTTTACTCTTCTTTTTGTACCCGGTGACATCGAAGCATTCTTCCATTGTTTCGATCCACTTCTCCATAGCCTCACCCAAGTTTTCCCCTTCACCCTTAAAAGGTCCAGGCTCTGCAATCTATGAAGAGTTTTACGAACATCCCGGTCGAGCTCTTCCTCATCGAGTTGGGGGTTAACATTCCCACCACCACGACCTCAATCCATGATCCTATTAATATGAAAATTCTTGTTAAGTCCCTTTTTTCCAAATTAACCAAGATACTCAGGTGAAAAAACCACTTTATTTATAATTCAAATCCGACTTTACATCCAACTGATTCTAGGGTTCTTTATAGTTTGGTCAGCCCCCCACTGAATCTTGGGATAAAGATCCCTTCTACAAGAAGAACATAAAGAACTCATTACCAGAGAATAATTCATTCATATTCTTAACACAATAATGGTCCATCAGACTGGAAATTCCATCTGAACATTTCCCACACGAAAATTTCAATTATGCAAGTTTTCAATTTGTCATTCCTTAATTAGATCCACTGGGTCAAAGGTCAAACAGCAACAATCTGTCAGCACAATCCACTAATCTCATAGTGATCTGCTGAAAGTCATAATCGTCTTCCAGTTACTAACATCATCACTAGGATTCTCCCCATTCATCCTCATTGTGGCTTTGTTCAACTTATCTTTTCATTAGGAACTCAATGGAGTCTTTTTGGGCCCTTTAATTTGCCATGAGGTTATGGAAACGTTTAACTTTTTGACAAATAGGAGCCCGCCATGTAAGCAAAAACCAATGGTTTGTAAGAGAGGTGTAAGAGTGGTCAAAGGGTGCACTTTTTCCCCCAAAAAGGGGAGGGGGCAATTTTACAATTTTCGGACCTCCATAACTTCTACATACAAGCTCCGATTTGAGCGGAGATTACAGATCCGTGATCTACACATCAAGAGCTTTCCATAGATATGTTACATGATATGGTTTTATCCGCTAGATTTTAAATTCCATTTTCCCCCCAAAATTCAAATTCGAATAAAGTAGCCGTTTTGAAGCTTCTAATTAGAAAACGTTTCTTCTTAAGAGAAAAGGTTTGACTCTCTTAAACTGCCAAATAAAAGAGCCCAAGAAGACTCCATTGAGTTCCTAATGTTCAACCAGAATTCAGAAATCATCATCTTTCAATCAAAATCCAAATCAATTTATCAATTCTCAACCAGAATTCAAAAATCATATCAACTAGCATTCAAATTCATCATCTCGATAGAATTTTTGCTTATAACTTCAAGGTCTTAGATTTACTCATATATATTGCCAATAAAGAGCTATAGCTATACCCACGATATATACGGGTAATCACGGTCCTTGGAACTATAAGATAAATACCATCATATCTAGGCCTCAAGCAAGTCAGGGATTCCACACAATTACGGTACTTCCATCGAAAAACCCAATTTCCCATCTATCAATATTCATTCTGAATATCAATTTGTATGAATTTCATCACACAATTACAATCTTTTACTGGTACTTCATAGATTTTTGACATTTCTTGCTTCTGGTTCATCCACCTTAGGCGATTCGCTCTAATATACCAGCTGAAAGATCCCTACCCCCATCGCGCATCAAATTCGGGGATGCTAGCAATGGAAGTAGCACTTCTTACGCAGCGGCGAGCAAAGCCTCTCACTCGGGGCCTCGCCCCCACGGATATCCGGACTAGAGACTAATCCCTCGATTCTTCCGAACCCGCAAAAAACTTCCCTCACCCAGAAAGCACCGGCGATTCCTCCAAGAAAATTTATTCTAACGTAGTCAAGAGCCTTAACTAACCAAACTGATCTGACCGAACCTGTAAGTCATATGGTCAAATCAAGAAAGAGACTTGCACTTGGATCATAGAGACCAATGCTTTTTTCCTCATCAAGAGGCATAGCCGTTGATTCTTTTCCATAGAACAAGGTTTATCCAGGATTTTACTTCAACTATTGTAACATAACAGAATTGAGTCTCATTTTAGGGATCCATCAGTCCAGCCTAACCCCATCCAATCCCATGGGTTACTACAACCACCCAACCACTGTAGTGATAGGATCCATTTAGAAATTTGGTTATGTTTTTCCTCGGGTACCAGGAAAAAGAGTTCCCAAGCCCCCTAGCCAGCGCTTCAAGCAAACTTCAAGATATTCTCACCACTTACACACCCAATATGAAATTGCCTGTTTCACAGATTCAGCTGTCTTTAAAACAATCTTTTAATGAGACCATAGTATCACTGATCATAATCCTCCACAATGTCTAGCTTGAATTCTAATTTCCAATCATTCCTTCATCGGTGTACCTTTGGCATCATTGGCAACCAGAATGCTCACCACCTTTTCACTCAGGGGCCTTTTCAATAGTTCCTAGCTCATACTACCCAACTTAATCACATTAGAAAAATCGAGATAGACTTTCCGTTGAAGATCAGCAAGATCAACCAACATATCCATATAAAAAAGAGCCATGGACTCATCCGTTTTGAGGACCAGCAAGGCCAATCAACTAGATCCATGCCCGAGTTCAAAGATAACAACTCTAACTCCTTGTTCCATTTTCTTTCCCAATGCACGCGTGGGTATCCTCGGTGACCCAGAGCCTGAGCACCGTATGGTCAGCACCCTCTAGGCTCCTTCATAGGTCACCTAGCACTTTCTTCATAGGCTGCTTCCTTGGTCCCTCATCCACCATACTACCCGAAGCTCACCATTTAAATTGAAGCGAGGTAGGTCAAGACCTCAGTCAACCTTGCTACGCGAGACACCCTCCATTGACTCTTTGTCAGCTATTGCAACTTTAACTCTTAGGTCTCCACGACCTCATTCACAAGATGGCCAAAATACTTCCCCAACATTCTTGACATAAAACATCACAACATATCCACATCACATCTCATTCATTCATATGACATCACATCCGTCTACATTCATTCAGATCCACATCACATCATATTCATTCACATCTCATCACATCACATTCACATCTCACCACATCCATTCAGATATCATCACATCCGTTCACATCTCATCGCATCCATTCACATCTCATCACATTCACTCACATCTCATCACACCCATTCACATCTCATCACATTCACTCACATCTCATCACACCCATTCACATCTCATCACATTCACTCAAATCTCATCACATCCACTCATATCCATTCACATCCACTCACATCCATTCACATCTCCTCACATTCACTCAAATCTCATCACATCCACTCACATCCATTCACATCTCATCACATCCATTCACATCTCATCACTCCCATTCACATCACATTCATTCACATCTCGTCACATCCCTCCTTATCTTATCACATCTCATTCACATCCATCTACATCACTTCACAGTTATTTCATCCCTACATCACATCACATTCATTCCATCGACATTACATCACATCCACATCTATCCACTTCACATCACATCGCATCCATTTATATTCATTCAGATCTACATCGCATCACATCACATCCATCCACATCACATCTCATCCATTCACATCACATTCACATCGCATCTATTTATATTCATTCAGATCCACATCGCATCACATCACATCCATCCACATCACATCTCATCCATTCACATCACATTCACATCCATTTGCATCTCATCATATCACATCACATCCATTCACATCTACCCAAATCCACATCACATCTACCCAGATCCAAATCACATCCATTCACATCACATCATATCCATTCACATCTACCTAGATCCACATCACACCTCATCCATTCAGTACGATTACTCTATTTTCGATACTCATAGAACTTTTCTAAGTTTCAACCAATTGCTTTGCTTAGTTAAAGATAACTTTTTCTTAATCCCATTAAATCTAAGTATCAGAGTGTTGTTGAAGGCTTAAAAAGGAAAAATAAACCTTATCAAAATTTTATAGTAAAAACTCAGAAAGAGCATTTACACCTTTACATCTCAAAAGCTGGAGGGAGGAATCTTACAGATGCCATCTGCATCCTATGGGCTGAAGGTGTGACAAGGATGGCATTGGAAGAAGTGAAGGAAAGAGTTGATGAAATGGCTAAACATGACTTCTTAGGAAGGCCAAAAGCAATGCAAAAGAAGTTGGAAAGATACATTGTCATGGAATCAAGAATATTTGATGGTTCCTCTAGCAATGGTACACTAATAGATAAATATTTGGGTGAGCTATTGGCTAAGCTATAACCTACATTGGACACGAGAAGGATCTCCCATTGGAGAAGAGCCTCATGGATGCAATACTAAAACTTAAGAATAGGTGCCTATTTGGATACTTCCATAGCATTATTTACCCAGGGCAACTAGAAATTTCTTCTTTCAATCGATGCCATGTGTTTAAAATGTCCACACAAGGTCGAGGAAATGGTGTTGAGTTGGTTAATAAGATGAGACAAATTGGTGAGCTAGGAAGCTATTGGGTATGTTTTGACCAAGAGGATGCAAGATTGGACAACAATGGTATGTCATGTTTATAATCCCTTTGTTCGAGAGATTCAAACTATTTCCTTTGGGGACTTCAAGGTTGAAGATACAAAATCACCAAAAAAAAAATTTGGAAGCTACTAAATAGAGTGGAGAGAGAAGGCTACAAGAAGGCAATGTTGAAAGGCTTTATGGCAAATGAGGCCAAGCAAATCGGCATGTAGTGAGAGCAGTATTCAATGGATGTTCTGACAATGTCATGACTAGAAGGGAAAGATCATGCTCCTTCCATTGGGAGCAAAGCCTACAATAGCACACCAAGAAGTGCATACCAGGAGTTCATGCTAAAATTTCGTCGTTGGAAAGATGCACCCTTAGAAGATGAAGCTTTAATTGAGCTAAAAAAACTTGAGGATCTAGTTGAGAAAGGGGCATGCAAATAGAACCCAGATCTCTGTGCTTAAAACATAGCTGGTGTGGTGGCATGCCAAGGTAGCAGTGGAGGGTGATGATAAGTATCTTATGCGACGAGCAAACCTTTTTGAATCTCTTCATCGAAGCTAGTTGGCATCTAATAATGATGTGAAGTATGTATATTTATATAATGCTTGCTAGAGTGAAATTACATCCACTCTACTTTAGAGTGCAAGGTATGATTCATACTTGAGAGGTGGACATCTTGGTAGTGAACCAGGTATTAAGAATATAAACAGAAGACGAGATTTCACAAGTGACATCCCTTCTACACCCAATACAATTATTGATGAGATTTCACAAGTGACATCCCTTCTACACCCAATACAGTTATTGACCTCACTACTAATGAGGTAGTAGTGGAGCTTAAAGCGACAAAGAGACGGCATGGTAATGCAATGATAATCAAGAGAAAGCGAAGTGCTGGACTACAAACCCCAATCAAAGATAATGACTCCATCGACCAGAACAAATATAAATATGTCACAAGAAATATACCTCACCCAAGGTCTACACATGAGGCTTTTAAATCTGAAAGAAGTGTGGAGATGAGCATTCATTCCTCCATAAGGGGAAATTCGGGCTCCAAATGGGCCCTTTAAGGGCTTTCTCTCTCCTCCTGGAATCCTGAAAAAGTGCAAAAATATTATTATTATTATATTGGGTTTCTCTCTCTTTTCTTTTCGAATCTAAATTTGACCTTTTTCCATATTTTCTAAAAAGATTCAATGCTTATTTTATTCTAATGTGCTTAAATTCTATGTAACTTCAATCACTGTCAGTGAAAATTCATAAATGTGAAAAGCTAGTACTCTATAAAGAAAAAAACAAGTATGAGAATATTTATGATATATGTAACTATTATGCAACTATATTTTTGACATAAGTACAACATGGAATTAGAAGATGTTGATTAGAAATGGTGGCATTTTTTAAAAGAACTCGAATATATCTAAGTTGAAGCAAACTTAGTATTTTGAAAAGTTCTTTTTTTTCGTAATTAAACACGCTTAAGTTCTATTCTAGTGCATTTTCATGAAGTCATGGTGGTTGTCATTGGGCGAGTTTTCCTCATTAAATAGCCATTCTTCTCCATTTTAATTTCCCTCCATTCAAATATTCAATGTCTCAAAGAAACCTCTAAGATTTCACGTGAATCTCCTCTTTCCTCATATACTATTTATGTATGGACAAGAATGAAAAGAGATTTGACTTTCTGGTGCCTTCAAGTAGAACCAAAAAGTCATATTTACCTTTATTTATTTTCTATACCCGATTATTTTACTACCAAGAAGTGTTATTACATCAAGAAGGCATCAAGAAGTGTTGGTAGTATAGGCTCAATGGAGGTATGGACATGTTTAGAGGGGCTGCTTAATTTTTATGTTATTTGAAATGCAAGTGTCTGAAATTAATGATAATGTCTTACTGTGCAGAGAGGGTGTTAGTTAGTTAGTCCGGGGCCTATTATGTAAGATCATTGTTGTTGGCTAGATGTTCCATTCATGGAATAGGCTAAAGCTTATTCGGATGAAGCTCTTGATGTAGAGGGGGTGTGTCAATGTAACATTTACAGCTCATTTGTGGAACACGGCAACTCTTGCTCCATCCATTGAATCAGCCAGCCTAGGTTCTTATGTGTACATGTATTTCTTGGACATGTGGTCTTGTGGGTTTGCAACAACGATAACTTTGCCTTTGGGGCAAGGAATTAGGTAATTCACATGTTTTACCCAATTTGTGTGGCTTCTTTCTTTGTGATGTTGAGTTGGGAAGGTTCTTGTGGCATTTTCTTGGGTTCTTGTGGCTTCCTAGTCACATTTTCAATGGTTACTGACTTTCGTCTGCATTCCCACCTAGTCTAGACGTTGCAGTTTTACTTAGTGAGCTCAGGTCTTAGACTTGGTTTTGTTTTGGGCACCCATACCTTCTCTATCACTTGACGTAGTAGAGTGGTGTGCTTGGTCGAGACCCATTTTTTTGGATAACTTTTTCTACATGGTTTGGTCATGGTAGTTGGGATACTTAGTGGTTGCTAACGAGGTTTTTGTATAGATGGCTTTGCCATAGGGGTTCTTGGGTACCCATATCTTCCTATTTCCTTCATAGTATCCATGTACCTTTAACAATCGCTTGGGAACCCAATAGTGATGAACAAGTGGCTGCTAGATCTTAGAGTTTTGCTATGGAGGAGTAGGATTCAGGCCTCTGCTTGTGACACTTGCTGCTTCCGTCTAGGGTACTAGTGGTGCTTTGAGTGTAGAAAGACAAAGTAACATCTTGGGTGACGGTGGTTACTTAAATTTGAGAGTGTGGTGGATGGGATCTATGGTGTTCCATAGCGGCAATGTTCCATTCATGGAATAGGCTAAAGCTTATTCGGATGAAGCTCTTGATGTAGAGGGGGTGTGTCAATGTAACATTTACAGCTCATTTGTGGAACACGGCAACTCTTGCTCCATCCATTGAATCAGCCAGCCCAGGTTCTTATGTGTACATGTCTTTCTTGGACATGTGGTCTTGTGGGTTTGCAACAACGATAACTTTGCCTTTGGGGCAAGGAATTAGGTAATTCACATGTTTTACCCAATTTGTGTGGCTTCTTTCTTTGTGATGTTGAGTTGGGAAGGTTCTTGTGGCATTTTCTTGGGTTCTTGTGGCTTCCTAGTCACATTTTCAATGGTTACTGACTTTCGTCTGCATTCCCACCTAGTCTAGACGTTGCAGTTTTACTTAGTGAGCTCAGGTCTTAGACTTGGTTTTGTTTTGGGCACCCATACCTTCTCTATCACTTGACGTAGTAGAGTGGTGTGCTTGGTCGGGACCCATTTTTTTGGATAACTTTTTCTACATGGTTTGGTCATGGTAGTTGGGATACTTAGTGGTTGCTAACGAGGTTTTTGTATAGATGGCTTTGCCATAGGGGTTCTTGGGTACCCATATCTTCCTATTTCCTTCATAGTATCCATGTACCTTTAACAATCGCTTGCACTACTACATATTAGCCTAATACCGGGGCTTGTACCGGCGCTATTTAATGGGGTCTAAAAAAGCCTCGTCATCGGTATAAGCGCCGGTATAAGCGCCGGTACCGCAGCGTCGGTATACCTGTCGGGTGTTAATACCGACGCATATAACGGCGCCTATACCGACGCTAACCGGGGGTAATACCGACGCTTAAACCGGGGTAAATACCGACTTATATACCGACGGATAAACCGGCCTCTATACCGGATGATGTACCGAGGCGTAAACCGGCGCCTATACCAATGTACATACCGACGCTGATACCGGGGCATATACCGACGCTGTAGCAGAAATTTTTTTTTGGGCAGAATAGTGCTGCCTGGCTGTTGCCTAGCTGCCTGCAATGAGCAGGATCAACAACAGTAACAGACAGCACCATTCTGTCTACAATAGAGCACAAAAACAACCGTGCTCGTTTGCATATTTTCCTGATCGACAAACAAGAAATTAAATTAAACATTAATACTCAAGAATGTTTTGATCATATTTCATTAGTTTGAAGGTCATCTTACATCATGGTAATGCCTCCCAATTGACGGTCTCTCCTTCTTCTTCAAGCATCTCAAACAAGGCCACAAGGCCATGTTTGTGAGCGTACTTCTCCTCTCGCCTGCTTGGTGGGCGATTCATGGCCAACTCCTGCACACACGATTAACAATTATAACTTTTAAAAAATCAACATTTAGCCCACATACATACATTTAAATAAATAAAATTGCTACAAACACTTACGAATTCATGGCGCATGGTTTCGTAACCACCACTCCCGAGATGAGAAGCCCCTATTGTTTGGAGTCTTGCCCTTGCCGCCTCTCTTTGTTGTTGAAACCTGTCTGGTGTCTCGGTGAGCTCCTGAGCAATGGCTGCCCACTCCCTGTCATCTAGCCAAACAGGTTTCTCCTTCCCCTCTCTGAATGCGTCCCTCGCCTCTGACCTACGATGCCCCATCAAAATGCGAGCTGTATACTGTATCCACTCATTAGAGACGACATTCATAGGGTCAGATGGCTGGAACTCTTGCTTTATCTTTGTGTTTATATAATTTTTCTTCCCCTTGTCTTGCTGATCCCATTTAGTCATGACAGAGTCATGAAACTGTATAGTGCACAATTGTCGAATGCGTGTCTTCATTGCCTTCCCTGCACTATCCATAATTGGTGCCCCATCCCTGATTGTGTAAATCTTGCTGTTGTCATGGTCATGTGCACCCCAGGGAGTGGAAGGTGACCCTATGGGTGTGCTGTCAACAGATGAGAGCGAAGGACGACGCTCACGTGGTGGTGGTGTCACAGCATCTGTGGCACTACCACCACAACAACCTCCCCCTGAAGACCTACTACGTGAGCGCCGTCTATGTGAAGAGGTGGTAGATCGAGCTGTAACAGGAGTGGAAGGCTGTGTGGTACGAGGTGTGGGAGCTGCTGTCGTACCCACGGGTGTGGGAACTGGCGTCGGGAATCCAGATGGTGAGGCAGATGTCCCTGCTCCAGAACCCCAATAACTCTGAGCCATGGCTCTCTGCTCTGGAGTCATGGACGAAAGAAAACCATATAACTGCTGGGGACTCATGCCCTGCGGTGTAGGATTAAATGAGAAATCTGGACTGTAGTCGTAGGGCGGTGAGTCACCCATGGCCTGTTGGACAAAAAACCATATGACAAACTTGTACGGAATGAAAATTACACGGTAAACAATGAATGAAAGAACCATAAGATAAACATTAACAATGATAAACAACATTGGTAAAACTATATCAACTTGCTCCTACAGTAGTGATTATGATGGTAAACATTAACAATGGTAAACAATGAATGGACCTTCAATGTCATAAAACCATTACAAATATGTCATAACTATTTGCATAATCATTAAGATACATCATTTTATAAATCATTATCTATTCTATCATCCTCATTAAGATCAGTAGCCCCAAAGAGATCTATGTCTGTGCACATTTCAGCATCCTCATCATTAAAAGTCCCTTGATGAAGGATGTCTTCATCATCTATGTCTTCTTCCTCAACTTGTTTTTCAGCTTCCTTGGTTTGCACCTCTTCATTTGGATCTTGCTCTAGTTTCTTCTCTTCATTTGCTTGCTCCTCTTCATTGTTGATATCGTCTTGTTCTTGCTGCTCTCCATTACCCTGTGCATCCACATCACCTTGCTGTAGCTCAAATTCTTCAAAAATTTGCTTACTGCGGGGGGCGACTTGAACCACAAATAGCCAGCGTGGATCTTTTGGATCCGCTTTAAAGACAACCTGCTCACAATGCTCTGGGCGCACAAAAGTATCTTGCTGATCGGTCCATACCTTTGTGGAGTCCACTTGGATGAGGCCACTCTTGTCTCTACGTACAGTTGCATGTGGCCCATTCATGATTACCTTGAACCACTTCACATCAAAGATAAACAACTCAAAACTTCTGAAGCCAACCTTCAATATATCTTGAATGGTTCCAAAGTAATCAAGCATTCCAGTAATTGTGTTATCATCACTTGCACTTGCACGACTTTCTTGAACAAACTGTGCTGTGACACCACAATCAAAGGTTGCTCTTCTTTGGTCTATTCGTTCTACTCGAAAATGACGTCCATGTGACCAAAACGCCCCATATTTGTGATACTACAAATAGCACAAAAAGTTTGTTGATGGAGAATCAAACACAGAGACATGTAGAGAAAAAAATGAGAGACATGTAGAACTTACACACTTACATGCCAATCGCATCCTTTTGTAAGCTCCTCCTCCTCCTCTATTATAGGTAAACCAGCACGTTTGGCTTCTAAAATTGTAGCTTCTAGCCATCTACCTGTGGGAAAGTCCGGAAGAGCTTGCATACCTTCTGGATATGGGAGATTTCTTGTAGTGCGATTCCTTCTGAAACTTAAACGATCTTGTACTCGCTGTCGCTTGAGAGCTTCATATGTCTCAATCCACTTCTCCATTACATGAGAGTTCAAGATGCAAAATTTGTTGATTTTTTCTCTCAAAGTGTTATCCATCTTTCTCTTAATGCCTTGGCCTTGAGGTTCCTCACCAATGACTCGCCTGTTGGACTCTTGAGACCATAGTCGAGGTATCTCTGGATCTGAGGAACTTAAATATTCAGTGATGTAAACAAGGGACTCTTGTATCAGCCACCCTTCTGACATACTACCCTCTGGGCGAGCCATTTGGCGAACAAATCCCTTTAATGTCTTCATAAACCTCTCCAAAAAGAACATCCATCTTGAATGGACTGTTCCAGCAACTGCAACCTCATCTACAACATGAACTAGCAGATGCATCTGGATTGTTAATAAACTTGTAGGGAAAAACTTCTCTACCATGCAGACTGCCTCTATGGAGTTTAAACGCGCTGTCTCCAAAGTGTCTCTCTCTTTTGAAGAAATCCAGCGCACCAATGTGCCAATCTTATAGATAGTAGCTCTAATGTCTTCAGTGAGGCAATCTTTTATTGCTATGGGTAGCACAAATTGTAGAAACTTGTGCCAATCATGACTCTTGAGACCACTAAGATCATCATCCTTTGTAAATGCACTTTTCAAGCAATGCATACAACCTGTAGGAGTCCGAAACTCTGAAATTGTCCTCTTGACTTGTTGTTCCTCCATCTTGCTAAAAACCCATGGGGCTCTTGGAAGTAGCACCTTTCCATTGGGTCTAGTGCGAGCCCACAACTCTTGCATACAACCAATCTCTTCCAAGTCATCCCTTTGGCCTTTAGTATCCTTTTTTCCTGTCATGGTCTTCCACAGAATGTCAGCTACATTCTTGAAAATATGCATCGGATCAAGCAAATGGTTTATAAGGAGATCACCCCAATAGGGGAGTTGGTGAAAGATAGAGAGCCTCTTCATCCCAGGACATGCCAAGTTGCCACATTCCTCCCATTTGATCTTCCAATCGCTTGCCTTCAATGTACTTGGAGGAGGTCTTCCTAGATTACCATCCCGCAATTCATGATTTTCTGGCAGATACCTAACATGTCCTTGGTAGACATTCTTTCGTAATGCTTTTGAGTATCTTGAATCAAGTTGAGGACCACATACAGGACATGCATTGTAACCCGATATAGACAAACCTGAGCATTCTCCATAGCCAGGCCAATCATGCATTGTCCACATGAGAATACCTTGCACAGTTGTAAGTCTTTGGCCACTCTGCTGCTTTGACATGTCCTTCACTTCAATTCCGTTCCACAAGGTGCGTAACTCATCAATAAGTGGTGCCAAATATACATCCATGTTCTTCACCTTGTACTTTCCTGGAACTATTAAAGAGAGCAACAGATGACCTTTCTTTATTGCTAACCATGGCGGAAGATTATAATTCACAAGGCAAACAGGCCATGTGCTCCGTGAAGAGCTCCTTAAACCAAAAGGGTTTACACCATCCATTGCTAGGCCAAGACGGAGGTTTCTAGGTTCTTCCTTAAAAGCCGGCCATTTCTCTTCAATGTGTCTCCATGCGGGTGAGTCTGCAGGCACACGCATCACTTCATCTATGGATCGAGTTGTGGCATGCCATGTCATCAAGCTTGCTATTGATTTGCACCTGAACATGCTTTTTATCCTTGGAATGATTGGAAAGTGCCTGAGAACCTTTACCGGGACAGCTTCCCCCTGAACATCTTCTCTATATCTGTTAGAGCCACAATGGGGACATTCTTGCAAATGCTCATATTCATGGCGGAAGAGGCAACAATCATTGCGACAAGCATGAATATTATTGTAATCCATGCCTATGGATTTCAATAACTTCTTCGCATCTGCACGAGATGGAGGCATCTCGTTGCCAGGGGGCAATATTTGATCTTTCAAAAGCCTGCAAGTATGGCAATATCTGATCGTTACTATTAAGATTTTCTCAAATACAAGTTTATAATTTAACATTTCAACAGTAGGTGTAATCTCCAAAAAAAGACCTTACTTGAATAGTTCAGTGACACTTGTATTAGACCATCCAAAAACTGACTGCAAATTTAGCATCGTAAGAGATGCACGCAATACAGATATGTTGGCACCATTGTATAATGGAAGGCGTGCAAGTTTACGCTTGGCCTCTTCCTCTGGTTCATAATTTGACCGTTGAGAATGTCGTGGTTGATGATCTTCATGTTCATGCTCCTCGAAGAGAGCTTCTTGTTGCTCAATGAAGGCATCCAACATTTCTTCCATTGGACCTTCTTCCATTTCCTGACCTTCTTCCATTCCCTTGGGTGCTGTTAATTGAGCTCCATCTGTCACTCCCTCCTGCGATATCCTCATCCTTTGTTGGGGACGAGAATTCACAGGCGTAATGTTATCAAGATGCGGCTGCACACTTGCTTGGTTGTACGATTGAAACCGTAAATTTTGCAAGCGCTCCATTGGAAATATTCCAGCGTCATGAACATGCTCGTTGCAAATCCTTCGTTTTTGAAAGATTTGGTACTTACATCGCATGCATGGACACGCTATTCTCTCTTCAAGATTGGGAGGCTCCATCTAGCAGGATAACATGTATATGCAGCTCGTTAAACACAAATCAGCTTATCTCCTCTCCATACAAAATTAAATAGAATTTGCACAAGGATGGAGAGAGAAGCTATCTCTATTCATAAATAGCTGTTTATATATAAAGGCCTTATGCAATAATCTAAATGCATATTATAAGTATAAGCTTGCATAATAAGGCTGCAAGACTTATGCATAAGCTCTATGCATAAGCCTTATGCATAAGCCTTATGCATAAGCTCTATGCATAAGCCATATGCATAAGTCTTATGCACACGCTCTATGCATAAGTCTTATGCATAAGCTATATGCACACGCTCTATGCACAAGTCTTATGCATAAGCCATAAGCTCGAACCTAATCCCAAAAACCCTAGGACTGAATTACGGTTTTGTAAATTCCGCCAGAGTCTCCTTTGTAATTGGAACCAAATCTCAATTGAAAATGCAACTTCTTAAAACTTGTACGCAATACTCTTTGCATCCCATAATGTCATGAAAGATCATATGCATTTGCAATATCCACACAATATGACAGAAAAGGGGCCCCATTGCCCAAATGCATCCACAAAGTCGATGGTGAGGATTGTTGAGGACGCGCGTTGAAGCTTGCCGATCTCCCGGCCAAGCTCTTCTCACCCCTTCACCGAGTTTTCCTCCAAGGTGAAGGTTGAGGCCATTTCTTCACACCGGTGTACCTAATCCCCCTTCGTACCGCTTTACCAAGCAATCACGGCACAAAGAGTTCAAGCCATTCTCCCCTTGGCCTCTCCAACCAATGCCAAGGTACCCTCACACATTGCTAGATTCTATAGAAACTTGAAGTGGTTGCAATGGTGAGTGTAGGTACAAAATGATGTGGATAATATCAAATGATAGAACAAGTTTGTTGGCTTACAAGTATTGAGCATGACTCATGCCCTTTTACAATTTAGAACTCAGCAATAAAGCATGGACTCATGCCTCAATCCATCATCCAAAAGCTCCAACACAAACCAACAATTCACAATGCCCTCACCATGGCATTTGCATAAGCATTTGTTAACCACAATCAAGGCATTTGCAATTGCATTTTAACAATCCCTTTCATATAAGCCATATGCATAAGTCTACCTGCGTACGCTCTATGCATAAGCCATATGCATAAGTCATATGCATAAGCCTTATGCATACGCTCTATGCATAAGTCTTATGCATACGCTCTATGCAAGACTTATGCATAAGCTCTATGCATAAGCTCTATGCTATATGCCTTATGCACTATTATGCTAACCCTTAATCCCTTTCACATAAGCCTTATGCACACGCTCTATGCAATTACGCTCTATGCATAAGCCTTATGCACACGCTCTATGCATAAGCCTTATGCATAAGCTCTATGCATAAGCCATATGCATAAGTCTACCTGCGTACGTTCTATGCATAAGCCATATGCATAAGTCATATGCATAAGTCTTATGCATACGCTCTATGCATAAGTCTTATGCATACGCTCTATGCAAGACTTATGCATAAGCTCTATGCATAAGCTCTATGCTATATGCCTTATGCACTATTATGCTAACCCTTAATCCCTTTCACATAAGCCTTATGCACACGCTTTATGCAATTACGCTCTATGCATAAGCCTTATGCACACACTCTATGCATAAGCCTTATGCATAAGCTCTATGCATAAGCCATATGCATAAGTCTTATGCGTACGCTCTATGCATAAGCCATATGCATAAACTCTATGCATAAGTCATATGCATAAGTCTTATGCATACGCTCTATGCATAAGTCTCTTGCATACGCTCTATGCAAGACTTATGCATAAGCTCTATGCATAAGCTCTATGCTATATGCCTTATGCACTATGCTAACTCTTAATCCCATCACCCAATGGTGTAATAAACATGATCTTGTTTTACGTACATGGATAATAGAGATTGCAAGCTTATTATAGGTTTTATGCATAGATATTAAATTAATCCTATGTGTTGTAAGCTTACAAGAACCCAAAACTAACCCTAAACCATAAAACAAGGATGCAAAAATTCATATAAAATAGCATAAACAAGAAAAATCAAAAGAGGATCTACCTCTTTTTTGCAAAGCTGAAGGAGAGCTCGAGGATTGGTGAAAGATTGGTGAGGTGAAAGAGCTGCAAAACAAAATATTAAACAAACTAATTAGTAAATTAAACACAAGAAAAAGAACTAATACAAAACCCTAAAATCTCTATGCATGCATTAGGAGATCTATGCATACATAGAGAGCTCTAGATCTCAACATGCATAGAGAACCAAAAAAACACAAAACCCTAAAAATCTTAATTTTTCAATTAAAAACTAAAAGCAATTGCAATAACATGTTAGGAGAAGGAGAAGAGGAGAAAAGAAGAATGAAGGAGAAAAGAGGAGAGAGGAAAAAAGAGGAGAGAGAGGGAGAGAAAGCACCTCTTTCGCTTGATTACTTGCGCATCTTCTGCGAAAAACCAGAAAATAGGCTCTCGGCTGTGAAAAACTTACGAGCGTCGGTATATGCGACGGAATATGTGTCGGAATATTCGTCGGTATATGCAACGGAATATGCGTCGGTATAGGCGTCGGTATCAGCGTCGGTATAGGCGTCGGTATACGCGACGGGAAATGAAAATTTAAAAAAACCCCGCCATACTTGTCTCCTCCAACATGACGACGGACATACCGACGTTCGACATTTGCGTCGGTATTTTGGCGTCGGTATGTCCTCAACCTCTTATAGTGTTGGGAACCCAATAGTGATGAACAAGTGGCTGCTAGATCTTAGAGTTTTGCTATGGAGGAGTAGGATTCAGGCCTCTGCTTGTGACACTTGCTGCTTCCGTCTAGGGTACTAGTGGTGCTTTGAGTGTAGAAAGACAAAGTAACATCTTGGGTGATGGTGGTTACTTAAATTTGAGACTGTGGTGGATGGGATCTATGGTGTTCCATAGCGGCAATGTATAGATGACATCAGTCCTTTGCTCCCAATTGACTTTGAAATTCATAGAGCAGAGGTCCAACTTTGAGCAACATTTCCTATTCTAAGGCACCTCCAAGTATGACAAAAACCTTACACAGCCAAGAGTTACTTCTGGTGGAAACATTAACTTCCAAACTTCCAAAAGCTCCTATGGTTCCTACATGCACACTTTTAACTTTGGCTGATGTGGGCTCAAACTCTAGCTTTTTCAATTTTACCCAGGTCTCATACGAGAGAAAATTGTGACTTGCCCCCAAGTCAATCAATTGTGATGAGGAGATTAGTAGTTATCCTTCCCATAGAGAGTCCATTTTTGAGTCGCACAAGCTCTATCTCAAGGTCCTCTTCCTCAATCAAGCTAACAGTAGCCATGTTTATTTGGAGTGTCAGTCTACTTTGTTTTACCCCTACTTGGGCTGCCTCGCCTTAACCTCTTCTTGTGCTTTTTCTTGAGTTTTTCTTGTCTCATCCTTTCTTATTTCTTTTTCCATGCTTGTTCCAACATGTATTGAGTTAAGGACTTATAGTAACTCTGAATGGTCCTAACCCTTGATATTTCAATTTTTTCTTGTTAGAAGAGCCGACCCCGTACATAAGTACTAGGTCTCCTTCCTGTAGCTCTTTAGATTTTAGGTTATGGTCAAACCACCGTTTGTGTCTAAGCTTTTCTACTATCATGTCATGTAGAGCGAGTAATCTATTCTCATCAAGCTTTTCTAATTCAACCAACTTTTCAGCAGGTAGAGCATTCTCCAAGAGATATACTTTCACAGCTATCCAGAAGCTGGGTACCAATATTTCCATGAGCATCACTATCTTAATTTTGTAGGGGAGCCAAAAAGGAGTTTGTTCTATAGCTACCACAGTCTTGATCAAGATACCACAAAGGACTTTATTAGTACTTTTTGACTGCCCATTGGCTTGAGGGTAGTGAGGTGATGATTTACGATGTACCACCATAAATCCTCTCAACAGGTGTTCAATGACCTCATTGATAAAATTGGAGCCCTTATGTTGCTGACCACAGCTCTAGGGGATAGCCAAATTTGGATATGTTGTGCTCGTATAAAAATTTAGCAGTTGTACGAGAATTTGCCTTTTGAGTTGCTTTTTCTTCTTCCCATTTTGTGAAATAGTCAGCGGGGCCACGACTTACGTTTGTCGTGCAGCTAGACTAATGGATCCAACAAAGCCTATTTCCCATTTTTCAAAAGGTTATTGCACAATGATCGGAACCAAAGGCATTCTATCTTGTTCGTGGTGGGGAATGTTAAAGCATTGACATTTGTCACAGTGTTTGATGAATTCCATGGCATCACATAGTTTGGCCACCATAACCCAGCTTACAAGATGTTGTCATGACTTTGCCTACACAATGTCCACTACCACTATGAGCCCCTTCTAAAACGGTCAAGAACTCATCCTCCCTGACACATTGTCTCAACACATGATCCTTGGGCTAGCTTATACAACTGACCTGGTATTAGTTGATAAGGTGCGGCTAACATAATAAGTCATCGCATCCTATCCTTGTTTAGTGGCTTATCCTGTGGAAACCCATAGGCAAGATAATCGAAGATTTCTTCACTCCATTCCGAGACCAGATCTAATTTGAATAGAGTAGCATCTGATAGTTCATCAACACCAGTGGGGCGACAACTTCTCCATCGGGTATTCTCGACATGTGGTATGCCAGTACATGTGAACCTTTCCATACTATGACAATAAAATCGAACTCCATTAATAGAAAAAATGGTGAGTAATTCATCCAATCATGTAAGGTTTGTTTGACAAGATACAAAAAAGCTTGATGATCCACAAAGAAGATGAATTTATTAGCTATTTATGCTTTTTCACCACATACACCATGGCTAGTCCTTCCCACTCAGTTTTGGTATAATTCATCTCAGGTTCATTGAGTTGTTGACTTACTAAGAAGATTTGGTAATCCAATTTATGCTCCCTTGCAATTGGTTGTGCTAGAATACACCCAATAGCGAAGTTTAATGCATTAATATGCACACAGAACATGAGATCCCAATTTGGTGGTCTCAAGGTAGGGGCACTATATCTAATGTGAACATGAAATCCCAATTTGGTGGTCTCAAGATAGGCACACTAGCTAATGCTCTCTTTAATTCATTGTAAGCCTACTTACACTCTTCGAGAGTTGACTGAGTACAAGGTTTATTAGTTAAAATCTATGAGATATTACTAAAAAAATGAGATATTTTGGTATAATGATACATTTTTGACACCTTGGTAAGGAAGGGGGGAGACTTTAAGGAGGCGCCTATTTCACACATGTGAATGAGTTTTTAAATCAAAAATATTAAGATATTTTTATCTCTCCTCTCCTGGATCAAACCAAATCAAAAAGGGAGCCAAACTGATCCAAACCTTGTGAAAATTCAGCCAAACTGAAGCTGAAAATTTCTAGAACTTAGTTGGACTCAGTTAGAGACATCCCTCACCTATAAATAGATCCTTAATCTTCTGTAAACAAATCTGTGAACTATATCATGCCAATATTACATTAAAATAATGATATTTTCTATTATCCCTTAAAAATCCTCTACTTTTAGAGAGAGTGGAGCTTCTCTCTCTCTTCAACCATCCTTGGAGCTTTCCTCTCAAGACACTAACCAATTGATTGGTCGGGGACTTGTTCTAAGATAGAGAAGCAAGAAAAATCAAGAGGTAAGATGTAATTTCATGGTTTTTCTCTACTATTCTCAATGTTTTCACTTCTCAACCCCTCTCAAGCTCGAGAAGTTTCTAAATTAAGCTTTTCTTAAGAGTTATAATGAATAATTAAGAAAAGTTTATATTTATGCTTAATTAGAATCCTTTTTATGTTTATCTCTCTCTCCCCAAAAGAATGGTCATTCCTATGACCAATTCTCTATTCAAATGATGCTTCTCATTGTGATAAATTCTCAATTCACAAATCAAACTCTAGGCTTGTGAAGCTAGAGGTTAAGAAAGTGGCTTTTTATACTTTTATGCTTCTAAAATAATGATAATCTTATGATTTAAATCCATAAATTGGATTTAAGTTTAGAAGATAGTTATACTATTATAATTATAAAAGTTTATTCTTTTCAAAAATATTAAAAGTTATCAGTAATAGCAGCGGGGCTATGGCAAAAATTTTAAGAAATTGATACATAATTCATTCTTATGCATAACGTGAAAAGAGGATTCTTACCATATTCTAGGATTGTTCATCCTGTGCTAAGAGAATGATTTTCATCACATTCAATGGAAAACTAATTTTTTAGGTTATGCATAATTAAATAATTAATAAAAAAGAAAATTATGATAATTTTATTTAAATGATAAAAGAGGAATTTCCATGACATTTGGAATTCAATCATTTAAATGGGAAAAGTGGAATTCTTAGCATATTGGAATTAATGGATATTTTATTTGAATTTAAAGAGAAATTTTAGATAAATTTATTTTATGCATGGGAAAATTTAAATGATAAAAGAGGAATTCCCATGACATTTGGAATCCAACCATTTAAATGGTAAAAGTAAAATTCTTGGCATATTAGGATAATGGATATTTTTATTTAAAAAAAGAGAAATTTTAGATAAATAAATTTCCATGACATTTGGAATACAATTAATTAAATGCAAAAAGAGAAATTTTTAGTATAATTCATTTTATGAATATTTATCAAAAGTGAAATTTTGAGCATTATTGGAAAATATGGGTAGAATTGATTTTTTGTAAGTCCCATGAATTCTTTTATTCAAAAGAAGAATATTGAATATATTTTCCTTGAGGAATTCGAGAGAGAATACGAAAATAGCCATCTCAAGAAAAAGAATCTTTACCTAGGCCAAGCAATTGGCAAAAATTTAGAAAAAGTCCCATCGTCGGTATCGAAGTAGAAAAAGCTACTAAATGGGAATGAGATGTGAATGGATGTGATAAGATGTGAATGGGATGTGATAGGATGTGGTGTGATGTAAATGAATGTGGATGAGATGTGAAGTAAATGGATGTGGATGTGAATGATGAGATGAGAATGAGAGATGTGAGGTATGTGAAAGGATGAGATGTAAAGTAAATGGATGTGGATGTGTATGAGAAAGAATGTGATGTAAATGAATGTGGATGTGAATGATGAGATGAGAATGAGATGTGAGGTTATGTGAAAGGATGAGATGTAAAGTAAATGGATGTGGATGTGTATGTGAAAGAATGTGATGTAAATAAATGTGGATGTGAATGATGAGATGAGAATGAGATGTGAGGTTATGTGAAAGGATGAGATGTAAAGTAAATGGATGTGGATGTGTATGTGTATGTGAAAGAATGTGACGCAAATGAATGTGGATGTGAATGATGAGATGAGAATAAGATGTGAGGTTATGTGAAAGGATGAGATGTAAAGTAAATGGATGTGGATGTGGATGTGGATGTGGATGCGATAAGATGTGATGTAATGTAAATGGATGTGGATGCAGATGTGGAATGAGATGTAAAGGGGATGTGGATGTGGATGGATGTGATGTGGGTGTGAAGTGATGTGATGTAAAGGGATGTGGATGTGAATGGATGTGATGTGGGTGTGATGTGATGTAAAGAGATGTGGATGTGAATGTGATGAGATGTGAAGTGATAGGTGTGAATGTGAATGAATGGATGGATGTGAATAGTCGTACATGTGAATGACTAGATGGATGTGGATGAATGAGATGGGATGTATATGAATGAGATATGATGTGGATAGATGTGGATGTGATGTAATGTAGATAGAATGTATGTGATGGGATGGTGATGGGATGGTGATGAGAATGAATATGATGAATATGAATGGATGTGATGTGATGGATGTGAATGGATGTGATATAAATGAATGTGATGAATGTGAATGGATGTGAATGGATGTGAATGGATGTGATGTGATGTGAATCTGGATAGATGTGAATGGATGAGATGTGATGTGAAATGGATGTGATGTGATGTGATGTGAATCGAGATAGATGTGAATGGATGTGATGTGATGTGATGTGATGTGAATCGGGATAGATGTGAATGGATGAGATGTGATGTGAAATGGATGTGATGTGATGTGATGTGGATCGGAGTAGATATGAATGGATGAGATTTGAATGAATGTAATGTGATGAGATGTGGAGATGGTGGGTAGATACGAATGGATAAGATGTGATAAGGATAAATGTGGATAGATGTGATGAGATGGAATATGATGTGATTGGATAAGAATGGAATATGATGTGATTGGATAAGAATGGATAAGAATGTGATGAGATGTGGAGATGGTGGGTAGATACGAATGGATGAGATGTGATAAGGATAAATGTGGATAAGGGTGGTTGCAAGATGAGGTTATCTAGTTTCATGTAGTGGCCGCCCTTGGCTTTAGCTGGAAAATAGGCATTTTTTCAAGAAGAATAGCCAATCTCTCATAGTTAGCCAAGGAGTTTCACTTCAAGGTCTTCTAATGAAACATCATATGCAAAGTTGGGCACCTAAAACTATAATCTGATCGAATATCCAATAATTGCAAATCCCCTTTTCTTTGAGAACCAAGTTTGTATACAGGCCATGTCCTAGGTTTAGACAGGTACGGTGAATGTGAGTAAATTGCCTATAACTTTTACATTATTACTCATATGATGTTCCCACTTTGCATATCACAAATACAAATAACATAGAGCTTAACTTGATTTATCGAGTAATTTTTGATGTGTTCTACTATTTTCTATATTATTTAAAAGGTATTAGAATTGTTAAAAAACATACTATTTTATCCTCCCACCACATCTACCATTTAAAATGCTCAAATTGTATGGATCTAGTGATGATTAGATTGGGAAAGATTAGTGTAATGTGGGTATAAGGTAAAATTACAAATCTAACGGTTGGATTTTTGTAGATTTACTTTGGAAAATTTATTATGACTGTCAGAGGCCCATTAAATCAATAGTAATTTAATTCTAGAAAACTAAATATTGAATCTTTCAATCTAAAAACTCAAGGGATCAATACTCTTGTTGCCATGAATTTATTAAAAAAATTTTGGCTTGATTTGAGTATGGGAAGGTCCATTTTCAATCCTCCCAAGTGAAAATTCCCATATTGTGTCCACTCTCCCCTTTTCAAGTCTAAAACCAATCCTAGTTAGGTTTGGAAATCTAGGCTTGGTAAACTTCACAGCTTAGGTTTCATTCCATGTGTGAGGCTTGGGTAGGCACAAATCTTATATATGCATGGTCCACATGAGTATCGAGAGGATCCACATAAGCAGCTTGCCACCTCAGCTTGCCACCTCCATCCTCCATGTCAACATGGTCAACCTAGTTGACTCCCCACCTCATCATCCTAGTCATCATTAATGCCACATCATCTTGCCACCTTTGCATGCCACCTCGCACTTGATGACATGGCATGCCACATCATGGAATTGCCACATCAACCATAATAGTGCCACATGTCAAGAGAATGCCACGTGTCATGCACGCTTGTGACACGTGGCATCTCCTTCCCACCTCCCCTCTTTTTTTAAAAACATATTTTTGAAAAAGTTAATTTAGTAATTTAGAGAAATAGAATATAGAAATTTAAATAATAAAATATATATAACTTATTAAATAAAAGAATTTAAAATCACTAATTTTAAAGGATTATATTTTGGGATTAGATCAATAATAATATTATTAAAGATCATATTATTAATTTAAAAAAAATAAATTTTTTACTTTAATATTTCTTTAAAAAAATATGTAGAATAAACCTTTGAATAAAATTTGAAAAAAATACTTTATTAAAAAAAGCAGTTATATAATTATAAAATAAAAGATATCTTTAAAGATATATTTATGTATGTAGTAATGATAAATATTTAGACTTGTTAATAAATATTATAAATAATATTGATTTTTAAGTGGATAATAGTTTATCTTTAATTATCTTTATGTTTATCTTAGTTATCCAATCAATCTTAGATAGGAAATCCAATGAGATTTGAAGTGGATAACCTATTTTTCCTATATAATCACACATCTCTAGTACTATCCCACACTTATCTCTAGTACTATCCCATCATTGAGCCTTTATAATATTTTCTCTCTTAGCTTCCTTGAGAATGGGTTCTCAAAGTCGTAGGAGTCGGAAACGTGATAGGACTAGACTCCCCCCCATCCACCAAGTTCAAGAGGAGGAGAGGAGAAGGGTAGCTCGTGAGAGAAAGAGAGAGTGGAGAGCACGTCAACAAGCAACACCTTCCGTTTGGCGATGATCCAAGCCTTGCTCCTCGTCTTCCACTTCCTCTCCCTTCGCCCTCTTCCCCCCCCACTACCCCTTAGTTTAGATAATCCACATGAACCCACCCTTCTTGAGTCCTCTCTTCTACAAGAACCCACCCCCCCCTCTCCTTTGGGCACCCTTCGTGTGGATAGGAAAGAACTATCAAAGTCATGGGCACATCGTCGTGCCCATGCAATCTTCCATTCCTATTTCAAAGACCTCACGCCTTCATCACAGGCATGTGTACTTGATGCTTTGATTGATCTGCCCAACATGGCCAACTGCAGGGCGCTTTCTGACATTGGAGGTCGAAGAGACAGGAGAGCTGGCATGGCGGTGCTACAAAGTGTTCGTCATTCCTATATAGTTAACAAGAAGAGGAACTCTGCGGACGCTTTGGCTGCTTGACGGGCTATTGTGGCAGCCATAAGTAGCTCCCAAATGAAGGGTAAGGTTAGTGCCACATCTCGCATCCTTTCCATAGCACCACACGCACTTAGAGTTGAGTCTATTAGGCGACAAAGTTTAGATGCCAATGAGGTTGGTGCTTTGTGGGTGAGTAGTGGTCGTGTAGCTAGGCATGATCGCCTACTAGATGAAACCACTAGAACCTTGATAGAAAGTTTTTGGGAGGAGAATTGTCGTGCCTCGCCAGTTTTTAAGAAAGCTTTGCGTAAAAGAATGACAAGAGGAGTGTTCATTGAGCACGGTGCTTGCTTTCTTGAAATGACCCAAACTGAGTTGTATTCTCAGTTTGTGGCTTCGTATCCAGAGCTTAAAATTAGGCAAAGGTCATTTGAGGGGTGTAAGCCTTGGTTTGTGAGGTACTCACGTCAGCGTGACACATGTTGTTGTCGCTACCATGTTGAGTTCAAACTTTTTTATGATGTGTTCCGTTCTCTTAGTGGGCATAGAGAGTTGCCTCGTAGTCCACGTGATTTCATCCACTCTCTTTTGTGTGCACGCACGGAGGATGCCCAGTTCCATAGGATGCCTTGTGTGGAGAGCAATTGCACATCATGTGGTTCACTTGCACATTTACAGATGGTAGATCTTGATGCAAGTGACCAAGAGATAGTGGCATGGCAACGTTATGAGTATGTGACACACCAGCTCCAGAGTGGTGGGACAGTCCAGGAAGTTGCAGCTCGTGGACAAACATACACCACGTTGTCACTTCACAGCCACATTTAGGGAGCAGATCTACCCCTACATACGGCACAGTCATTGTGCCAAGTGGCAGGATCGTCAGTTCCAAGCATGCCTAGTAGAGTTTTCTATTGGTGTGGTCATCTCTGTGATTGATTTTGAAGAGAACTACACTTTCACACCTTTTCAGGAGATACAATCTGAGTATTACTTCTCAGAGCAGGTAATGGTTATATTTTGTAATATTTGTTTTATGTTTGAGCTACATTACTTATTTGATTTTTTGTGTCCTAAACGTATGTATTGCTTACCTCACCAGGTTGCTATTATGGTCCACATTAGCTATCGACATGCAGAGGCTCATGTAGATGGGATAGCGAGTACCCCCGAGACCCGTGTCATTATTCGAGAGTATCATTTCTATATCAGTGATGATCGTTCACATGATGCACATTTTGTGCAACACTGTTTTCGTCTCCATGACGATTTTTTAGGAGAATGTGGGATCAGACATGTCGATGGGTTTGGTCAGATGGTTGTGGCGCACAGTTCAAGTCATCTCACGACAATTCTATTGGCTCTACAGGTAGTACTTATGGTTTTCTTACATTTACAATTAAACTAAATTCACTGAGAACATCTTAAAGAAAACAATAACTAAGACTATCTTTTATGGATTTATAGGTGGCATGTGCAGTCTAGTATCCTAGTGATTTGGTCATTCTTTGAGACTGGTCATGGGAAGGGAGAGCATGATGGTGCGGGCACGTGTGTGAAACGTGCCTTGAGGCGTCATCAGCTCTGCGACGGCGCGGCAGGATGCTCAGCGGTTCAGAGACGCGGGCCACGTAGTCGAGTGGTGCTTCCAACATTTGTGTGGGAGTGCAGCATCATCGTACCCCAAACATGATGCTCGGATTGTCAGGAGATTTTTTTGGCATGTGGATGGTGGCATGATTGACCGTAGAGCCTCCCATGATTGTGACACAGTACCTGGCACCTTGGGCTTACATTCCATCAGGAGCACGTGCATGGCAGTCCCCACGATTTACACACGACGGTTTGCATGCTTCTGTGGAGCATGTATGGATGGCGATTGGTCACATTGTGCCTCAAGAGGATGGGCAGATGCATGGATACAGACATTCCTCTCCCCCGAGCATCCTTCACATCCAGTGCTGTCTGATGAGCACACAGGTCCTGCGTTCATGGTCAGTTATGATGACCTGACAGATTTGCTACAGGAGGGTGATGTATTTGCTGTTATTGCCAGTGAGTGAAATAGCGAGGGAGTAGACTACTATCTGATGAGTTGCACTAGGCCAAAGTGCATCCTTGACCAGGATACAGTGGATGATCATGGATTTTCTTATGACGCCCATAGCATGATTGTGGCAGGCCGGTTCTACCAGCAGACTCGACTTCATCGGGGGAGTCTTGAGTTCCAGCAGTGGAAGTGGAAGTTAGAGGCATTTCAGTTCTCTCATCTAGTGGTTGCTACCAGGCTCACTCTTGTTCGAGTACAGAGCCGAAAACACAGTTCTCATCTAGTGGTTGCTGCCAGGCTCACTCTTGTTCGAGTACAGAGCCGAAAACACAGTTCTCATCTAGTGGTTGCTACCAGGCTCACTCTTGTTCGAGTACAGAGCCGAAAACACAGTTCTCACCCTCGTTTTCGGCTTCAAGTGGATGACCATGAGAGCATTCTAGAGCAGTTGAGAGCTAGAGAGGGTGCTGCTGACTAGATCTCTATCTTGATAGTGACTAAACTCAGACTAGCTGGGTTAGCTCACTTACATTGTACTTAGATTTTTGGGCGACTAACCTCAGACTAGCTGGGGTAGCTCACTTACATTGTACTTAGATTTTTGGGCGACTAACCTCAGACTAGCTGGGGTAGCTCATTTTCATTCTGATGTACTTATTTGATGTTTATATCATTATGAGTTTTCTCATTATTGAGTATCATTACATCTTAGTTGATGTTCTTGATTTTATTATATTTTTTAACACTTTGGCTATCATATTGTTTGTTGAAAATCTCCATGCTCCGATGGAGACCAAACTTTGCAAGCATGTGGGGGTGGGTCCCCATCGGAGCATGTTTGGATTGGTAATTAGCGCCCATCGGACCCACCCCCACATGCTTGTAAAGTTTGGTCCCCATCCGAGCATGCTTGGGTACGATGGTATGGGGAAGGCCCGAATTTTCCATGGCCTCTTAAGCACCAAGAGACTTCAAAAACACGCACTGGGCGCTAATTACCAATCCAAACATGCTCTGACTGTTGTGACCAAACTTTGCAAGCATGTGGGGGGACCCACCCCCACATGCTTGCAAAGTTTGGTCACAACAGTCAGAGCATGTTTGGGTACGATGGTATGAGGAAGGCCCGAATTTTCCATGGCCTCTTAAGCACCAAGAGACTTCAAAAACCCGCACTGGGTGCTAATTACCAATCCAAATATGCTCTGATTGTGACCAAACTTTGCAAGCATGTGGGGGTGCGTCCCCCCCATGCTTGCAAAGTTTGGTCCCCATCGGAGCATGTTTCGGTACGATGGTATGGGGAAGGCCCGAATTTTCCATGGCCTCTTAAGCACCAAGAGACTTCAAAAATCCGGACTGGGCGCTAATTATCAATCCAAACATGCTCTGATTATGACCAAACTTTGCAAGCATGTGGGGGTGGGTCCCCCCCATGCTTGCAAAGTGTGGGGGTGGGTCCCCCCCCATGCTTGCAAAGTGTGGGTCCCCCCCCCATGTGGGGGTGGGTCCCCCCCATGCTTGCAAAGTGTGGTCCCCATCGGAGCATGTTTGGGTACGATGGTATGGGGAAGGCCCGGATTTTCCATGGCCTCTTAAGCACCAAGAGACTTCAAAAACCCTCACTGGGCTCTAATTACCAATCCAAACATACTCTGATTGTGACCAAACTTTGCAAGCATGTGGGGGGGACCCACCCCCACATGCTTGCAAAGTTTGGTCCCCATCAGAGCATGTTTGGGTACGATGGTATGGGGAAGGCCCGAATTTTCCATGGCCTCTTAAGCACCAAGAGACTTCAAAAACCCGCACTGGGGGTGCTAATTACCAATCTAAACATGCTCTGATTGTGACCAAACTTTGCAAGCATGTGGGGGTGGGTCCCCCCCCATGCTTGCAAAGTTTGGTCCCCATTGGAGCATGTTTGGGTACGATGGTATGGGGAAGGCCCGGATTTTCCATGGCCTCTTAAGCGCAAAGAGACTTCAAAAACCCGCACTGGGTGCTAATTACCAATCCAAACATGCTCTGATTGTGACCAAACTTTGCAAGCATGTGGGGGTGGGTTGTTACCATATTATAGTAGTGATGTGTGTGAACACACTTAGGACCGCCGGGGCACTTTTTCCCTCACTAGGAGGTTTTTTCCCCCGTGCATTGTATATACGCCCATTATCTTCTAGGGCTTGTATCTTTCATTTTTGGCACTCATAAAACACTACTGTGTTGTGCTCAAGCTTCCTCATCTTCTTGAAGTTGTGTGTGCATTCCTGCAACCCTAATTCCAACAATTGGTATCAGAGCAGGCTTCCTCCTCCCGGGCAGCATCACCGGCACCTGCCGCTTCATCTCCTCCGATTGCGACGAGGTTTCACGAGCGTCTGCAGGTTAGTATATGCCGTGGGCGAGTCCGTAGGGCTCGGTCATTTCAGAATTTTGATCTGAGGTCATTTCGCCCTCCGTTTTTGCATTCCAAGTACTGCGCAGGCAAAATCGTCCTACTGTGCAGATTTTCTGTCAGGATTAAAATCTGCAGGACAGGTGCCCATTCGTCTATTTTGGGCTGTGCTACATAGCACAGGTCAATTTTATACAGGTTTTCCTCTTACAGACAGCATTTACATCTAGTAGTACAGTCATTGGCCATGGCTGACAACAATGATGTATTCCGCATGTTGGCTGCTGAGGATAAGTTGGATGGCACCAACTATCCATTGTGGGCATATATGATGCGACATGTATTGGTAGCAAAGGGGTTATGGAACATTGTGCAGGGTATTGATGCACGTCCTATTGTGGCTGGGAATGCTGCAAACACATCAGAAACAGGTACTGTTGATGATGGTGCAGGCACAAGTGCTGTAGCAGCTGTTCGAGAACCACCACTTTCAGCAGAGCAGATTCGTTGGGATGGTAGAGATGCGCAGGCTCATGCCTTGATTGCGCTGTCTGTCAAACGTACCATTATCCCACATATTCGCTCCTGCAGGACTTCTAAGGATGCTTGGGATGTACTTGCCACATTGTATCAGGCAAGAAATGAGGCTCGTGTTGCTTATCTCCGAAAACAGTTGGAGAGTGAGCATATGAACGAAGGTGATTCTATGGATAGCTTTTTGACAAAGATCAAGGATTTCAAAGAGCAGCTCATTTCTGCAGATGAAATCCTGTCAGACAGTTCACTTGTGCAGACTGTTTTGAATGGTCTACCAGATTCTTATCAGGGTTTTGCTTCCACTCTTCGCTTGATGATGAAAGGCAATCCCAATGCCTTATCATTTGAGGAGTTAGTTTCTGTTTTGCTGCAAGAAGACCAGTCAAGGCAAAACAGGAATATTATGCGTGTCGCAGATCAAGCTTTCGTTGCTAATCAGAGAAGCGGGAAAGGTAAAGCTGGCTTTTCTTCTAGTAAGCAGAAATCTGCAAATGCTGCGCAACCAAAGAAGGAAGACAAAGATGAGAAGAAGGGTGACAAACAGAAGACATTTTGCAAGTACTGTAAGGGAAATGATCATGTCATCAAAGCGTGTCCTAAGCTGGCTGCGAAAGAGGCTAAGAAGAAAGAGGCTGGTATGGCTGTTGCAGATGCCTCTCCTTCTAACAATGAATCTGCTAATGTTGTGCTAGATACAGAATGGGCATTCAATGCGCAGTGCAGTTATGACCCATCTTTGCATGACACATGTATGTCTGCAGTAGATTCAGATGTATGGTACTTTGACAGTGGTGCCACTAAGCATATCACCTCGCAGCGCAGTTTATTCACTTTCCTTGAGTCTGCTCCCACAGGGAATACTGTCACTTGTGCCAATAACTCCTCTTATCCCGTTAAAGGAGTTGGACAGATTGTGCTGAATGTTGCAAATGGCAACACCTTTACACTTTTTGATGCATTGTATGTGCCAGGGATCAAAAAGAATCTGCTGTCAGTCTCCGCATTTGCCAAAACAGGTTTGGTTGTAAAATTTGTGGATGACAGATGTACTGTTCATGATCTCTCTTGTGGTGACATCATTGTAGCATCTGGTTCACTATGTCGAGGGCTGTATAAGCTCAATATGGATGGCAAATGTGTAGAGGATTCAGCATGTGCTATTATGGATACGCAGGCTATTTCAAATGCAAAACTGTGGCATGCACGTTTTGGTCATCTGAATTTTGCAAGTTTGCTGCGCCTGCAGAAATCTGAAATGGTGTCTTCTTTGCCTAAGCTTGAGGCACCTGTCAAGCATGTTTGTGAGGGCTGCATATTGGGTAAAATGCAGCGTGCTTCCTTTCCCAAAGATGGATCAGTGAGAGCTGAACGCAGATTGCAGCTTGTTCACAGTGATGTTTGTGGTCCCATGCAAACTCCATCATTTGGAAACTACCTTTACTTCGTGACTTTCATTGATGATTTTACCAGGCATGCATGGGTATATCCTTTGAAGGCAAAGTCCGAAGTGTTTTTGTGCTTCAAACAGTTTTTGGTTATGGCTGAAAATGTGTCAGAAAGTAAGATGGGCACCCTCCGTTCAGATCGAGGGGGGGAGTATATGTCTTCAGAATTTAATGCATTTCTGGCTGAGCGTGGGATAAAACACCAATGTACAGTGCCGTATACACCACAGCAAAATGGTGTGGCTGAGAGAAAAAACAGGTCTCTCATGGAAATGGCAAGATGTATGGTTAAGAGTCAAAGTCTACCACATGGTTTTTGGCTTGAGGCTGTCATGTGTGCCACTTATGTACTAAACAGGTGTCCCACCAAAGCATTACAGGTTGTCACTCCATATGAGGCTTGGCATGGCCGCAAGCCATCTGTTAGCCATTTACGTGTTTTTGGTTGCCTGGCATATGCATTAGTGCCTGTGCAACATCGCAGAAAATTGGATGACAAAGCTGTCAAATGTATTTTTGTTGGATATAGTGCTGAGAGCAAAGGCTATCGTTTGTATCATCCACAGACAAAGCGCATTTTGGTTAGCCGTGATGTTGTATTTGTGGAAGATGCAGTTCAGCCCTTGGTTTCATGTACTAAGGAGACAGATATCAGCTCACGTGATGTCTATGATACATTGTTGCCTCTTTTCAGTGGTGCACAGTCAAGTGCAATACCTCATGAGGCAGTTTTTCAGCCTATGCAGGTTTTAAATGATGGCACAGATCAGCCTATATCTGATGCAGATGTGCATGATGCACTTGAGGATGAGAGACAAGAGATTGAGGGCTCTAGGAATATGCCTAGATGGCTGGTGCAGACTTTGCGTGACAGCAAGTTGGATGCCCCTTTGTCTACTCGCACTCGTTCTGGCTCTCATGGTGCCTCTTATGCGTCAGATTGTTATGCATTGGCTGTTTCTAGTATGTGCGATGAAAGTGAGCCTGTTTCATTTGATGAGGCACAAAGTTCAGAAAATTGGATGGCTGCTATGCAAGCAGAATACGATGCTATTATGAAGAATGGTACATGGTCTTTATGTGACTTGCCCCCTGGCAAGAAGGCCATTGGCACTAAGTGGGTATACAAATTGAAGCGTAAGCCTGATGGCACAGTGGATCGCCATAAGGCTAGGCTTGTTGCAAAAGGTTATGCTCAAGAGAAGGGCATTGATTTTGATGAGACTTTTGCTCCCACATGTCGTATGACCACTGTTCGTAGCATCTGTGCATTAGCAGCTCATAATGGTTGGAATGTACATCAGCTGGACATAAAGACTGCGTTCTTAAATGGAGATTTGCATGAGGAGGTGTATGTATCGCAGCCTCGTGGTTTTGTTCAAAGAGGGCAGGAAAACAAAGTGTGCAGGTTAAAAAAGGCTTTATATGGTTTAAAGCAAGCTCCACGAGCTTGGTATGAAAAAATACATGCATATTTGACTGCACATGGGTTTCAGAATAGTCCAACAGAAAGCACTTTGTATGCTAAACGTGTGGATGGTGTACATCTAATCATTGCTCTCTATGTCGATGACATGCTGCTCACAGGACCAAATGAGATTCATATTGCTGATTTTAAGGCTGATTTGAATGCCTCTTTTGAGATGTCAGATTTGGGGCATTTGCATCATTATTTGGGGATACAATTTAAGCAGTGTGATGGAGGTATTGCTTTGTGTCAGACAAAGTATATTGAAACATTGTTGCGGAGATTTGGCCTTGAAGACTGCAAGCCTATTGCTACTCCAATGGAGACAGGTTTGAAGTTGAGTCTTCATGATGCTGGAGATCACTTTGATGTCACACTCTATCAGACAGCTGTTGGTTGCCTCATTTATGTATGCATTACGAGGCCAGACATTCAGTTTGCAGTCTCACAGGTGAGTAGATTTATGCATAGCCCAGGCATTAAGCATTGGCAGGCAGTGAAGCGTATCTTTCGCTATTTGAGTGGTACTCGGCATCTTGGGTTGTTTTATCCCAAGGGGGGATCATTGCCGCCAGATTTACATGCTTTTTCAGATTCTGACTGGGCTGGTTGTTATGACACACGCGTGTCCACGAGTGGTTTTTGCTTCATGCTTGGAAGCTCATGCATATCATGGTTGAGCAAGAAGCAGCCTACTGTGGCCACTTCTAGTTGTGAAGCTGAGTACAGGGCAGCTTTCACAGCTACGGTTGAGTGTGTGTGGCTCAGACGCCTTATGGCTGATTTGGGTGTTGGGCAGCCATCTGCCACCACCATCTTCACTGACAGTCAGAGCGCATTGGCAGTTGCGCGGAACCCAGTGTTCCATGCTCGTACGAAGCACATTGAGGTGCACTACCATTATGTCAGGGAGAGACTCTCTGCAGGAGAGATCAGTTTGGCTTATGTGCCAACACAGGATAACCTTGCAGACCTTTTCACAAAGGCTCTGCCTCGTGAGAAGTTCGAAGCTTTTCGCAAAGCTTTGGGCTTACTCCCTTTTGTGGATTCGTCCACATAGCTAGGCACTTCCCTATACATGAGTGCTAGCTCTTGTTCACCGCATCACTCCAGGGGGGATTTGTTACCATATTATAGTAGTGATGTGTGTGAACACACTTAGGACCGCCGGGGCACTTTTTCCCTCACTAGGAGGTTTTTTCCCCCGTGCATTGTATATACGCCCATTATCTTCTAGGGCTTGTATCTTTCATTTTTGGCACTCATAAAACACTACTGTGTTGTGCTCAAGCTTCCTCATCTTCTTGAAGTTGTGTGTGCATTCCTGCAACCCTAATTCCAACATGGGTCCCCCCCATGCTTGCAAAGTTTGGTCCCCATCGGAGCATGTTTGGGTACGATGGTATGGGGAAGGCCCGAATTTTCCATGGCCTCTTAAGCACCAAGAGACTTCAAAAACCCGCACTGGGCGCTAATTACCAATCCAAACATGCTCTGATTGTGACCAAATTTTGCAAGCATGTGGGGGGGACCCACCCCCACATGCTTGCAAAGTTTGGTCCCATCGGAGCATGTTTGAGTACGATGGTATGGGGAAGGCCCGAATTTTTCATGGCCTCTTAAGCACCAAGAGACTTCAAAAACCTGCACTGGGTGCTAATTACCAATCCAAACATGCTCTGATTGTGACCAACTTTTGCAAGCATGTGGGGGTGGGTCCCCCCCATGCTTGCAAAGTTTGGTCCCCACCATCGAAGCATGTTTGGGTACGATGGTATGGGGAAGGCCCGAATTTTCCATGGCCTCTTAAGCACCAAGAGACTTCAAAAACCCGCACTGGGCGCTAATTACCAATCCAAACATGCTCTGATTGTGACCAAACTTTGCAAGCATGTGGGGGGGACCCACCCCCACATGCTTGCAAAGTTTGGTCCCCATCGGAGCATGTTTGGGTACGATGGTATGGGGAAGGCCCGAATTTTCCATGGCCTCTTAAGCACCAAGAGACTTCAAAAACCTGCACTGGGTGCTAATTACCAATCCAAACATGCTCTGATTGTTGTGACCAAACTTTGCAAGCATGGGGGTGGGTCCCCCCCCCATGCTTGCAAAGTTTGGTCCCCATCGGAGCATGTTTGGGTACGATGGTATGGGGAAGGCCCGGATTTTCCATGGCCTCTTAAGCACCAAGAGCTTCAAAAACCCGCACTGGGACTAATCCAAACATGCTCTGATTGTGACCAAACTTTGCAAGCATGTGGGGGGGACCCACCCCCACATGCTTGCAAAGTTTGGTCTCCATCGGAGATTGGGTACGATGGTATAGGGAAGGCCCGAATTTTCCATCTTTCTAAGCATGTGGGGGTGGGTCCCCCCCCCATGCTTGCAAAGTTTGGCCCCCATCGGAGCATGTTTGGGTACGATGGTATGGGGAAGGCCCGGATTTTTCATGGCCACTTAAGCACCAAGAGACTTCAAAAACCCGCACTGGGCGCTAATTACCAATCCAAACATGCTCTGATTGTGACCAAACTTTGCAAGCATGTGGGGGTGGGTCCCCCCCATGCTTGCAAAGTTTGGTCCCTATCGGAGCATGTTTGGGTACGATGGCATGGAGATTTTCAACAAACAATATGATAGCCAAAGTGTTAAAAAATATAATAAAATCAAGAACATCAACTAAAATGTAACGATACTCAATAATGAAAAAACTCATAATGATATAAACATCAAATAAGTACATCAGAATGAAAATGAGCTACCCCAGCTAGTCTGAGGTTAGTCACTACCCAAAAATCTAAGTACAATGTAAGTGAGCTAACCCAGCTAGTCTGAGTTTAGTCACTATCAATGACAACCCAATCAAAATCGTCATCTCTAACTGCCGGTCGACGTGCGCGTCGAGGCTGCTGTGCACGTCGAGGAGGCTGTGCCAGCTGTGGGGATCGTCGAATGTCTGCGGGGAGGTCTGCTTCAAAGGCAGGATCGTGAGCTGGTGCCGGTGTACTCGGGAGCTCACGAGTCCCAAAAGCTGCTATAGCCCTCTCTCTACGTCGTGCTAATGCAAGATGTCTCTGTTTGTACTCGGGAGCTCACGAGTCCCAAAAGCTGCTATAGCCCTCTCTCTCTCTCTACGTCGTGCTAATGCAAGATGTCTCTGTCTGTAATCCCAAAATCTATAATCTGCAATGGTACGTGTCTGCCACTCTGCTCGTGTAAGCTCCTCTACTGTAAGGACACGCTGCTCATGAGAAGCAGCACTGCTGCTTAGCACCATCACCCGAGGTGCCACTAGGACCAGCACCACCCACGCGCTCATATGCTGTGATCTGGCTCTCATGTAGGACTCTCTGGTATGCATCATGTGAGCTCCACTCAATCTCTGGAGGCACCTCAGGCTCCTGATCTCTATCATCGAAGGCGTCGAGTCGTCCCAAGTCAATAGCTGATGTAAAATCAATAGGCCTGCCAGTCCTAGAATCTACTCGAACGAGGCTTGGGTGAAGATCATCGATGCCCAAAACTCTGTATGTCGCTAGGTCGACGCGTGCACAGCAGGAGGGGCATGCTGAGAACCGTACTAGCTCCTGGGTGATGCAAGACAAATGGAAAAAATGTCCACATCCCAGGGCATATCCACCAGTACTATCAATGTCCTCGATACATAAAGCGTAGCACGCATCACGTAGGAAGGGTGGTGCATCCTGCGGGAGAGGTCGTTGAAAAACCTCTGTGAGACAGGCCGTGGATATAAAGGTAGGTAAGGCACTGTCACGTCCGAGGATCTGCGAAACTCTCGAACATGCAGCATCAACTGCTCTGCCCTATGCTGGGCAATCCGCTCCATAATCTGATGATGTTGTGCCTCAGCTCTAGAGCTCTCTACCTCGGTCCGAGCCTACGCAAAAAAGTAAAGCATTAAAATAATTGATTAGTCTCTCATTAGGTATTACTTAAAGAAATTTATAACTTAGGACCTTAATTATAACTCTTTTACGTGCAAGAGAAACCTACCTGCTGGATGTCGGACTCTCTCAGATGATGTGCCTCTGCAGAGTAGCTGCCTCTGTCGTCTGTAATGCAGCTCTGAGGTGGTCAATCTCCACTCTCGCCTCTACCAACTCCTGAGTGAGTCTCTCAGTGGTAGGTGTGGGACCCTACGTGACACAATCAACCATGCCGCTCATGTAAAAATATAGAAAAGTACATATAAACATGTAAATAAATGACTAAAAAAACTTAAGAAGTAATATATATGTAAATACCTCGACATCTGTCGTCGGTATAGATCGTGAGAACAGGCGCACCACGTGCTGGATGCTCTCCGTGATACTCTGTACGTCGATGCCGACCTGGGTGCCAAGAGCCTCTATTAGGTGCTACTACACGAAGGGCTAGTGGAGGCCGCCTACCCTGGTCCTGGAGACGGCCTCGGCCAGCACCACCACCCGGCCGATGGTGGCTGGTGTAATCCACCTCCTCCCCTAAGACAAACTCCGCATATAACTGCTTTGCGAAGTATATGGGAATCTGGCGGTTGTTCGGCATCCTTCCATCTACGGCAACATATCGACTATAGATATGTGCCGCCATACGAGGATGCGAACACCACGAAATAGTAAGGGGCTTGCCCGTCCCAGGCCTCATCCCACGACTATCGAGGAAAAGATCTAGGTAGGCTCCATCCCTAATTGGAGGAAGATCACAGACCTGACGATATGTCAGGCCATGTGACACAGGAGCAGTGCGATGGTGGGCTATCCACTCATCTACATAAACAATATCGTGAAGGCTACGAAGGGACGAAAGCATCGCCTCCAAGTCTGCCTCCACGATATGTAATGTAGACAGTGTGTCTCTAGCACTCCTACGGATAGCCGCTAACTCGCGGTCTATCTCCACGACGATGAGGTCCGCAATAGATGAGCGGCCCTCCTCGTGTGACTCCATGCTAAAACCTAAGCCAATGTGAAGGGTCCAATGTGAAGGGTCCAATGTGAAGGGTCTAATGTGAAGGGTCTAATGCTTAGTGCTAAGTAGCACTAATGAAGCTATAAAACAATGCTAATGGGCTCACTAATGCTAATCCAAATCAAGAGAGCAAGGAGAGTGAAAACGACTTGTGACAATGAGGCCAAAAAAAAAGTTTTTCGATTTTATAACCTCGATCGAGATTCAGTAGCATCATGCAATTTAGGGTTTGCAAGATTAACGCTCTGGATATTAGAGTTAGTGCAACATACGGCCAAGATACACACTTAATTTTAGGGTTGGTGAAGGATCGACGGCTGAGATTTGATATTACTATCTCGTTAGAGGTACATGGACGGCTATTTAAAGTCATTACCACGACCAAGGTATGTCGACGGTCAAGATTCATTATATACCTCGATCGAGATATTTAAACGGCTAAGATCACATCTTCCAACGTACCTGAATGGACAGTAGAGATTGCGTTTACGTATCTTTGGACGGTGGATATTGTATCTACGTATCTCGAACGAGATATTTGGATGGTAGAGATTGTATCTCTGTATCTCGAACGAGCTATTTGGACAGTGGAGATTTGATCTCAGTATCTTGATTGAGATACGGGGACGGTGGAGATTGTATCCCACTACCTCGAACAATGAATGGTCGCAATTTGATGTTAATTTCTCGTTCGAGATACGTGGACAATGGAGATGTGCTAGTCAAATATGCCTAGGGGGATACAGCGTGGCCCTGATGTGGATCCGAGTGGCATAAATATCTCGATCGAGATAATGTGGTGGTGGTGACATGTAATGGTGACATGGATGATGCCTGGAAACCCGGACCTGCTAGCGTGGCATTAGTTGGCATCTCGATCGAGATATGTCGATTTAGGCTTGGGAGGCACGTGTCGTGTTTTAATTCACGGCACTATCACGATCGAGGTACTCCGCCCGAGATGCATGGATGTCCCAATTTTAGAGAGAGTGAACGAAAGTGAGCACCCTCATCTTGCAACCACCCATAAATGTGGATAGATGTGATGTCACGTAGGCTGTAATGCCTGTGTGACCGACGGCAGACCGGATGGCCATGTCCGGGGTTCAGTGGGAGAGGACGCCCATGCGAAGTCATGGGCGGCCAGGCTAGTGTGGACGGCAAGCCACACACTATATAGCCTGGGGGATGAGGGGCAATCCTCATTCTTCCTCTATGGCTGGGTGGTGAGCCAGAGGCCGTCCCCTCTTGTGGTAACGCCCGTAGCGGCGTTACGTGGTTGTAACACTGGTATCAGAGCTTGTCTGTAGTGATAAAGTGTGCAAGATAAAATTTGAACTTTGAAAATTACCAAATATAGCCATAAGTTGGGATAAAACCCAGTTACAGAGTTCGGAGAAGCTCTAGGTAGCAAGACCATGATGGTGTGCTAGTGCTAACAGAGTGATTTAGTTCCGGAGTGATCTAAATCTAGAGGTTAGCAGTAAGACTAGTTTGGTTGGACAGTTTCATACATGGGGGATGCCCTATAGCATTTTGCAAGCGTAGTCTTGCCTATGTTCAACATAAGTGTGCGATTGTGAGCACATTTTAGTTACTACCATATGGATTTGGGAAATATATTACTTTCCTACATAAGCAATTGTAATATTGCATGACCGGCTATTTTGCTTACAAGTTCATGTGCGTGTAAACCCTATAAGTCGTATACCCCTGGGGAATGAGTGGACCATTCCTAGGATTTAATAAGGTTTTACATGGCAATAGTGAGTAGTATCTCACTCCATACGAGCCTAGTTGTTGTTAGTATCGGATCCGACATATGTAGTGTACATAAACTCGGGCTGAGTTAGGATAGGAGGCTAAGTCGGAGAGCTTAGTGGTAAATCCTACTGTATCTGGTGAGTTTTGACTTAATCGGAGTGTTAAGAAGTAAACTGCTGAACTGGAGTGTTCGGAGGCAAACATATCTTTTGTTAAATCGGAGAATTTAGCAAAAGATGAGCTTGGGGTGAACCATGGTACCCAGGAAAAAAGCTCTTCACACTAAAATAGTGCACAATAATTTTAGGGTGATAAAAATCCATCGCAGGAATGTTTTACAACTTTCCATAGATGATAGATGAAGACCATGTACTTTACGGAGTTAAAGTACATAGGTAGTGACTTAGGCGCCACATTTCTTGTAGGAAGTCACCAGTGGTGTAATTAGGTCAGCCGAGACTCCACAAGACCTATGCACTAATTTTTAAGTTGACCTCTATAATAAGGACGTCCAAAAATTCATGTTGTAATACCAGGAATTGTACTGCAATGTACAATGGAGGGGTCAATTTGTGTAGTCACTTCTTAGCAGCAAGTGACTTAAGCATCTTGTTATAGATGGTTGTATATGGTACTCCCACTCGGGGGAGGTACGCCATTGGGTACGGAGTTACTCACACAGGCTAGTATGGAGCTACTAGTGTGATGATAGTGGGTACATAGTTACTCACACAGGCTAGTATGGAGCTACTAGTGTGATGATAGTGGGTACATAGTTACTCACTACTAATACATAGCTGCTAAATAAAATTAAGATCCTCGAGTGAAAGATACTCTAGATCAACATTTTAAATTACCGAACCACAATCTATGAGTATCGAGTTACTCATAGACTAGTATGGAGCTAGTAGTGTGATGATAGTGGGTACGTAGTTAGTTACTCACTACTAATACATAGCTGCTAATAAAATTAAGATCCTCGAGTAAAAGATACTCTAGATCAACATTTTGAATTACCGAACCACAATCTATGAGTATCGAGGTACTCATAAATATGTTGACGTTGCTCAAATCGAGGGACCGATTTGTTCGATGGTATGGAATAAGCAAGGAGAGTGGAGTAAAAGTTACACATCACTAGTCCTAGTGAGTTGTCGAGGTGATCCGTAGTTTGATGATCCCCTCTACCTATCAGATAACATTCAATTTTGCAAGCCCTGGCATTTAATCCGTAGTGATTATGAGTTTGGTCTGAGATATGGTTATGAAGTTCTTACAAGAGTACTTGTTTATTTGCTTGTCATTGGTTATAGCTTGGTAGAAATTGCCACCTGTGATGGGTAGGTAGCTTTGCCGCTATAATGAGGAGGCAGCAAATAATGTTCTCGTAGTTATACTTCATACCAACACCAAACAGGGATAGGATGAATTCCTAAGTTCATCATCACGAAGTACTGTGATGTTTGCATTTATATTGAATGTATGATGTAATGAGACATTGGGCTTGTGTAATTATTACCATCAATTATCTAGCAACCTATGGCTTCGCAGCAAGCTCAGTCATTATCTGTGGATTGATAATGTGGTTATTAGTAGTTTGGAATTTTTCTTGATAGATGGTACAACCCACCCAAATAATTCATAAGTGTGTAACCGCTTATGAAGGGTAATAATATGCAACAATGAAGCACTTTGTTACAAGTGTGAAACCACTGATCTGTTGCAAAGCAGTTTATCAATAGTACCACCATATGTGCGTAGACACTATACCACATCTTCGTTGCAAGATGTTTAAAAGTTTCTTGGAAGGACTCAAGAATATAACATATGATATTAAACACGGTCTAGATTTGTTCTTGGATCTATGACACTAGCGCGTAGTCCGCTTGAGAGTAGAGTTTTTGAGGACAAAAACCTTTCTTGAGGGAAAGGAGGGATATCCTCAAATATCACATAAACTCGAATAGTTGTGTGAGTCCATACAATACTTGAAGGGATGTGTCTGGTAATAGCAACAAAGAGTTGTAAGTGATTGGATGTAACTCCAGACACCCGTAGTGGTGCAAGAATCTTTATCAAACATCTCCACATACTATATGGTCTGCCCCCGCAGATATAGTATGGCATAAGAGATAGGAAGTTTGATTGTTATATTTGAAGGGAAATTTTCAAAACTTACATTTACTCTAAGTTAGAGTGGAGTTTAACTGTCCATAGATTGATGGTAGTTAGAAACTCAACAAGATTCTAGAGCATATGCTTGTGCAAACATGTTACTCTAAGAGAGAAAGTATCTCTCAACTTTGGAACTAATCCTTGTGATGCATGATTAGATTGGCTCTAGTTTATTTCTCCTATGGCCGTAGAGCTTTCCAAGGAGAAGTTTTAATAAGTTTGTGATGCAACATGGTAGTGTAGTCTACAAATATCTAGTAGCATAGTCTAAGAACTTGCGCTAGTAGAGCGCTCTCCAGTACATTAGCTCCTTGTGATGCATGATTAGATTGGCTCTAGTTTATTTCTCCTATGGCCATAGAGCTTTCCAAGGAGAAGTTTTAATAAGTTGGTGATGCAACATGGTAGCGTAGTCTACAAATATCTAGTAGCATAGTCTAAGAACTTGCGCTACTACTAGAGCGCTCTCCAGTACATTAGCTTCTGTGCTAAATGACATGATGCAAAAGCAAGGCATGAAATTTGCCTTGGGATTTTGGTTGAAATACCAAATCACGGCTTGCGTGAGTACTACTAGACATTTGCTTACCAATGACTTCCCCAGTTTGTTTTCGAGGACGAAAATGGCACGTCGGATTGCCCGTAGCGGGCGGTCGAGCTTGACCGGACACGTGGGAGAAATATGCTAATTACTCCATTGATGATGGGTACTTACTTTACAAGGGTAGAGTATGTGTACCAACTATTGGTGACTTTCGGGCCCAAATTCTTAAAGAAAGTCATGATAGTCCAAGTGCGGGTCATCCTGGGATTCAGAAGACCTATGTACTAGTAAAAAGATAGTTTTATTGGCCTAATTTGTTTAAAGACGTCCAGACTTATGTGCTGAAATGTAGTAAGTGCCAGGTCAATAAACATGAACGTCTTAAGGTTGGAGATTCCTCAAGGGAAATGGGAAAGCATTTCCATGGATTTCATTACCGGTTTACCCAAGACGAGTCGAGGGAATGACTCGATGTGGGTGGTAGTGGACAGGTTAACTAAAATGGCAAAGTTTAATGCCACAAAGAAAACTGTAAAAACGCCAGAGTTGGCAAAACTCTTTATTGAACATCTCTACAAGCTATATGGCTTGCCCGCAGATATAGTGTCGGATAGAGATAGAAAGTTCAACAGTCATTTTTGAAGGAAAATCTTCAAAAAGTTGGATACTACTCTGAGTATGAGTACGGCAGATCATCCAGAGTCTGATGATCAAATTGAAAGACTTAACCAAATTCTAGAGGATATGTTGCGTTCTTATGTTAGTAAGAAGCAATCTAATTGGGAAGAGTACTTGCCTTTATTGGAGTTTGCCTATAACAGCTCCAAACACTCAGCGACGCGACTAGATTTACACCATTCATGTTAATGTATGGATTCCAACCGAGATCTCCGATGGCTGTAGGCCTAGAAAAGGAGAAGATTCAATCTGTCAAGGATTTCCTTGAAGATATGAATGATATGCTCAGAGCCGCACGAGAGAGCATTCGTAGCGCTCAGGATCGCGCTAAAACTTATGCAGATAAAGGATGAAGTAAGGTGACCTTTGCAGAAGGTGACTTTGTATTCCTCAAGGTTCCTGCGCAGTCAAAAACCATGAAAACGGGAAAGTGTGATAAACTTTCTCCGAGATATTGTGGTCCTTTTAAAATCCTTAAGAAAATTGGGGACGTAGCATATAAACTTGAGTTATCGGAGAGTTCTCAAGTCCATCCTATCTTCCATGTCAGTAAACTGAAGAAATCAGTTCACGGGTTAGAGAACGCAGTTTCTCCAGAGATTTTGGTGGACTTGATAGAGCCACCAAAGATACCACATGAAGCTGATAAGATTCTAGAGTATCGTGAACAGACAAACCCGACATAAAGTGTACCAGGAGGTACTTGTTAAATGGACAGATAGGGATGAGAAGGTGGCAACCTAGGAACGCCGTAGTGCAATTTCCAAAAGGTTTCCCAAGTTTGTTTTCGAGGACGAAAACTCTTCTTAAGGGGGGGGTAATGTCACGTAGGCTGTAATGCCTGTGAGACCGACGGTAGACCGCATGGCCATGTCCAGGGTTCAGTGGGAGAGGACGCCCATGCGGAGTCATGGGTGGCCAGGCTAGTGTGGACGGCAGGCCACACACTATATAGCCTGGGGAATGAGGGGCAATCCTCATTCTTCCTCTATGGCTGGGTGGTGAGCCAGAGGCCGTCCCCTCTTGTGGTAACGCCCGTAGCGACGTTACGTGGTTGTAACATGTGATGAGAAGGAATATGATGTGATTGGATAAGAATGGATGAAGAACGATGGGAATACATATGATTGGATGTGGATTAAGAAATGTAGAATGATGTGAAACAATGTGGAAAGATGAGAGTTCGTTATTATAGAAACTGTATTTATGACCTGTTTTTAAATGACTATTTTATGTCAAGAATGCTGGGAAAGCATTTTGACCGTCTTGTGGATGAGGTCGTGTGGAGACCTAAGTGATAAAGATGCAACAGCTGACGGAGAGTCAATGGAGGACGTCTCGCGTAGCAAGGTCGGCCGAGGTCTTGACCAGCCTCGGTTCGATTTAAATGGTGAGCTTCCAGTGTACGGTGGATGAGGGACCAAGGAAGTGGCCTATAAGTGAAGCGCTAGGTGACCGATGAAGGATCCTAGAGGGTGCTGACCATAAGTTGCTCAGGCTTTGGGTCGCTGAAGATACCCACGCGTGCCTCGAGGAAGAAAATGGAACAAGGTGTTGGAGTTGTTTTCTGAACTCGAGCATGGATCTGGTTGACTGACCTTACTGGTCCTCAACGAATGAGTCCATGGCTCTTTTATATGGATCTGTTTGGTTGATCTTGCTGATCTTCACAAACGAAGAGTCCATCTGGATTTTTATAAGTGAATATATTTTCGGGTACTATAAGCTAGGAACTATTGAAAAGACCCCTGAGTGGACAGGTGGTGAGCGTTCTGGTTGCCAATGATGCCATAGGTACACCGATGAAGGAATGATTGAAAATTAGAATTCAATCGAACACTTTGGGAGATTATGATCAGTGATACTATGGTTCATTAAAAGATTGTTTTAAAGACACGTGAATCTATGAAAAAGGCAATCTTATATTGGGTGTGTAAGTGGTATGACTATCTTGAAGTTTGCATGAAGCGCCGGCTAGGGGGCCTGGGAACTCTTTTCCGTGGTACCAGGGACAAAACATAACCAAATTCCTAAATGGATCCTATCACTACAGTGGTTGGGCAGTTGGCTAACCCATGTGACTGGATGGGGTTAGGCTAGACTGATGGATCCCTAAAATGAGACTCAATTCTATTATGGTACAATAGATGAAGTAAATCCCGGACAGTCCTTGTTCTATGGAAAAGAATCAACGACTGTGCCTCTCGATGAGGAAAAAAGCGTTGGTCTCTATTATTCAAGTGCAAGTCATTTCCTTGATCTGACCATGTGACTTACGGGTTCGATCGGATTAGTTCGGTTAGTTAAGGCTCTTGACTACGTTAGAATAAAAATATCCTCGAGAAATCACCCGTGCTTTCTGGGCGAGGGAAGCTTTTCTGGGTTGGGTTTTGGAAGAACCCAGGGATTAGTCTCTTGTCTGGATATCCGTGGGTGAAGCCCCGACTGAGAGGCTCTGCCCTGCACAAGAACTGCTACTTCCACTGCTAGCACCCCCAAATTCTCGTTGCACGGAGGGGGCAGGGATCTTTCAACTGGTATCAGAGCAAATTAGCTAAAGTGGATCAACCAGGAAGCCAAAACTTGTTGAATGAAAAATGACTAAAAATTTGATTATTTACTAATCTTAATTAACTGGATGATCAGCAAGATAATAAGCTCATAAATTTGATGGATTCTAAGCTAGGCTCTGATACCACGTTAAACTTGCAGCAATGTGATGAGCTATGGTGGATCAAATACAAGAATCATTATCATTAACATAGAGATTAGACGATGATTAAGACGAGATTAGTGAGCAATTAACTGATACCTTAACGTAGGCATGGATAATCAAAAACCAGAAAATTCTCATTACGCCAATGCCTCAATTTATAGAGTTTACATCCAAGCATCTAATCCCACTAATCTCTCCTTGTTGTGACTCCGCCTCTTTTGCTTGATTCTCTCCACCTCTTCACTTTTCCCAGAATATCTCCACACATCCTAAATCTTCTCATGCTACCCTTTCTTCTCTCCCAGTAGATACCTCTCACCTTTTCACTGCTTCTCACTCATTTACAGATTCTCTTTTACAGCCTCCTGCTAAGGGCTTGTTCTCGCACACACCCTATTTACTTGTATATTTCAACAACCATCACTCATCGTTTGCATGTGGAATGGTCCTGGAGCAAAAGAATCATCGTGTAAACCAAGACAAAGGTGTGCTAGGTGCATCTGAGTGTCGTGCCACATAATCATCCACCATACATCTCAAGTGGCATAGAATGCACCCAAAGATGAATATCCCGGCTCTGAAGAACATCGGATCATGTAGACACCCATGGGAGCCAAATGAACTCATCTCAAGGTCATCCTCATGCAGGATCAAATGGGAACCCATGCCATCATCCCACATAGCTCCACTCAAAAAGTCGAAGGCATGATACACTGATCTATATGTGCATGAGTGTAATCCGACCCATGAACTATATCCTCTTGTGCAAGACAATCTAGGTGTGTGTGAAACCCTAAGACAAGAGTAAGGTCACTATAAAGTTCATCATTGAATACTGACGAAGTATCTACACATGAAAGATAAGTGGTATCCTCCATAAAATTACTATCCTCAAAATCTCCAAGGTCACTAAGATCATCCTCATAGGTAGGGTGTATCTCCAAGGTCACTAAGATCATCCTCGTAGGTAGGCTGTATCTCCATCATCACTAGATCTTAAAAAATGTCAAAGACAAATACGAAACTTTCTAGATCCATAGGCAAAATCCTAACTCTCCTACAAGGAAGTACTGTCAAGATGTGCTCCGAAAGGTGAACGCTGCTGATGCTTTGCTTAAAAAGATGGCCGTTGTAGACGCTACCACCCACGAAGGTGGAGGTAGATGCGCCTAAACTGTTAAGTCACCCAAGAACGTGTGAACGCTGCCTGCGGCGCATGGTAAGCCATCTCCCAAGTGAAGCCTATGTTGTGTCTTCCCCAACCAGAGCCGCTACTAACAGGCTGGTACGATATGGTTGATGGATGACATCGAGGAAAGCTGCAAGCCTACATGCGTGGCTGACTTTGTATGTAAGCCTGCATGTATGGCTGACTCTATAAGTACGGCATTATGAGTGTGGATGCTACACGTACGCAGACTGAGTATGCTCTAGCAACATACCCGGTACCTGCTGCTGCATATTTGCCTTTCTACGAGTGTTGATAATGTCTGTAGGATCTAGGGCTAATGAATCACATTGGTAGGACCAGATTGGCTGAGCTTAACTCTGTGTAAATCAACACTAAGATAAGAGATGGAGTGTTCCTCAACATGTCAGAGAAACTGCCATTGATGCTCTTCCCAACAAAGACCTCTGAGACAAGCATCATGGTGGCCTTGAACTCAACAGCCACATCACTAGTATGTTTTTTCATTCACCATCTCTTGACATCATTCTCATCTTATTATCTTATTATGAGGTGTGAAACCCCTTTAAAGTCTTTACTAACTTATTGTTACACTTATACCTTCTACTGTCTCAAGTCATTGATCCTATCTTCACTTTGCCCATTGGTAAAATAGTATCCCAAAATGGCCTGAAACTCTGAAATGACTTATAGAAGTCTTGCACTAGGTAAATCACAGCACTTATACCATATAAATTGCATTAGCATCATGTGTTTGCAAGTTAAGGATCCTGTGGTGTATGGTGCACACTTGCTCACTCCAGTGGAGTGGATTCAATTCCTAGTAGGGACATACTTGCACACACAGTTGTCAGCAAGCTAACTTATTGAATTTTTTCACATAAAAATTGTTAAGCTTGCATACTTTTGCATCAATTATTCATCAACATTCTCTTTGCATAACATTGATGTCTAGATCTATAAAAGAACAGTACACTATACATTTTCTTGATGAAAAATGTACTAAAATTTTGTAATCCACAACGTGTGTTTGTAAACAGTGTTTTCTCAACACTTTTCTTGCTGTCTTTACTTGCAGTACATTAAGATTTACACTAATTTGTATAGATTTATACTAATCCAATAGATTTGTAATGTGTGTCCAACTTCTTTGTAATCTGTGTCCAACTTCTTTGCAAGAAAGTGACAAGATTAGATAGATTTTGATCAAAGATTACTTACTGTTGTTGTTATGCATTAAGCTACAATAATTGTAAATCTTTGCATCAATCTTGCTCTTTGCACTTGAAAACTCTACACTTAAATCTTTTACTTCGTACTTGAAACTGCACAGTAAACTGTATTGTGCCAATTGTATTCTACTAACTTTCTTGAAACTGCACCAAGATTCTATAAAGTAACCTTCTTCTTGTAGTATTCCTTCAAGAACTCAAAGATTTAGTAATCTAGGATTTCAATCTTGAAGAAATAAGGGCTCTAAAGATTAATCTTTGAAAAAGGATGCTCCCTAAGCAAGATAATACAAGGAATCACTAAAAATTAGTTTGTTAAAAATTTTGTAAACCCTAATTTCAAAAATCAAGAAAATTTTCAAGAAATCAAGATCAAGAAATTCAAGAAATCAAGTAGTAAAGTAGATTAGGGCTTTTTTAAGTAATTAATACAAATTTAAAAATAATTAATTCAAATTTCATTACTAATCTTCTCAAAAAAAATATTAATAAATTTAAAAATTATGTAAAAAATAATTCTAAAAATAATTAACACTAATCATGATCAAGAAAATGCATTCTAAAAAAATAGATTAACAGTAATCCAAAAATGATTATCACTAATCATGATCAAGAATATGTATTTTAAAAACTAGATTAAGAACAATCCAAAATGATTAATCCCTTAATCAAAGCATCAAGATCTAAGCCAAGAGCTTTGATACCAATGCAATGAAGGGGACCTAGGGATTACATTCATCAGCACCACATGGAGTATACACATGTCCCACTCATCATAGTAGCGAGTAGCACCTAAACATGGAACGATTGCCATGAATTAGCCATGGGAGTTTGCTTTAGGCAAGAAGTTGACCAAAAGAGTAATATGTCAAAAAGGTATAATATCCTAAGGTTGGTGCCTTTAATAGTCCCAAGGTCTTTATATGGCCTACACAATATATGTGCAAATGCCCCTAAGCCCCATGTGGCTAGGACTATCGTAGTGACCGAGTTGGTATCATCAGGTTGAGGTAACTCAAGAATGTTTTCCACAAAGTCAATGGCTAGCGTCGTGCAATAATCATCAAGCAATCTTGGTTTAGCCAACAGCAAGTAGTCATGCATCTTAGTATCGTTTACTCCCCTATAGAAACATGGTAGTAGTTGCTCTCTCTCTAGGTTTATACCTTGAGTTTAGATTTTAGAGACAAGAGATGTAATCTCTCATCGACTCATGCTCCTGTTGCTTATGTTATATACAATTGAGCCACAAGGCTCTACTTGTCTCTACTTCGTGCAAAACTAGATACCAACACACTCTTAAGTCGTGCCATTGTCTGGCTTAAGCGATCGATACCATTGATGTGCCTTCCCTTTTAGTATAAGGAAAACGTAAATATTTTCATCTAGTCACACCGATCGGTCCACAAGCCTTGCACACCGATTCAAATATCTCCAGGTATTGTATGGCATCACCAACATCTGAGAACTTTGACATTAACCTTGCCACATCATTGGGCTTGGCTGGTGTTTCTCTTTGTGGTGCAAGTACAATACCTAACTCCCTAGCAACCCCCCTTCGTATTTCTTCGACCATCCTTAATAGATATGCGAGTGTTGTGACTCCCACTCCTCACTAAGACAACCCGATGGTGGTGGAAACAAAATCTAAAGAAAATTTGGCATAGTAAATTGCTACTCAAATCTAGATTGTTTTTATGGTGATGCTTGTTGGGAGTGCTCCAAGTTGGAGAACTTCTTGAAAAAAGACACATAGCTACAGCAGCAGAGCGAAATGCCCTTCTTGTCGTTGCATAACGGAAACAATGATGCGTCTTCTTTGGTCTTGTCCGCCGCAGACCGAAAGTTTCCTTTGCCAAATTTCATATTTTCTACAACTCGAATTTCCAAGGTATTCCTTCTCTATATTTTTTTGGCTCTTTGTTCCTTCTCTATATTTTTTTGGCTCTTTGTTCCTTCTCTATATTTTTTTGGCTCTTTGGGAGGTGGCCTTCTACATTGGCCTTTCTAATCTAGACTAGATATTGGGCTTTGTGGATAATATGGCATGCAAGAAATTAGTGGGTTTTCATTTCGTAAGAATTGCGCGCGATCCCTACTTTCGTCAATTCTTGCATCAATCTTTGTTTGACACCATCCACCTAGATCAAATTGATGAGGGTCAATTGGCTTTGTTTTTTTAGTGCTTTTAACTTCTTCGACTGCTCTTTAAGAAGTTTGTCTCTTTTTTGAAGGTGAAGCAATAAAACATAGCTTTTTTATTTTTTTTAAAGTGTGTGAGAGAGGAGAGAGAGAACTGCTAGGAGTACGAGAGAGAGAGAGAGAGAGAGAGAGAGAGATGTATATTGGAAATTGCAAGTCGAGAAAGAAAAAAGTGTGTAAGAAATCTATGTTAGAGCTAAAGAGTTACAAAATATGACATCTTTCTTTTAAAAAATTGAACAGAAAACGTTAGAATTCGAAGGGTGAGTGAGCATGAGAGAAGGTGTATACCATTTGTGTACTCTGTGAAGCATCTATACTCAGTGGAACTATGGGTAGAAAAAGCTGAAGGGGGAGTTTGGACTTCTACCTTTAAATCGCAAGGGATCTTATGTAAGAACAAGGGAATGGTTCTTCAAGTGCGTGTCAGAGGTGTTGCAAGAACCTGAGAGTAGGTACATACCTGAGAGGGGGAGGAGAAATCGTCGAGTAAAGAATGCACACTGACAGTTGTTTACTTGCTATTATTATTGAAAGTTTTCCATATTTTACACCCAGGTTCAAATTTAGATTGAGAACCTTGTAAAGCATTCAACAATTGATGGTCTCTAGTTTTGGGGTTCAAAGTTAGAATGGAAACCTAGGAAAGCATTTAACAGTAAAATTTGAAACATTATATAATTGATAGACTCAAGAGTACAATAAAATGTTTTCGGGTTTTCTAAATTATTTTGATATGCTATTTATCTGAGCGGTGTAAGTGGTTGTTTATAAGGTCCTACCTTGGGTTGTTTATAAGTTCCTACCTTAGGTTGTTATTAACCTAAGGTTTAAAAACGCTACTCTTCCTTCTTCCTTGTCACACAGCTGGAAGCCAAGTTGTCAGGCACACCCTCTCCCACCCTTGGCACACCCTCTCCCTGCTCCAATTCCACTTCTCGATAAAAGCTTCATCGGTACCTCCTTGGTTCCTCTGCTTATCAAATGAGGTGCCGAGCATGATGCCCCCTTGCTCCTCCACCTACTACTCCCTTCCCTCCCACTCCTTCTACCTCTGCCGTCTCCCTTTCATTGCTCCTCCTCTTGAGAGAGAGAGAGAGAGAGAGAGATTGGCCGCCGTTGCAAGAACAAATAGAGAGGCGTCCTCTATGAGTAGACACCACATCCACAAAATAAAGCATTTCTTGAAAGAAAATAGTGTGATAAAACATTAGCATAAAAAGCATTAGTTCACTTAATAATGTCATAAATTAAGCCCACCAGGCTCTCATATGCTCCTTAAGACATGCCGCCCTGTCATCCCCTACACATGACCCATTAGCCCACCCTATAGACAATTTAGTCCCCTATGAAAAACTACAAAGCTTAAGCGCGTAGCAAGTGAGTAAGTGCATGCGTGTGTGTGTGTGTGTGTGAGAGAGAGAGAGTGAGAGAGAGAGAGAGAGAGAGAGAGAGAGAGCATAGGAAAGGGAAGGATTCTTGTTGCAATGAAGCAACGTAGAGGAGGCAACTGGAGCAAAGCAATGCAACGCAATATCAATAGATGTAGAAGAGATAACTACACAAATAACCACTCATGTAAATGCAAGGGCTAGTAGAGGTATCCATCGAAGGGGGAAATGGATTGACACTATCAGATCAATGGTATAAATGTGCAATTTTTGGTGTTGTAGTGCACACGTGGATAAAACAACTTTCTCTACCATTCCAGATGGATTCGGTGTGTTAAGAAAAGAATAGGAGCAGAAAAGAGATGGGAAAAGGGAGAGGGAAAGAAGAGAACTTAAGAAAAAGCAGAGAGAAAAGAAGAGAAAGAACCAAGAAAGAAGAAAAGACCTAAACGGACAGGTAAATAGTCACTAGCTTGCCTACTACAACAAAAAACTTCTTGTAACAGTGCATCAGTTGTTGGCCAATTGTTGTTTCGTCCTCGTTTCACCTTGCTACAGATAGGGTGCATTCTTTAATACGTGGCATGTGTCTCTCCGAATCAAGTGTATTCACAAGTTGACAGTATTAAGATGCAGTTAAATGTTTAATCTTTTCCTAAAGTAGGTCAAGATTTCAATGAGCTAACAATGCAAGCATATTTTTCTCTTGTAGAAGTTCAGCCTTTTAATATGTACACCATGAACACCATAAATCTTAAAACAGAATGTGCCTTTAACATATACAATGTAAACCTTACTAATTTAAGAGTCAACGGACTTAAGGTCAACATCAAACCACTACAATGAGAATAGTTGTGTTTATCACTCTCTCTCTCTCTCTCTCTCTCTCTCTCTCTCACACACACACACACACACGCACACGCACAAAGAAAAGTTACCAACCAGCCCACCGCAATTTATAGAAACTAACATTCTTGATGATTACTTTCAAAAATTAACTCTTGAAAACCCGCTACGCCGCTTCATATCCAATCTCATATTAAGGTTGGAGGTAGTTTTGCAAGTCCAAGCATTCGACTCTCTCCAGATCTTAATAATACTTCCGAAGTACAGCTACCACACGTTCACGAGTCCTAATCAATTGGTGCTGTGGTTCTCTCTCTCACACACACGCGCGCGCGCATGCACGTGCACGCAGTGCAAAATCTCAGACTCGATCATAAGCATTTTGAAGATTCCTATGAAGAAGAAGCTCTGATGACTTAATTTTAAAAATCTCTCTTAAATCTTTAAGGGAGAAAAAGACCCAAGGGTATGATAGAAACAGATAAGTACTGGAGGCTTGTGAAGGCAGGCACGATCAATGTTCTAAAGAGGGAGAAGTTTCTTTTGTGTGCGGTAGCATCATGCCAAGTTTGTACCATGAGTAGGTACGGGGGCTCTTAAACTATTCCAAGAAAAATTGACCTTAAAATGCATAAACAAAAGAAAAAACTATCATCTTACCAATCCTGTCTCCCCTTATTGACTCTTGTATACCAAAAACAAAACACTAAATTGTGGATGTACATTGCCAAATTAACCACATGACTAAAAAAACTCCCCTCCGACAACATGGCCAAAGAGGAGAACACAGCAGTATGAGGAGTCCATACCACAACCATAGTTGCAACCTCAACACACCCGACACATTACTTGGACTTGTGATACATCCACAAGTTCAAGACATTCCTTCATTAAACCATCTGACGGAAATTACATAAAATCCAAAGCTAAACAACAGAAAGATAAAGTACTCACAAAAGCACATATACTCCATCATAGCCCTGAGTCAAGGAGACTGATTTGAAGCTTAAACATGAGCAAAAATTGCCATTTACTTGTGTGATGATTGGCTCAACCAGTTTGACTTCGGAAAGCCTGCTGTAGCTGAAGCACTTGCTGTCTCTGTTCAGGTGGTAAGGAGTTGATTTGCTCTAGTGTCAGATTCATCACTTGCTGCAGCAATGCCTTCTGCTGCTCCAACTCAATAGGCATCTGCACCAGAAGAAATTTCCACCAAAACTAATAGTAGGATGAGTATGGAATGCCTTCCACTAAGAAGCAATCAGCAAAACACGAGAAGAAATTCAGCTGGTTACAGAAAGTTCCTCGCCCCTGGGACAGGTGGGGGACTGGCAAGATTGCCCATCCATCCCTAGCCACTGACAGGTGAGGTGGTTCTGTAACCAGCCTCACTGCATATGAGGTCATATCATGCAAAACTTAGTCTAAACAAGACCAAAAAAAATCATTTGCTGCAAAAAAGATGCCTGTCTTCTAAGCCTGAATACTCTTTTCTTTCTGTTTACAAACCTGTGGCTGATGTTGTAACTGCTGTTGAGGTTGAGTTTGTGTCAGGGGTTGACCATATCCTTGAGAATGATTCAAAACAGGTCCACCTGCCAAAGAGGAAGGGATTCCACCACCACCAATGAAAGGATGATGTCCAGGAACCATGTGACCAGCCACACCCACTGAAGCAGTAGCCTGGGGGGCAACCATGGACCCACTTGATGGCAGCGGTTGATTCCAAGTCATCAAAGGAGCAGAAACACTAGGGACACCCATGCCTGGCCCTCTTCCAGCCTGTGAAGGTCCACCCATGGGCAAAATGGCACCTTGACCAACGACGGCACTCGCACCCATGTCAGCTCCATTTCGAGGCATCTGCAAGAGCACATCAGTACATCTTAACTTTCAGCATCCCCAACAAACATGCCAAAACCCTACTTGTTAACCAACCTGGAACATATGTTGTGGCAGTGGCTGATTAGGCAAAGGCGGGTGCAAGTGCTGAAATGGTGACCCCGCATTCGTCTGGGGAGGACCAAGTTGGGAGTCAGAAAAATACAAAGATGATCCCATAGGATAACGGAAAAAATAAAACTCATTGGGACAACCAGAACATACCGGATAGGGAGGCTGAGGATGGTAAGGGTGGGAACCAGCAGCAGGGTGAAAACCCATCCCCTGTGTGATTTGCTGCTGCAGCTGAGATGGGGTTCCCAAAGGACGAGGCTGTTGTGGTAAAGGTGGTGGGTGCAAAGGCAGGGGTGGCTGAGGGGGTGTGTGTTGCAGAGGCAGCTGCAGGCTTGATGGAGGTGCCGTCTGTGAGTGAGGTAGCATTGTACTGGTCCTTGGGTTCGATTGCTGATGTGGTTGCACAGTCTGCTGAAACGGAAAGGACGACTGGTTAGACTGCACTGCAGCTGAAGATTGAGACTGCACAGGCTGCTGAAACGGTAAGGACAACTGGTTAGGCTGCACTGCAGCACTTGAAGATTGAGACTGCACAGGCTGCTGAAATGGAAAAGAAGACTGGTTAGGCTGCACTGCAGCATTAGAAGCTTGAGACTGCTGGACTTGCGAGTGTGGCAGCAGCATCTGAGGCTGTCCCTGTTGAGAAGGTGTCTGCTGAGTAGGCAGAGACTGAGGCACATTTACAACTTGTGGGGGCTGAACAGCTGGCACTTGTGGGGCCTGTGCCTGTACTGGGGGGTGTTGTGCAGCTTGGGCTGGCACACTTAAAAGAGGTGACTGCATAAACATACACACACAGCTTGTTGGTATACATGTGCAGAAATGCAACACGGCAGAAAACCAAAATAAAAAGCGCACTTTAAGAGTGAGTTGCTTACCGTATCCGGAGCCCGCACCATACCCAGCATGATCTGTGCCTATAAAAGAAGAGGGTGATAAGCACGACCTAGTATCAGAAAACTAGAAGGGAAACATGCACACACACACACATACACAAAAGAAGCACCTGAAAAAGAGCCTTCGTTAACTGTGGATTTGCTATTAGAATTTGGCGTGCTTGCTGTTGATTCTGGTGAATCAAATCCTGCTCATACTACAGGCTTACATGGTCAGTCAAAACTCTGGATATAGCTTGTGAAATGCAGGACGCATATACACCCAATCCACTTGCCTTCATCTGAGAGACAATTTGATAGAGTTGATGCTTTGACATGCCAGCTAATTGGTTCGTGAGTGCATCGGCACCAACCGCTGTTGCATCAATCCCCCCGCCATTTTTTGGGTTTGCATTCCCCAAATTTCCTTGACTCATCATAGAAGACATCTGTGAAGTACTCGTAACTCCCTCTATGGCAGTAGCTGCAGTAGCTGCAGAAGCTGCCAATCCAAACCCCACCGAACTATTTACTGAAGGATCTGTGGCTGCTCTCGGTAAGCTTAATGGCTTCGGCACCTCTGCACAGTAGGAAAAGTTAGCATTTCAATAATGACACTAGTAATCACAATGTCGTTGAAACATATATTACACGTTGTTTTTGCATTTTCTTTACACTTTTGGCATACTAAAACACCCGAACAGCAAGCAGTTGCGATCGTCTTTTGCAATCCAGTCACATGGCAGTGTCATTCAAACTTGCACTTAATGACACTGCCATGTGACTGGATAACAGAGGCCAGATATTCTCTGAGTCATGAGTGTTGGGGTAAAGGCACTATGCCCACCCTTATAGTGTGTACAAGCCCATAAGTTATAGTACATAGTACACTTAGTACTTTTAATGTACTAAGTGCACTATGTGTACTAGTGCAATATACATGTGTGATAGGGGAGTCACACACTCATGCCTCATGAGTTGACTTATCCCCACAACTCTCTCTCTCTCTCTCCCTTGTTCTTCTCTGTGTATGTCTCCCACATGAATCTCAAAACCCTAATTCTTCCTTCTCCCACACAACTGGTATCAGAGCTTAGTGATCCCTCCCTCTTCCCTCCTCTCCCACACAACTTTTCTCCCACTTTATGTGATGAAATCACCAAAATCTGGTTGCTGCAGATTTTGGACAGCACCTTAAATGTGCTCTGTTGCCCTTCCAAAGTACTGTACAGCAGTACCAAGTGCTCACCAATGATGTACCAAACCTGTACCGACAAGTACAGCAGCTGAAATTGAACCTTTTGGCCACTCAAAACAGTGTACAGCCATGCCAAAACTTGCACAAAGCTGTGCCAAATCTGTACCAACAGGTACAGTAGCAATAAATGCTCTCCTAGCTGTCCAAATGAGTGAAAATCAGACTTTTACAGTCCCGTATACTGCATACAACAGTCCCGAACAGAAATTGGGCAAAAGCTCCTTGACTGCAAGCTGATTTTTGAGGATTCAAGGCATAAATGTCTTGCCTGCTGCTTTGCCAAGCTCAACAAGCAAACAAACTTGAAAAGCCCCTTGATTTAAGATCAATTTCTGATCATACATGGTACATTGACGCACATGAAGGCATCCAGAGTGTTCACGATGCTTCCCCCTGACCACATATACATCAAAATAATGAAAGCCCCTTGATTTACAGGCACATTGAGTGCTTGACAGGCATCAGCACATTATCCACAGCATCAAATGCGATCGCCTGCATGCAAATCAATCCAATCGGCACAAAAGCCCCTTGATTTGCACTGCAATTTGCTGCAATTTTGCCCAAATGTGCGATTTCTCACATCATACAGCATGTATGAGTGCTTAATTGCACAATTACATCAAAAACCCCAAATTTCGACATCCAATTTCCTGCAAATTGATCCTGATTGTGACCAATGTCCTGCAAATTGATCCTGATTGTGACCAATGTCACCCAATTTTGCCAATTTTGCTCAAAATTGAGCAATTCGACACCTGTATCTGCTCAATTGTTGATTGTACTTGCTCAATTGCAAATCCCAAAAAAATTTTGAGGAAAATACCTTGTAATTTTCTGATTTTTCTCCAATTCGCAGGCTGAATTTTAGTTGTTGCAGGAGAAAGGGGGGGGCATGTCTGATGCTGCTGCTCCTGAAGCTGTAGCGTATTGGGCTTGCTGCATTAAGGGCTGCCGCTTGAATAGCACTTTCTACCACAACAGTAAGCCGGTGGAACTGAATAGCACTTTCGACTTCCAGTAGGAACTCCCAGAACGTCTCGGTGGAACTCAGCCAACTGCTGCGCTGAGGCGAATGACAGACGACGGGTGTGAAGTGGTCGAAGTGACAGGTTTGGAGTGTGGCGAAAAACGGCCACGGCAGAGGTTAAGCGACCACGGTGATCTCAGGCGTCGCACACGTGGGAGATCGTAGGCCCGTTTTGATGCAGCAGACGGAGGTTGTTGGCCCGTTTTGATGCTGTCGACTCAATGTTAACGCCTCCGCCTAGTTGTGTTGACGCCCAGCCGACGCTTCTTCACTCGCCTAGTTTCGACTGTGAGCACTTTGTGTGCTTTTGGTGCAGTGTTTGCACATTTTGCAGGGAGTCAGGCATTGACGCTATGGCAACCACAGGTGAGAGCTCTTCATTGCTTCACATCAAGAAGCTTGAAGGCTCGCATAATTACGATATTTGGCAAACCCAGTGCTACAATGTGTTGCTCCAGAAAAAGCAGCACAAGCCTATCAAAGAAAGGGGTGTAATGCCCGCTTCTCTTACTGCTGAAGAGTGGAAAGATATGGATGAGCTAGCAAGATCTACTATCATGTTGTCTGTGTCAGACTCATTACTTTTCAGCATTCGTGAAGAGAAGACAGCTTGGGGAATGTGGCAGAGATTGCAGGACTTGTATGCCCAACAAAGTGCCTCAAGCAAAGTGTATTGGTTGAAGAAACTCATAGGTCTTCAGATGAAGGAAGGGGCGTCTATGACAGCCCATCTAAATGAGTTTAATGGTATTGTCAGCCAGGTCATTAATCAAAAGTTGGCAATGGACAATGAGTTCAAAGCCACTTTTCTGTTATGCACTTTGCCAGAGAGTTGGGACACATTTAGGACAGCCACTAGCAATTCGCATGCTATGCTGTCATATGCAGATGTTGAGGGTGCTCTTCTTCAAGAAGAGATGAATAGGAAAAACAACTCTGTTGGAAAGTCCAATGCAATGAATGCACGTGGGAGATCCCAGCAAAGGGGGAAAAGCCAAGAAAGGGGAAGGAGCAAGTCTCGCTCCAAAAAGGATTTGGAATGCCATTATTGTGGCAAGAAGGGACACATTAAAAAGCAATGCTACAAATGGAAAAATGATCAAAAAGAAAAGGGAAAAGGCAAAGACAAAGAGAAAGATGAAGCCAAAGATGTAAAGCCAAAGGGCAAAAGTGGAGTCAAGATTGAAGAAATCAATGTGTCACATGCAGGTGGCAGTGAGGATGAGGTCCTATTTACTTCTTCACTTGATGCCCATTCACTTCTTACAGGTGGTCATGGTATGCACTCATGGATCATTGATTCAGGTGCCTCCTTTCATGTCACAGGTTGCAGAGACTTGTTTGTCAGGTATACTGCTGGCAATGAAGGAGTGGTTTATTTGGGTGATAACCATGCATGCAAGATTCTTGGCAGAGGTGATGTGAGGCTTGTGTTTTCAGATGGCTCACAGCTTATGCTCCATGATGTCAGGCATGTGCCTGAGATCAAAAAGAATCTGCTTTCTACTGGACAGCTTGAGATGCTGATTATGTTACCACATTTGGTCGTGGAAAGTGGAAAATTAGTAAGAGCTCACTGGTTGTTGCCAGAGGCTCTAAGGTGGACACTCTTTATTTTATGCATGCAGGTGTTTGTCACCATGCTAATGTAAATGCAACCGAGCTGCCGGAAATCTCTATGTGGCATAGCCGGTTGGGACACATGAGTGTCAAAGGAATGGAGCAATTGTCTCGTTTGGGTTACTTGCCTTCTCTAAAGTTTTCAAGTTTTCAGTTTTGTGAGCATTGTATATATGGTAGGCAACTACAGTGCCCCCACAAGAAAGCTCTTGGACAGAAAGATGCTCAGTTAGAGCTTGTGCATACAGATGTATGTGAGATGCCTCAGCTTTCTTTGGGAGGGGCAAAATATTTTGTGTCTTTTATTGATGATGCCACACGCAAGGTGTGGGTTTATCCTCTTCGTTTGAAGAGTGATACATTCTCAGTGTTTCAGAAGTTTGTTGCTCTAGTTGAGAATCAAACTGGCAAAACACTGAAGGCTTTGCATTCCGACAATGGTGGAGAGTATATGTCAAAACAGTTTCAGGACTTTTGTGATGCTAAAGGCATCAAGAGGGAGCTCTCTACTCCTTATGATCCTCCACAAAACGGGACAGCAGAGAGGATGAACAGGACCATACAGGAGAAGGTCCGTTCTATGTTGTCACATGCTGCATTACCTCATGGTTTTTGTGCTGAAGCTGTTATGACAGCCGTTCACCTTATAAACAGGTCACCTAACACGAGGCTTGGTGGGAAAGTGCCAGAAGAAGTATGGACAGGGAAGCCTCCGTCATACAAGCACTTGAGAGTGTTTGGTTGCGTTGCGTACGTGCACATACGCAGGGAAATGCGCACCAAACTTGATCCTAAGTCTCACAAATGCATATTCCTAGGATATGGTGACAGAGGTGAAATGGGGTATAGACTTTGGGATCCCGTGAATAGAAAGATCATACGCAGCAATGATGTCATTTTTGATGAAACATGCATGTATAAGGAGCTTGCAAGGCAACAGGAGCCTGGCAGAGTCATCTTTGATGATGATGGACATCATGGACAACAACCAAGGGCTGTAAATCAACCATTACAGCAAGAAAACCAGCCCTTAAATGGTGCTGAAAATGGTCCAAATGGACAGCCAGATATGGCAGAAGATATCCCTATGGATATACCACAGTTAGAGGAGATACCGGGCATTATATTTCAGCCTTATGGCATGGAACAGGAGCCACCAATGGGTGATATGCAGGCTGGACAGCAACCTGCAAATGATGGTCATTGGGTACGGAGGTCCACAAGACCCTCCAGAGCCCCTGACAGGTTTGTTCCAGGGGTTGACTACTTGATGCTTACTGACTGTGGGGAGCCCTCATGTTATAAGGAGGCTTTACAGAGGGCAGACAAGGCTCTATGGGAGCGTGCCATGAAGTCAGAGATGGATTCTCTGCATAAAAATGGAACTTGGAAGTTGGTGCATTTGCCTGCAGGCAAGAAGGTTTTGCCATGCAAATGGGTTTACAGGCTCAAAGTTGCATCAGATGCAAAGCCAAGATACAAAGCCAAGTTAGTGGCTAAGGGCTTCAAGCAGGAATATGGTGTGGACTTTGATGAGATCTTCTCTCCAGTGGTCAAAATGACCACACTTACAGCTGTGTTGGCTTTGGTTGCGCATGATGATCTGGACTTGATTCAGATGGATGTGAAGACTGCTTTTCTTCATGGTGATCTCCATGAGGAGATATATATGCAGCAGCCAGAGGGTTATGCAGTGAATGGAAAGGAGAAGCTTGTATGCAAGCTGAAAAAGAGTCTTTATGGGCTCAAACAGGCACCAAGGGAATGGTATCATAAATTTGATACATTCATGAAATCTCAGAAATTCAGGAGAAGTGACATAGATCACTGCTTGTACACCAAGAAAGCTTTGGATGGCAGTCTATTGATCCTCATCTTGTATGTTGATGATATGTTGATTGCCGGGAAATCTCGTAAGGAGATGGATACCTTGAAGCAGAGGCTGCATCAAACCTTTGATATGAAGAATTTGGGTGATGCAAATCACATCTTGGGTATGCGGATACTTCGGGACAGAAATGAGCATGTGTTGTATTTGTCTCAGAAGGAATACATTGGCAAAGTCTTGCAGAGGTTCAATATGGACGGGGGGAAGAAGACTAGTACTCCTTTGCCTCCATATGTGAAACTCAGTGCTATGGACAGCCCACAGTCGGATAGAGACAGGGCTGATATGGCCAAGATTCCGTATGCTTCAGCTTGTGGCAGTCTCATGTATGCCATGGTTGCTACTAGGCCGGACATTGCATTTGCAGTGGGAGTGGTTTCTAGATACATGGCCAACCCTGGCAAGAAGCATTGGGAAGCAGTGAAAGGTGTCATGAGATACCTGAAGGGCACACAGGATATGTGCATTTGCTTTGGCAAACAGGATGCATTAGTGCATGGTTACACGGATTCGGATTATGCCGGTCATCCAGATAACCGGAAGTCTACTCTACCGGTTATGTGTTTACATTCACAGGAGGTGCTGTGTCATGGATATCCAGGATGCAGAAGTGCACAGCCTTATCTACTACAGAGGCCGAGTATATTGCAGCCACAGAGGCTTGCAAGGAGGCATTATGGCTATCTCGGTTTAGTGGTTGATTTGGGTCATACAGGGGATATTCCATTGTTGCATTGTGACAGTCAGAGTGCCATCCAGTTGGCAAAGAACCCTGTCTTTCATGCAAAGACGAAGCATGTGGATGTGAAGTATCACTTCATCAGAGAGGTGATAGAGAACAAGCAAATTCAGCTTGTTAAGATTCATACGGATGACAACCCGGCAGATCTGTTGACAAAGAGTTTGCCTCCGGAGCGGTTTGCTCATTGCAGACACTTGATGGGCATTGGATGAGGCCAGTTTCAGCCTTGATATGGCCTTGTATATTATCATGTACATGCTGATTTTTTTCTTTTCCTTTACTTAAGGGCACTTTGCCTTTAAGTGGGAGGTTGTTGGGGTAAAGGCACTATGCCCACCCTTATAGTGTGTACAAGCCCATAAGTTATAGTACATAGTACACTTAGTACTTTTAATGTACTAAGTGCACTATGTGTACTAGTGCAATATACATGTGTGATAGGGGAGTCACACACTCATGCCTCATGAGTTGACTTATCCCCACAACTCTCTCTCTCTCTCTCCCTTGTTCTTCTCTGTGTATGTCTCCCACATGAATCTCAAAACCCTAATTCTTCCTTCTCCCACACAATGAGATCCTGATTGGCTAAGGAGGGCATCATTATTAGTTGATCATGGCTAGTTTCTCCCATACAGGGTCACAAGCTGATCATAGTTGTCAGGTACGAAGGTACAAAACAAGACGAAGGTACGAAAAAACGGTACCGTTATGGGACTTTTTATTTCGAAAAAATAAGTTCGATAGAGGTACTTTCGACTTTAAAAAACACTTTAAAAATAGATATTTGTACACATTTAGAGATGCAAAGTTGAGAGAAGGTGGCAAGGTAGAAAGCCCCCATTGCCCAAACAACCATAAAAAACCGTAAAACAAAACAGCAAGAAAAAAAAAGGGGCATAAACAAAGGCACCCAAAAAAAAACGGCCATTCAAAAAAAAAAACAGTTTCGCAGTAGTTTCATACCATACCGGTTTTTACGTACCTCATGAGCAGTAGTTTCGCTTGCATAGTTTCAAACCATACCGGTTTCGCAGTAGTTTCGCTTGCATAGTTTCATACCATACCGGTTTTTACGTACCTCATGAGCAGTACTAGGTTCGCAAACAACTATGAAGCTAATATCACATCTGTATACACTAGTGATAGTCATTCCCTTAGCCTCCAGGTTTCAAGGTTTCGATAAATCAATATTTTTATTAATTATAAATATTTTAAAAGCCACCTTAAAACATAGTATGATGATGGAAAAACCTTGAGGTGTTGAGGGTTTTAGACAAAGGAGGAGGACAGATGTCACAAGATGATGCAAAAAAAAAGCAAAAAAAATCAAAAGAATTTGAAAGAAAAAGAAACCTCAAATTCGGGCAAAACTGTTGTACTGCCGAGGGTTTCGAGGGTTTTTGAAACTGTTTCAAAGTCTCAAGGTTTCAAAAGTTAGAAACGGGTTTCTTTGTGACTATGGTACTAGTATATTCCATATTGATGGTTCATGCATTGGATAGAGGATTAAGCTAAGCCAAGCTTATGGTGGATCAAAATGTAAAGGTTTCACGATGACAACATAAGCATGATTATGTAAACTAAATCAAGATGAGTGAAGCATAATGGCAGCCCAATGAGAATGGCCACTTATATTGGTAAGAACAAGATACAAGAAGCCAAGAAAGTTGACCCTCAATCATCTCCTTAATTCTCTCCCAGGTTCTCTCCTAGCCCTACCATTCTCTCTCCTTGATTTTAGCTCCCTAGATTCAAGGTGGGCTGATTGGCATATACCACCAAGTTGCATTTGTAGAGATCCCCTCGTAAATCTCTCTACTTCTACAGAAGGCGTTTACATAAATGTTTAACCGTAGACAAATGGCATTAAAGGTTATTTGCTCAAATCCCTCATCCCCAAATACATCAATTTGTCCAGTAATCCCTCCCTCAAATTGATGACCTCAACCCTAGATCTAATCTAGTTGCATTGGCAATAGACTCATTTGGACGCTCTAGCACCACATGATCTCACTCCAAATCTAGTCCATTGGTTTACAAAGTGAGAGGATTCAATTGACATTTATGACAATCATGAGTTAGGATGCACATGAGCAAAAAATAAAAACCCCAATCATGATCAACAAGGTTGGCCTCGTGTGGAAACGTAGTGAACGTGCACTTTTGATTTTATAGGTTAAAAAACGGACGCAAGTCAACGTCGTTTTTTTTCCTTACGTGCATGTGGCAGCCTCTGTGCGGCGCAAGTCTTCTCCTGCAGGCGTCTCTCTCTCTCTCTCTCTCTCTCTCTCTCTCTCTCTCTCTCTCTCTCTCTCTCTCTCTCTCTCTCTCTCGCTCTCGCTCGCTCAAGTCTCTCTCTCTCACCCTCTTGCAAAATTGAAACTAAAGGTTGCATAGTATTAGTAAGTGCTTTAATGTTCATTGATGAATCTTCAAACTTCATATTTCAAAATTTTATAAGTAAATTATAAATTTTGTATATATATATATATATATCGGGGGCGGCATTCACTACGTTTGGAATCTTTTCAGCGCGTTTTCCAAACGTACTAAATGTATCGTTCAGTACATTTGGAACCACCTTGGCTTCTTTGTGTTCTTCCTCTCCTTCATTTCCTTCTACAAGGTTGGCAAAAATCCTTTTCTTGGTGAAGTAATCCTTCTCATGGTAGCAACCAGCTTTGCCACAAAAGTGACACTTGATGTTGTCTTTGGCCATGAAGGTAGACTTTGATGAAAATCCTTTGAATGTCTTCTTTGTATAGTGGGGTCAATATTGGTTGATGTAGTCACCTCGTCTTTGCTTGATCTTGTTCTCCTCCTCCAGCAACAGGAATGCCTCAATTTCCACGAGCTTAGGAGATGGAATGTTGGAGGAAGTGGGAACCAATTACCATAGTCCTCTTGTGGACGACTCTTGAGTAACACTACAATGTTGACATCTTCTTCTATAGCCACTTTAATCCTTGCAAGTTGTGCAATTTTGACATCTTCTTCTATAGCCACTTTAATCCTTGCAAGTTGTGCAATTTTTCATGTAGTTTAGATGAGAAGAAAGAGAGTCTCCAGGATTCATTTTGAGTTCAAGAAACTTATTTAGCAAGCTGATTTTTGAGCTCTTGGCTTGTGCACCAATCCTCTTATGCCTCACAAGATGTGTCCTTTGTCAAATGGGCAGCAGAAATGAGACAGTACTCAGATCAGAAGTACAGAAATGAAAGAGAGGAGAAGGTGGTATAAACTCTACTATATACACCAAAATCCGATACAAGAACAAGTGGGGGGGGAAGAGTGGTATATATACCACCTTGGGCTGCCGCTCGGCCACTGCAAAACAGGCCGACAACAGCAAGAGAAGCACACGACTGAGAAAAATACCAATCGGCTAGCAACAAATGAGTTGGCCAGCAAAAAACACCAGTCGGCCAGGAGAATACACATCGGCCAGCATGTACACCAGTCGGCCAGCTCACACAGCCCCCCAACACCTAGCAAAAACTCGAAAAATATGGACAATGAGGAAAAATGGAGAGACTCCTCCACGGGCGGGCACACCCACAACAATGGCCCTCACTCCCTAGTACCTACTGAGTAATATGGTAGAAACAGGAGATGACTGCTAACATCCCCTCTCAGCTCCTGGATCTAGAACCAACCCCAGTGAGCTGGAGTGCTGACGGAGCATCTGCTGAGGTAGAGGCTTCGTGAAGAGGTCCACCGCAATGTCCTCCGTCAAGATGAGCAAGATGTCACCAACCAAAATCTTCTCACGAACAAAGTGATATCTATCTCTATGTGCTTGGTCTGGGCATGGAAGACCGGGTTCTGAGCAATCGCTATACAGCTCTGGTTGTCGCACTGGATGACCGTGGGTTCCTTCTGTGGAAACCCAATCTCGCCAAGTAACCTTCGCAACCACACCACCTCGCAAGCAACACCACAAGTAGCCCAATACTCTGCCTCAGTAGAAGACAAGGCAATAGTTGGCTGCCTCTTGCTGCTCCAAGAAATAGCTCCTGAGCCAAGGGTAAAGCCGTAGCCTGAAGTAGATCTCCTCTTGTCTGGATCTCCTCCCCAATCAAAGTCACTCTAACCTCAGAGAATAACTCAGTCCTTCATTCCCCATCCAGTGTTATAAAAGAGTCCAAGATCTTTAGTACCTTGCAAATACCGCAAGATCTGCAATCTTGCATCCCAATGGTCTTCAAAGGTGTCTACATAAATGAGCTCAACAGCCCCACTGGAGTTTAACTCAAGTCCAATCTAGTGTTCATCAACCAAATCAATGAACCAACAAGCTTCTGATACAAGGAGGCAACAACCTGATCACAAGGATCATGTACTATAAGTTTGGTATTTGGGTCCATTGAAGATGAAATAGGCTTGCAATTCTCCATCCCAAAGGCCTCCAGCAACTCATGAACATACCGTTGCTGAGAAACAAAGGACCGCCAAATCTCCAATCCCAAAAAGAAATGAAGTAAGCCTACATCCGTCATCTCAAACTCCTTTGACAAGGCAGCCTTCGTCACAGCTACGTGCTGCACATGACCGCCAGTGGGAATAAGATCATCCACATAGAGGATAATCAAGGTGACCATACCGCGTTCCCAAAAGAGATACAAGTTCAAATCTACAACTGATCTCTGAAAACCCTTTCTAAGAAAGAAAGAATCAATCTTTTGGTTCCCAGCCCTGGTAGCCTGTTTAAGACCATACAAGGACTTCCGTAAGCTATACACCATACTTTTTGATCCCGGAACCTCAAAGCCTAGAGGTTGCTCAACGACTGATAAAAATGCCTAAAATAGCTGAAAAACTATGGGAAAAATCCCTAATTACATTAGATAAATATTTGGATAAAAGGGAAAATAAAATGAGATAAAATGGAGATTAAATGCTGGAGATGACATGTTCAACAGGGTTTGAGATACCCGGTTCAGAAAACAAAGCGTGCAAACTCCGGAAGGCATTGTATGAGCTAAAACAGGCTCCTCGAGCATGGTACTAGCGGATTCAAGAATGCAGATTTCACATCCATCTGATACACCGGCCACTACTAAGAACAAACAAGGCAAGAACTGTCCGAATCGTGGTCATCATAGCTGTCGGTGCAAAAGTGTCCTCATAGTCAATGCCAGGCCGCTGAGCATAGCCCTTAGCCACAAGTCTAGCTTTGTGCTTGTCCACCGAGCCGTCGGACGTACACTTGGTCTTGTAGACCCACTAGACACCAATGACTGACCGTTTTGATGGCCTGGGAACCAACTCCCAAGTTTTATTCTTCTCTATGGCTTCAAGTTCCACTTGCATGGCTTTCCTCCAAGTCTCCTGAGGAAGAGCTTCCTTAACTGAAGTAGGCTCTTTTTTCCTAATGATACGAGACATCAATTTATAGTTTACTAGTAAAAGCTCCTCTGTTTAACTTTTATCACGAACTCTATGCAATCTTCAAGGTCTATCCTCCGCGGTCCACTCGAAGCGATACTCCATAACACCTAACCCTTGAATGGTGTCCAACAACCACTTTGGTACTCGAACAGAACGCGGAGCATCCTACTACTGATGTGGCTCATCTCCAACCTCGGGCTCAACCTCTACAACTAACTAAGGCTACCTAGCTGGAACAATAGCCTAGGAATCATCCTCATACTCATCTGGTTCTCCAAGAAGTGGTGGCTTCTCAACAGTGGAAGCTGGAATATGCTCATCAAAGACAACATCTTTGCTGACAACAACCTCATTCCGCTCTGGGTCATATAACCTGTAGCCTTTGGCCAATGAGGTGGTGGTTCAAGGCGGTAGTAAAGTGTTCTTGGGTTCAAACCCTGCTTGGACCCCTTAGCGGCATCTTCCTCCGTGCCCTCCAAAGCCTCATCGTCAACATCGTTTGTGTTCTAACCCCTTCCCTCCAGGAGGACTCCCGTGTAGCCGCTCCGCTCTCCGTGGTCGAGTGCAGCCGTCACTCTCTTCTAAGGGCCGCGTGGATGGACTTCGTAGCTCTCGTCACCAGCTTGGTTGGGACGATGAGTGAGTTGTAACGATAAGTAATAGTAGAATCTCTCTCCCAAGAAAAAAAAAAAAACCTATAGCCTTTGGAAAGAGAGTTATATCCCACAAAAAACAAGCTTCTGGAACTTTGAGTCAAGCGTCACATGCACTCTGCACTCAGTGCATAGTGACAAGATGGCTCATCATCAGAAGTGCAACAGTTGTACAGTTTTAGAACCCAATAGAATGATAATTGTCGTACGCCGTGACCCCATTGTACATCCTCAGTCCAGGATAAGTCAGGCACGAGCTACGTAGGTCATTCCTCAGCCTTAGCGGGTCAGTCAGTCAGTCAAGTCCCTTAACCCACTTGGAGAGAATCATTCATGCATGTAAAGTCAGTAGAAGCCTTAGAGTTTGCATCAGAAAGCACACTGCATCTTGAATAATATGCATTCATATGCTTGTGCATCATTTAGAACAGCCCAGAAGCCTTAGGAAATTTACTGGGATTTATCTGGTATTTTTTCCATATTTAATAGTATTTATTTAGCATTATTTGCATTATTGGGCATTTATAAATATAAACTTTATTAAATGACCAACCTCCAGTTAGTATAAATAGACTTGCCTAGAGCCTATTTTCTCATTCAGTCTTCATTGTGCTAAGAGCTCTCCTCCTTAGCCCTAGGAGCATTCTTGCCTTCAGCCCTAGACTAATCCAGCCCTTGGAGAGCTTGCTTCTCCAGCCCTTGAGAACCCCTTGCTTCATACAACCCTAGGCGCCTGCTATCAGCCTCCAATCAGCCTGTTATCAGCACCAAAGCAGCCCTGATTCAGCCCTCTACAGTCTCTAATTCAGCATACTGTCAAGCATCAATTCAACGCCAGCATTCAACCTGCGGTACCCTGCGTTTTTCTGTCCAGCAGCAGAATACCTCTGCGTTTTTGTCCAACAGCCTCAGTACCCTGCAGTTTCTGTCCAGCAGCCCCAAAACCTCTGCGTTTCAGTCCCTCAGCACCCCTACAGGCCTGCGTTTCTGTCCACAGCAGTTTCCAGCCTTGAATCAACAGTCTACAGCAGTTTCCAGCCCTGAATCTGCAGTTTGCATCAGTATCCAGCTTCTGTGCATCATCCATACATGCAGCAGTCATCTGGTGAAGATAACACAGCATTCATAAGTGTTTTCAGCATTCTAACATAGTGTAGAACAGTCCACCTTCTTCTTCTCTCAGCCTCAGGTGTGCAGCCCTTCCTCATGCCCTTGGGAAGAGTGCATAGGCTCGAGATCAAGTCATCGAGGTGTTTCTACAGCAGTGTACGGATCAGCCACTCTCCGATCCTCCGAGATCTTGCGTTTGGCTTATCTACAGTCCACAGTCACTCTCTCTAAAGACATAAAGCAAATACTATCTCGTTATCGGGATAGGGCGCCCTTCAGTGGGTAATTCGGGACCCAATCTGGTGTACAATTCTCATCTATCTCTCTCTCATCTCTTTAAAGTTTGAAGTATTAAAGTGGATTGCTAAACTCACGAAACTCAGGATATAGAAGACGGTGTGAGCATTTGTGTGACAGGATCTTCCAATACAAAGACTTCCGCTGCATATCACAACCAACTTGGATTTTATCGCAGCAAGTTGGGAAGGTTTGGATCGGCTGATGCACAGAGAGATAGGTTTAAGATAGGGGCTGCTTTATGGTGGGAGGATTATGGAGCTCGTACACCACAGCTTCAATCATTGGCAGTAAGGATCTTGTCTCAAGGTGCAAGCTCCTCTCCAATCGAGCAACTATGGAGTGTGTTCGGCCATGTTGCATCCAAGAAGAGGAACAAATTTGGGACAAAACAAGTCAATGACTTGATTTTTGTGAGTGCTAATTTGCGCTTGCTTGGGGATATAGCTTCTCCCAAACCAGAGAAGTTTATATGAGGAGTCCTCATATGAAAAGCAGACACATGGACTTGCAGATCTTGGTCAGGATGGGGTTGAAGATTTGGATGCTACAGATGTTGGTCTTGATAATATGGCTTTCTTGGATGACATAGATGATAGTCTCCTTGATGGCATCACTGGCAGTAGCCATGCATGATATCTCCTTACTATTTGCATGTCACCTTGAGGCTTGGACTCTGGACTTGGTTTGTTTCTTTTATCTAGGCCCTGGGCCACATTTTGTGCTTTTTGTCACTTATGTCATGTATGATGTCACATGTGGGCTAATTTATTTTGACTTGTGAGATCTGTTCAATGTTAGTATCTAGCCATGCAAATTGTGTGGTGCACTAATTTGGTTATATAAATGAGCATTGTATGTTAAGATTTATTGTCATTTCTAGGAATTATCTAGGTCGTTCCCTGTTTTCATTCCCGTTCCCCCTTTTTCCCGTGTTCCCATTCCCCTGGTGGTGCTTTCGTTCCGTTCTTGTTCCTGTTCCGTTGCTACTATGCTCGAGGGTACTATTGATACCTCTCTGTCCTCCAACGAAGGAGTCATGGACATCATGGAGAAGAGCTTATCGCTTTTCTCGAATGACACAGAGGCGATTCTTAAAGAACAACCAACCGTTCTGTATTGAATAATGGCTAGGCTCAGAAGTGAGGGCCAAATTGTATTGAGTACCAAACTTAGGAGAGTCGACATACTGGTCTTTCATGCTATCTAAGTCCTTCCCCGTGATTTCGAGAATGGTAGAGTCCTGCACTGCCTGGATGTTGGCCTTTCGACTAAGAATCTGCAAACTGGGTTATGCTTACCAAGGATGTACTCGATCATTCCTCCAAATTGTTGGAAGAGTTGACTCCACCTGGCTTGCCGATCACTCCACTGGGCACTTGGCATGGTTTGAAGCCACTGAAGTGCTTGGTGGTCTGTTTTGACTGTGAAGACCTGTCCATAAAGGAAAGGCTTCCAATGTTTCAGCGTTGTGATCACACCCAAAAGCTCTTTGTCATAAACCGAATAATTCTTTTCGACGACATCCAACTTTCGATCATAGTAGGCCACGGGTCTATTGTCCTGCTAGAGAACTACACCAATGGCTACATTGCTTGCATCGGTAATGACGTCAAAAGGTTCATCCCAAGATGCTAACTTAAAAACAAGCGCTTCTAAGGCCGCTTTCTGGAGTGCACAGAATGCATCAAGCGCCTTGCCTGTGATGACTGAGACTTTTTGTTTACAAGTCTTTACCCCCTTGAGCAAGTCGGTGAGAGGTGCTACAAGGTTGGAAAACTGGTGAACATGGGTGCTGTAGGCTTGACAAAGACCTACAAAAGAACGGATCTCTTGGGCGGTCTGAGGAACGTCCCAAACCAAGATCTCTTGAATCTTTGAGGGGTCCAATCGAATCCCATCGGAATCGATGATATAGCCCAAGTATTGAACCTCTTTAACGCTGAAGATAGACTTTTTGGCATTTATGTAGAGTTCATTATCTCGAAAAAGTTGCAAGACTTTCTCCACATCTTTCTCATGCTGCTCTACAGTGGCTGAGAATACAAGTATGTCATCAAGAAAGATGAAGACACACTTACTAATAAGGACTGCAAAAATCCTAGACATCATTTTATTGAAGGTTGCGGGTGCATTTGTAAGCCCAAAAGGCATGACTACGAAATCGTAGTGACCATGCTCTGTCCAAAAAGCTGTTTTTGAAATGTCAGCTTCAAAAATGCGAACCTGATGGTAACCACTCTTGAGGTCGATCTTAGAGAAAAATTTTGCACCGTCTAAACGCTCCAAAATGTACTCAATCCTTGGCATAGGAAACTTATTCTTAATGGTGAGTTTATTCAATGCCCTGTAGTCTACACAAAGGCGTGCAAACTTGTCCTTCTTTTGGACAAATAGGATGGGTGCAGCAAATGGTGAGGACGAAGGCCGGATGAATCCAGCTCGGAGGAGCTCAGATAACTATCTGCCTTTCTAGCTCGCCCTCTAAAGTCTTGGAAAGATGATAGGGGAACCTGCTGGGAGGTTCTGATCCACGGACCAAATCGATATGATGGTCCTCAGGACGTGATGGAGGGAGACTGGGCGGAAGATCATCCCTAAGCATAATGTCCTAATGGCTGGACAAGAGGTCTGCTAACTGTGGAACTGAAGATGAGATAGGTGCTACCGATGCGGTAGAGGCTGTCTGAGCATGTACGTAAAATAGTGCTGCTCCGCTCCCTTGCGGACAGCTCGTCGGGCCTGGAGGTGCGAAATCAATGGGATGCCAAGAATGCTTCTATCCCTATACAAATCATGACGGGCTCAGGAAAACCTTTACAAATAGTAAAAGTGTCCTGCCCCCGATCGGAAATAGGCTCATATTGACAAAACCACTGGATTTCTAAGATCATGTCACACCCCAAAAGAGACGAGACAATGGAATCTCGTCGAAATGAGGCCTTCTGAACTTCAAAGGCAACCTGTTGTGCCTTCTGAGATATATGGGTGCGGAGACCAAGTGTGAACCCATCCACATCCAAATGATATGGTACTAATGTGTAGCTCATCTTGTTAGCTAACTAGGGAGAGATGCAGTCCTTAGAACTGCCCATGTCAAACAAGACTACAAACTACCGGCCCTTGCAGCGCCATAAGCTCGGATGAGACTTTTCTGTGCAGCATTGCTCTCACCCTCCTGCTTAGCATCAAATACCACGGATGGCATAGGATGCATAGAAGGTAAAAACTGCACCGCATTTGTGGTAGTAGGCGGGGCTTGAGGAGCTAGTGATGCTGTGGCAACTGTGGCAAAAGGAGCTTTAGAGGCTTGCTCCGCTTGCCATTTGAAGGGAGAGAGTTAGAGTTTCACTATAAAACTTATGGGCTTGTACACACTATAAGGGTGGGCATAACGCCTTTACCCCAACAACCTCCCACTTAAAGGCAAAGTGCCCTTAAATGAAAGAAAAGAAAAAATCAGCATATACATGATAATATACAAGGCCATATCAAGGCTGAAACTGGCCTCATCCAATGCCCATCAAGTGTCTGCAATGAGCAAACCGCTCTGGAGGCAAACTCTTTGTCAACAGATCAGCCGGGTTGTCATCCGTATGAATCTTGACAAGCTGAATCAGCTTGTTCTCTATCACCTCTCTGATGAAGTGATACTTCACATCCACATGCTTTGTCTTTGCATGAAAGACGGGGTTCTTTGCCAACTGGACGGCACTCTGACTGTCACAATGCAACAATGGAATATCCCCTGAATAACCCAAATCAACCACTAACCGAGATAGCCATAATGCCTCCTTGCAAGCCTCTATGGCTGCAATATACTCGGTGTCACCAGCCTGGACATTTCCCAGTCTGAAAGGGGTCTGGTGGACTCCAGGATGTTTAAATATTTGGAAAGTACAAGCTTTGGGAATGGGGGATTATCCTAGAATACAAAGGACCACACTCCTAAAATTTAGGAGAGTTGCTATTTTTGGCCCGCCTCCGATGGAAATTCTGTTCGCGTCATTACATCTGGAATTGAGCAGATACCAAGAGTTGGCAAAGTGCCTATGACAGAATGTCTACCAGTTGGGATATTTTTAGAGGTAAAGATTATGGAAGGACCCATCTCTTAGATTGGGACATGTGGCAAGAAAGTGGACCAAAGTGAGACAAGTGGCCTGACACTTGTTAGAAAAAGGATCAAAGTGAGACAAGTGGCCTCACACTTGTCACTTCAGCTATTGTGTGGCTCTCCACTTGTCATCGTAACCTTCTCTTGCCATTTTAGCTCATGGGAGGCCCAAATCTATAAATTGGAGCCCTCTCTCTTCATTAATAGAGGCTCTCTTGCTGCACACTAACCTCTACCACCGTTACAGGCTGCCCTAATGATGGCTACTCTCTTTCTCTCTCTCTTGAAGGCTGCCCATGAAGAATACCGGCTGTTGGGGACTGTTTTGGAGGCTTCCATCGCGAAGAAATACTGAAGGCAAGGGTATTCAATCATTTATTATGATTTCTAGCCATTGTATGTGTTGTACCAGCATTTGTACTTGCTGTACCTGCTGTACCAGCCACCATACCGGCTGTACTAGCTTCTGTACTTGCTGTACCAGCCACCGTACCGGCTGTACCAGCCACCGTACTTGCTGTACCAACTTCTGTACTTGCTGTACCTGCTGTACCAGCCACCGTACCAGCTGTACCGGCTGAATGGAGAGTTGTACTTGCTGTACCCTCTCTATTGCATGAAGACTCGTGGTTTTTGGGAAAGAATCAGTACCCACACGGAGGTATATGGATTATATTGTTGGCTCGGCATTTCTACAGCCTATGTTCCGGCTTGGTTGCCTCATGTTGGGCTGTGTTATGGCATTTGTATATGGATAATCCGGCATCTCCCGTGGGGAGAGTAAGGCCCTCAAAGCTTGTACATGATATTATTCTCCTTGGGTAATAAAATACTCCAAGGGGGGGGGGGGGGGGGTCGGCCCATTCCGGCCTCTATGCGGTGTCACACGTGCAAGCTCCATTTTCAGCATTTGTGGATGTTTTGTCCAGCTTTATGTTTTATGCAAAGTGATGATGGATATGTGTTAAGGCTGTGGCCATGTTTAAATGTTTTAATATGCATTGATGGTATCAACAAGTGTGTCAAAGGCCCTAGTCCCTCGGGCACCTGTCGCGCGAGTTACACTCGGCCTCTGTAGTAGATAAGGCAGTGCACTTCTGCATCCTGGATATCCATGACACAGCACCTCCTGTGAATGTAAACACATAACCGGTAGTAGACTTCCGGTTATCTGGATGACCAGCATAATCCGAATCTGTGTAACCATGCACTAATGCATCCTGTTTGCCAAAGCAGATGCACATATCCTGTGTGCCCTTCAAGTATCTCATGACACCTTTCACTGCTTCCCAATGCTTCTTGCAAGGGTTGGCCATGTATCTAGTAACCACTCCCACTGCAAATGCAATGTCCGGCCTGGTAGCAACCATGGCATACATGAAACTGCCACAAGCTGAAGCATACGGAATCTTGGCCATACCAGCCCTGTCACTATCCGACTGTGGGCTGTCCATAGCACTGAGTTTCACATATGGAGGCAAAGGAGTACTAGTCTTCTTCCCCCCATCCATATTGAACCTCTGCAAAACTTTGCCAATGTATTCCTTCTGAGACAAATACAACACATGCTGATTTCTGTCCCGAAGTATCCGCATACCCAAAATGTGATTTGCATCACCCAAATCCTTCATATCAAAGATCTGATGCAGCCTCTTCTTCAAGGCATCCATCTCTTTACGAGATTTCCCGACAATCAACATATCATCAACATACAAGATGAGGATCAATAGACTACCATCCAAAGCTTTCTTGGTGTATAAGGAGTGATCTATGTCACTCCTCCTGAAATCCTGGGATTTCATGAATGTATCAAATTTATGATACCATTCCCTTGGTGCCTGTTTGAGCCCATAAAGACTCTTTTTCAGCTTGCATACAAGCTTCTCCTTTCCATTCATTGCATAACTCTCTGGCTGTTGCATATATATCTCCTCATGGAGATCACCGTGAAGAAAAGCAGTCTTCACATCCATCTGAATCAAATCCAGATCATCATGAGCAACCAAAGCTAATACAGCTCTAAGTGTGGTCATTTTGACCACTGGAGAGAAGATCTCATCAAATTCCACACCATATTCCTGCTTGAAGCCCTTAGCCACTAACCTGGCTTTGTATCTTGGCTTTGCATCAGGTGCAACTTTGAGCCTGTAAACCCACTTGCATGGCAAAACCTTCTTGCCTGTACGCAAATGCACCAACTTCCATGTTCCATTTTTGTGCAGAGAATCCATCTCTGACTTCATAGCACGCTCCCAAAGAGCCTTGTCTGCCCTCTGTAAAGCCTCCTTATAACAAGAGGGCTCTCCACAGTCAGTGAGCATCAAGTAGTCAACCCCTGGAACAAACCTGTCAGGGGGTCTGGAGGGTCTTGTGGACCTCCGTACCCAATGACCATCATTTGCAGGTTGCTGTCCAGCCTGCATATCACCTATTGGTGGCTCCTGTTCCATGCCATAAGGTTGAAAGATCATGCCCGGTATCTCCTGTAACTGTGGGATATCCATAGGGATATCTTCTGCCATCTCTGGCTGTCCATTTGGACCACATCATTGCTGCATATAATCTTTCTATTCACTGGATCCCAAAGTCTATACCCCATTTCACCTCTGTCACCATATCCTAGGAATATGCATTTGTGAGACTTAGGATCAAGTTTGGTGCGTATTTCCCTGCGTATGTGCACGTACGCAACACAACCAAACACTCTCAAGTGCTTGTAGGACGGAGGCTTCCCTGTCCATACTTCCTCTGGCACTTTCCCACCAAGCCTCGTGTTAGGTGACCTGTTTATAAGATGAACGGCTGTCATAACAGCTTCAGCCCAAAAACCATGAGGTAATGAAGCATGTGACAACATAGAACGGACCTTCTCCTAAATGGTCCTGTTCATCCTCTCTGCTGTCCCGTTTTGTGGAGGATCAAAAGGAGTAGAGAGCTCCCTCTTGATGCCTTTAGCATCACAAAAGTCCTGAAACTGTTTGGACATATACTCTCCACCATTGTCGGAACGCAAAGCCTTCAGTGTTTTGCCAGTTTGATTTTCAACATGAGCAACAAACTTCTCAAACACTGAGAATGTATCACTCTTCAAACGAAGAGGATAAACCCACACCTTGTGTGTGGCATCATCAATAAAAGACACAAAATATTTTGCCCCTCCCAAAGAAAGCTGAGGCATCTCACATACATCTGTATGCACAAGCTCTAACTGAGCATCTTTCTGTCCAAGAGCTTTCTTGTGGGGGCACTGGAGTTGCCTGCCATATATACAATGCTCACAAAACTGAAAACTTGAGAACTTTAGAGAAGGCAAGTAACCAAAACGAGACAATTGCTCCATTCCTTTTGACAATCATGTGTCCCAACCGGCTATGCCACATAGAGATTTCCGACAGCTCGGTTGCATTTACATTAGCATGGTGACAAACACCAGCATGCATGAAGTAAAGAGTGTCCACCTTAGAGCCTCTGGCAACAACCAGTGAGCCCTTACTAATCTTCCACTTTCCGCTACCAAATGTGGTAACATAATGTCACGTGCATCCCGCACTTGCATGCCACGTAGACATTTCTGTACAGAAGGTGCAGGACCTGGGATGGTGAACTGGTCCCATGTAAGCCCAGTCCGGGACGAGTCAGCCAGGGATCCATCTCAGTCGTCCGAGGTCAGGTGTGCATCGTCCTGCACATGAGTCCAAGGTCAGGTGTGCATTGTCCTGCACATGAAGCAGTGCCAGTCCGCGCTGTGAGTTTCCCTCTCGAATGATGTCAAATGCGTTGTGTATCTGGTTTGCAACTGGATGCCAGGCCTCTGTAGGCATGTAGGTTTGCATGTAGAGATGGGGCCAGCCCATAGGGCTACCCCAGTGCGAGGATTTGCATTTGCATTCTTAGTGTGGGCATGGGGGAGGTATAGAACCACCCCCAAGGGGCCACCCGGCCAGGAGGGCCCACATTGTGCCCACCAGCCATGGCTTGGGCTGGAAGGGCTGTCGGCCAGCCCTAGGGCTGCTGGACAGGCAGCCAACAGGGTTAGAAACCCTACCCAGCCAGTCGGCCAGGTGTGGGGTCCCACACCCATGCGCATGATGCCCAGCAGCCAGGATGCTGCCCCAGAAGGCTGCGCAGGCTGGACAGCAGTGTGAATACATGCGCAGGCTGGACAGAAGGTATTTATAGTGTGAAAACACTTTATTAATAAAACTCAGTCGTGGAGCTCCCTGAAGCCAGCCGACTGGATGTTATGAAGAGTATAAATACCCCAGCCCATAATCCATGCTCTCATCTCATAATTCACCAAGTGCTCCAAGCAAACAAGGGCCAGGACAGCCAAGGACATTGCTAAAGCAAAGGGGTGAAGGACTGAAGGTCACGGGCAGGTTTTCCAGCCAAGAAAAGGTCAAGTACTTTGTATTTGTTTCAGATTTACATCATTCTAATAAAGCAAATACACCATCCGTGGTGGGGGCCCTACAGAGGGTAATTGGGACCCAATACTGTGTCCTCTCCATCTCCCCTTTCTCTCTCTATTTTTCTGCACATCGTCTTTCAGTTTGTGCGTTAATTCCGTCGCGAAAAGAGTGCTGTTTTCTGAGTTTTGAAGTACCGATCCTTCTCCGAAGCTTCCGCATATTACAGTGGTATCAGAGCTCACTTCAAGGACAAAGATTCAGCAAAGAAAACCAGAAAATTTTTTCGCTCGTGTGGTTGGTTTTTAGACGCCGGTGGACTACCCCTTTCGGAGTGACTCCTGTCCCTCGAAGGACGGTTGGTTTTTAGCCTCCGGAAGCCTCCGGAAGTCTCCCACACAGATAGTGGATGGTCAGATTGCGTTCCGGAAAGGAATTGCATTTTCCCGCTATGGCGAACTTTGGCGACGAGAGAGAACCAGAACCATGGGACCAGAGTGCACCAGGCAGCCCAGCGAGGGCACCCGGCTTGAGTGTACAAGACATGTTCCAGCAGATGATGCGAGCAATCGCAGACCAGACAACCAAGTTGGATGAGCAGAAGGCGCGGATTTTGGCTCTGGAGGAGCGTTCTCGCTCTCCAGCGTCGCGTTTTCCATCTCCTCCTCCCTCTCCTTCCGTATCCCAGATACCAGATCCTCGTCACAGGGACCCTCTCACAGGGTCACAGTCGCAGCCAAGCTCCTTGCTTGAGATGCAGTTGCGCGCATTGGAGATTCGACAACGCGAAGATGACGCCATGCGACGAGTGGAACACGAGCGTTACCTCAAAGCTTTGGACGCCAGATTGACACCGGCGGCGCCCTCGAATCATTTTCCCGAGAAAATGAATTTCAGTAAGTATAATGGTAAACTCGATCCCACTACTCTGTATTCATGGTTACATCAATTTGAAGCTTACTTTGCCGCAGTTAGGAAATCAGATATTGACAAAGTGATCTTAGCCAGTTGGTACTTGGAAGGTGAGGCCATTCCTTGGTGGACTCAGTGGGCTCATGCCCACACCAGATCAGGTATGGCAGCTTATGGGTGGGACGAGTTCGTCCGTGACCTTAAGCAACGGTTTTTACCGCCCCACTACCTTGAGCGACTCGAAGACGAGTTCAGGGGTGCGCGTCAGAACGCGCAACCAGTCCTTCAGTTTGCCAATAAAATTTCGACCTTGTGTCTACAATTAGGCTTATCTGATTCGGACAAGAAAGGGCAGTTTTTGTATGGCCTGGACACGCAAATCCAATGGGAGCTGCGTATGTTTAGGCCAGCCACCTTTGAGGACGCACTCTCGCTTGCGCAGAGTGCAGAAATGAAACACAATGGTGGCAAGCCCAAGACTTCCCAGCCGGCTTCTCCCAAGGCTAACGCCTCTCTAAGCTTACTCCAGACCAGAAAGCGGAGGCAGGCAAGACAGGTGGCAAGTTGAGTGCTGAGGAGCTTTCTCAGTACAGGAAGGAGGGTAGATGTTACTTTTGTCACACAAAAGGACATACTTCTCGGGATTGTCCGAAGAAGCCTCCAAAGGCCGCCGCCGCCTCCACAGCTTCCGTGGTGAGCACAGCTCCCACACAGACCCCAGCGGCTACCCCTAGTTCTTCAACCCCCGATGCTTCTCTTGGAGCAATTATTAGCCGGGAGCTCAAAGATGAGCAGAAGGGCGCCCATGACCAGGAGTATGAGCGCAACGAATTGCTCAAGTCCTTTGGCTACATAGGTGGCCAGAGAGTCGTTGTCTTGTTTGACAGCGGCAGCACGGAGGATGTGATCACGGAAGAGGCCGCTAGGCGTGCCCGTTTCGAGCTAACTCCAGTGGACAAACAAGTTGAGGGTTTTAGCACAGGTATGACAACGAGCGTCAAGTATGAAGCTCTAGGTGCTAAATTAGTGATTCAGGGCATAGAGTTTGTGCGTGACTTTATGGTTGCCCCTCTTGTAGGAGCAGACATAATTTTGGGTATCCAGTGGTTTCACAAGTTTCTTCCTGATGTCAAGTGGGACAAGCACACGTTCCAGATTGTTCGGAATGTGTCAAACACCCCGGTGACCATTAAGTGTGAGCCAGGTATTCCAAACTTTCCGCTCATAAGCCACTTGCAGGCTAAGCGAGCAGTCAGGAAAGGCGCACAGTGTGCGATGATTTACATCCAGACAGCCCAGACCATGGCCAGTGCTTCCGAGAAGTACTCGGTTCTCCATGAAAAGTTCCAGAAGATTTTTCTTCGGGACAGTCTCCCTCCCCAGCTTCCCCCGTCCAGACCGGAGGATCACAAGATTGACCTCCTCCTAGGCTCGGAACCCCCGAGCAAGTTTCCGTATCGCCTTTCTAAAGCAATGGAATCGGAGTTGGACCGCCAACTCCAAGAATTGTTGCAAGCTGGCTTCATCCGCCCCAGCATGTCGCCATTTGCAGCACCGATCTTATTTGTCAAGAAGAAAGATGGGTCTTCTCGGTTGTGTGTCGATTATCGTGCACTCAACAAGAAGCTGACTATCAAGAGCCGATTCCCGATGCCTCGAATTGACTATATCCTCGAGAGGCTGAATGGAGCTAAGGTGTTCTCCAAACTGGATTTAAAGAGTGGGTACCACCAGGTTCGGATTGTTGAGGGGGACATCCCCAAGACAGCTTTCCGTACAGAACGGGCCCACTATGAATTTGTGGTCATGCCATTTGGTTTGACGAACGCCCCAGCTACATTTAACCGCATGATGATGCGTATTTTCCGGGAGTTGATTGAAGTGTGTGTGTTCATATTTCTGGACGACATACTCATATTTTCAGCTACAGTTGAGCAGCATGACATTGATGTGGAGAAAGTCCTTAAGTTGCTGGAAAGCAACGAGCTCTATGTCAATGAAAAGAAGTCCGAATTTTATCTGTTCCAGGTACATTACTTGGGATATATAATCAGTGCCGAAGGCATTCGACTTGATCCGGCTAAAGTAGCCGAGATTGTTAACTGGAAAGTACCTCAGACTGCTTATGACATTAGATCATTTGTGGGTATATGCCAGGCATATTCCACCCACATTGACAAGTTTTCTGATCTCTCGGCAGACCTCACCGATCTGCTAAAGGGAGTGAAAACCAGGAGGTAAAAGATTCGAATGACTCCACGAGCGTTGGAGGCATTCCAGACCCTCAAGGTGGCTTTGTCTGAAGCGCCTTGTTTAGCCCTTGCCTCGTGGGACGAACCATTTCAAGTGATCACCGATGCGAGTAACATCGCAATTGGAGGTGTATTGCAACAGAATGGTCATCCAGTAGCTTACATGTCTCGTAAGTTACTGCCCGCCGAAAAGAACTACTCAATCTATGATCGTGAACTCCTAGCGGTCATACAGGCCTTGAAACATTGGAAACATTTCCTGTATGGCCGTGACTTCGAGGTCCGCACTGACCATCAGGCATTGCGCTGGATTCAGACGATGCCAAGTGCACAGTGGAGTGATCGACAACACCGCTGGAGTCAGATATTCCAGCAGTTCGGTGATATGATTGAGTACCTTCCAGGAAAGGCCAATCCAGTGGCCGATGCTTTGAGCAGGAAGGGACAAGTATCTGCGATTCAGACCACTCGACTGGACCTTGTTGGTACAGGACTAGAAGACATGAAGCACACGTACGCGGATTCCGAGGAATTCGGTACTCAGTGGGAACAGGCATTGGATGCCACAGGACCATGCCATTTTCCGATACGCAATGGTTGGCTTTATTACAAAGGCCGACTGTGTGTCATGAAATCATTCCGGGCAGCTCTTCTCCATGATGCCCATGACGCCATTACAGGTGGTCATAGGGGCATGAATTCGACTCTGGAGAAATTAGAACGGCAATACTTTTGGCCAAAGATGAGGCGTGATGTATTTACATATGTACAACGCTGTGACATTTGTCAAAAGGTGAAAGCTCCTCGTGGAAAGAAGATAGGGTTGTTACAGCCTTTGCCAATTCCTGAGGGTCCTTTCCAAGACATTTCAATGGACTTTGTCACAAATCTGCCTCCCAGTCCGAGTAAGCGTAATACACAGTGTTTAACTATTGTTGACAGGTTCAGCAAATTTGTTATGCTTATTCCTTGCAGGGCCAATGTGACCGCCGACAATGTTGCCCAGCTATTCATTCGGCATTGGTACCCGATTGGTGAGATTCCTAAGACCATAGTGTCAGACCGAGATGCCAAGTTTACCAGTCATTTTTGGAGGGCATTGTTTGATAATTTTGGTACTAAGTTGAATTTTTCCAGTGCATTCCACCCACAGACAGATGGCCAGACAGAGATATACAATCAGTTGGCCTTTGATGTGCTGAAGTGTTATGTCCACGATCAACAAGGTAAGTAGGAATCGTTTTTGCCTTTAGTTCAAGCTGTTTTGAATGACTCTTTTTCTTCAGCTATTGGCAGGACTCCATATGAGGCAGCGTTTGGAAGGCCTTTCCAGTCGTTGTTAACCAGGACTTCGTCTTCAGTACCGGAGGCGAACAGAGTGACGGAGTCTTACCAGGAGATCCTAGAGTCCGTTAAAGACAGGTTGGCTAAAGCGCAAGAGGCCTACACTCGACAGGCCAATAAAGACCGAAGGGACATGAAGTTTTCGGAAGAAGATTGGGTGTATCTTCGGATTATGAAGCAAAGATTAAAGCAGGTGGGCAAGCGATGCCCAAAGTTGTCTTTCAGGAGCTTCGGACCATTTCCCATCCGGAAAAAGATTAATGAGCTGTCTATGCAGTTAAAGCTACCTCCGAGTTGGACGATGCACGATGTATTTCATGTCAGTTGGTTAAAGCCATATGCAGGTCCACCCCCTTCAGAGGTCAAAGACGAAGCGGAACCAGACATCATTGATGAAGCTGAGGTAATGGTTCCAGAACAGATCCTTCTGCACCGTTTCAAGCATGGCTCAGGCCGAAGACTACGACAGTTCCTCACGAAGTTTCAAGACCGAGGAACTCATGAAGCGGTATGGCTCGACAAAGAATTTTTCGAAGACTATCCGGCATTATTGACGGATTATTTGGAGGCTATGCAACTTCCGTCAAGTTAAGCAGAAGGGGATGTCACGTGCATCCCGCACTTGGATGCCACGTAGACATTTCTGTACAGAAGGTGCAGGACCTGGGATGGTGAACTGGTCCCATGTGAGCCCAGTCCGAGACGAGTCAGCCAGGGATCCATCTCAGTCGTTCGAGGTCAGGTGTGCATCGTCCTGCACATGAGTCCAAGGTCAGGTGTGCATTGTCCTGCACATGAAGCAGTGCCAATCCGCGCTGTGAGTCTCCCTCTGGAATGATGTCAGATGCGTTGTGTATCTGGTTTGCAACTGGATGCCAGGCCTCTGTAGGCATGTAGGTTTGCATGTAGAGATGGGGCCAGCCCATAGGGCTACCCCAGTGCGAGGATTTGCATTTGCATTCTTAGTGTGGGCATGGGGGAGGTATAGAACCACCCCCAAGGGGCCAGGAGGGCCCACATTGTGCCCACCAGCCATGGCTTGGGCTGGAAGGGCTGTCGGCCAGCCCTAGGGCTGCTGGACAGGCAGCCGACAGGGTTAGAAACCCTACCCAGCCAATCGGCCAGGTGTGGGGTCCCACACCCATGCGCATGATGCCCAGCAGCCAGGATGCTGCCCCAGAAGGCTGCGCAGGCTGGACAGCAGTGTGAATACATGCGCAGGCTGGACAGAAGGTATTTATAGTGTGAAAACACTTCATTAATAAAACTCGGTCGTGGAGCTCCCTGAAGCCAGCCGACTGGATGTTATGAAGAGTATAAATACCTTAGCCCATAATCCATGCTCTCATCTCATAATTCACCAAGTGCTCCAAGCAAACAAGGGCCAGGACAGCCAAGGACATTGCTAAAGCAAAGGGGTGAAGGACTGAAGGTCAAGGGCAGGTTTTCCAGCCAAGAAAAGGTCAAGTACTTTGTATTTGTTTCAGATTTACATCATTCTAATAAAGCAAATACACCATCCGTGGTGGGGGCCCTACAGAGGGTAATTGGTACCCAATACTGTGTCCTCTCCATCTCCCCTTTCTCTCTCTATTTTTCTGCACATCGTCTTTCAGTTTGTGCGTTAGTTCCGTCGCGAAAAGAGTGCTGTTTTCTGAGTTTTGAAGTACCGATCCTTCTCCGAAGCTTCCGCATATTACACGTAACCAGCATCATCAAGCTGTCCAGTAGAAAACAGGTTCTTCTTGATCTCAGGCACATGCCTGACATCATGGAGCATAAGCTGTGAGCCATCTGAAAACACAAGCCTCACATCACCTCTGCCAAGAATCTGGCATGCATGGTTGTCACCCAAATAAACTACTCCTACATTGCGAGCAGTATACCTGACAAACAAGTCTCTGCAACCTGTGACATGAAAGGAGGCACCTGAATCAATAATCCATGAGTGCATACCATGACCATGTCCTGCATGGAGTGAATGGGCATCGAGTGAAGACATGAATAGGACTTCATCCTCACTGTCACCTGCATGTGACACATTGACTTCTTCAATCTTGACTCCACTTTTGCCCTTTGGCTTTGCATCTTTGGCTTCATCTTTGTCTTTGTCTTTGCCTTTGCCCTTTTCCTTTTGATCATTCTTCCATTTGTAGCATTGCTTTTTGAAATGTCCCTTCTTGCCACAATAATGGCATTCCAAGTCCTTTTTGGAGCGGGACTTGCTTCTTCCCCGTTCTTGACTTTTATCCCTTTGCTGGGATCTCCCACGTGCATTCATTGCATTGGACTTTCCAACAGAGTTGTTCATCTCCTCTTGAAGGAGAGCACCCTCCACATCTGCATATGACAGTATAGCATTTGAATTCATCGTCCATTGCCAACTTTTGATTAATGACCTGGCTGACAACACCATTAAACTCATTTAGATGGGCTGTCATAGACGCCCCTTCCTTCATTTGAAGACCTATGAGTTTCTTCAACCAATACACTTTGCTTGAGGCACTTTGCTGGGCATACAAGTCCTGCAATCTTTGCCACATTCCCCAAGCTGTCTTCTCTTCACGTATGCTGAAAAGTAAAGTGTCTGACACAGACAACATGATGGTGGATCTTGCCAGCTCATCCATATCTTCCCATTCTTCACCAGTAAGAGAAGCGGGCATTACACCCCTTTCTTTGATGGGCTTGTGCTGCTTCTTCTGGAGCAACACATTATAGCACTGGGTTTGCCAAATGTCATAATTATGTGAGCCTTCAAGCTTCTTGATGTGAAGCAATGAAGAGCTCTCTACTGTGGTTGCCATAGCAATATGCAACCTTTGACACAGTCAATGCCTGACTTTCTGCAAGATGTGCAAACACTGCACCAAAGCACACAAAGTGCTCACAGTTGTTCTCCCAAAGTTTATCTCCCACTGCGGAAGCACGAATGCAACTCTCCTCCCACTGAATGTGATAAAATCACCAAAATCTGGTTGCTGCAGATTTATGACAGCACCTTAGATGTGCTCTGTTCCCCTTCCAAAATACTGTACAACAGTACTAAGTGCTCACCAATGATGTACCAAATCTGTACCGGCAAGTACATCAGCTGAAAATAAGCCTTTTCCTCACTCAAATCAATGTACAGCCATACCAATACTTGTACAAAGTTGTACCAAATCTGTACCAGCAAGTACAGTAGCAATAAATGCTCTCCTGGCTGTCCAAATGAGTGAAAATCAGACCTTGATAGTCCCCACCACTGCATACAACAGTCCCGGACAGAAATTGGGCAAAAGCCCCTTGACTGCAAGTGGATTTCTTAGGGTTCAAGGCATAAAAGTCTTCCCTGCTGCTTTGCCAAGCTCAACAAGCACAGAATCTTGAAAAAAGCCCCTTGATTCAAGATCAATTTTTTATCATGAATGGTACATTAATGCACATGAAGGCATCCAGAGTCTTCACAATGCTTCCCCCTGGCCACATATACATCCAATACATAAAAGCCCCTTGATTTACTGGCACATTGAGTGCTTGACAGGCATCAACACATTGCCCAAAGCATCAAATGCCAGTGCCTGCATGCAAAACAACCCAATTGGCACAAAAGCCCTTTGATTTGCACTCCAATTTCTTGCATTTTAGACCCGAATGTGAGATTGCTTACATCATACAGCATGTATGAATGTCCAATGGCACAATTACATCAAAAGCCCCAAATGTTAACACCCAATTTCCTGCAAATTGACCTGGATTGTGACCAATGTCACCCAATGTTGCCAATTTTGCTCAAAATCTGAGCCATTTGGACCTATAGCTGCTCAATTGATACATTCAAATCCCAAAAATTGAAAGCAAATACCTCTGAAATTTCTGATTTCTGTTGCAATGGCAGAAATTGATGTTGGACGCAGGTGCGCCATCATGGACAGTCTGAGAAGAAGTCGTCAGAGGGCAACGAAGCAGGAGCTCCTCCAACACGAGAGAATTCCCTCAGCGATTTTGTCAGAGATGTAGAGCTGCTGTGTACTTCTGGGATCGGAAGGCGATGTCAGTTGCGTGGTTCCACCACCGAGTGGCCGCAGCTGTGATCTGCAGGCAACAGATGCATCGAGGAGCAATCCACGCAAACTCTTAGGCCTTGGAGAGGGGCGGCCCGTATAGCTTGGCGGAGAGACATGAGGACCGACGTGTCGGATTCTGAATCGCCTCTGCGCAAGGGAAGCTCCAACTGGCGAATACTTGATTGGGCAAGGGCAGCAAGAGGCGAACTACTTTTACGTGTCCGCCTAAGTGTGCATACCCGCCTGCCTGCATGCGCATATCCGCCCACCTGCCTGCGACCGACTGGTTCAACGCCTCTTTTGGCTGGCTTCTTCCCTCATAAGGGTGGGAACAGAGAGCCAATTGGACGTGGACAGCTGGCACTCAGAGGCCTTGCAAAGCAGCTGCTAGAGAGCCGTGCTGTCAAGGGAGTGCAGGCGAGGCAGACCTGCAGAGGCTATGAACTGTGTTGTAGGCTCTGATACCAGTTGAAGGGAGAGAGTTAGGGTTTCATGTGGGAGACACACACAGAGAAGAAGGGGGAGAGAGAGAGAGAGAGACATGTGGGGATAAGTCAACTCACAGTATGAGTGTGTGACTCCCCTATCACACATGTATATTTGCTCTAGTACACATAGTGCACTTAGTACATTAAAAGTACTAAGTGTACTATGTACTATAAAACTTATGGGCTTGTACACACTATAAGGGTGGGCATAATGCCTTTATCCCAACACCATTTGTGGCAATCCTTCTTACCATGCCCTATGGTATGACAAAAAAAGCATCTATTTTCTGACTGGTATTCCTTTGCTCCTCTGAGAAAGATAGCCTCCATTGATGCCTGCTTTAGCCTTTTCCTTAGGGGTTTTCTTAGGCTTGGATTCTTTATCCTTCTTACCCCCTGAACTAGAGCTGTTACTGCCGTCCTTCTTAGCATCTTTAGAAGATGCATTACCTTTCCCTGTTCCCTGGCTGCGCAACATATTGCTGCTGTCTGCAGGGGTTTGGTACTAGACTGTGATGACTGCTTGGGCTTGCCTCCATTCATCTTCATTTCTTCATTTTCAGCAAGAGTCAAAGCCCGGTCCTATGTACTGGGTTCAAAGTTGCGAACTGTGAACCGAATGTTGGGATCTAATCCACGAACGAATTGATCCATCTTGGACTGCTCAAATAACCCTAACCGTTGTGCTAAAGTGATAACCTTTCCGAAAAACTCAAGCACTGCTGACCTGTTCTGTTTGAGTCCATAAAACTTATCTGCTAGGCCGGTCATGTACTAGGGCGAGAGGAATCTAGTCTTAAGGTCATGAACAAAGGTATCTCAACTAAAAGTTGTGACACCCGTGGTCTGATCTGTATGACTCTGTCCTGAGGATCTGTAATCCTAGCTAATGGAAAACGAGCAGTAAATTGATGAAATAAACTGATTAACTGTTAAATGATCACGCTTACCATCATACTTACTAAAATTCGGTTGACTTCCAATGACGGTAGTCGATGTCGCGGGCTGCTCGCTGGTGGCACCTGAGGCTAGGGAAACTGAAGAGAAGTGCTGGATATCTAAGATACATGGCCTCCTTTTCCCTTTGGTGCTCGAGTAACATACATTCTCGATCAAGCTCTTGTTGGTACTCCTGAGCGGCAAGTTCAGCCTGACGTCGGTCTTCTTCGATCCTGCATTGGGCTTCCTCATGGTCCCGTCGATATGCTTTTTCTTGTTGCTTTCTTGCTTCAGCTTCTGCTTTTTTCTTCTCTTCGTCTAGCCTTGTCTTCTCTTCTTTGTTGTTCCATCTGAACGAAGAGGGAGATGTAGTCAAGGGTTGCTGGAGGCGGAGGAGGACGTGCTGTTGTTGCCTCCAGAGTTAGAGACACTCCATGAGAAGCTGGTTCTCAGCTCTGGCTAGAGCTATGGTGTTTGCTGTGGTCGGAAGGGCACGGTCTCCTTCGGGGGAGACTTCTTCCGACCGATGGATACTCTCCTCTGTGGACATGATGCTAAAGTCGGTGGTCGTACCGGAACGCAATCTGACCATCCAAGGATGCCCTCACGCTAGGATACGGTGTGTGTGGACAAGCTGAATCTGATACCAATGTAACATGCAACAGAAGTATTCGTAATTGAGGATCCTGTCACACAAATGCTCACACCATCTTCGGTATCCTGAGTTTCGCAAGTTTAGCAATCCACTTTATGACTTCAAACTTTAAAGATTTGAGAGAGAGAGAGAGAGAGAGAGAGAGAGAGAGAGAAACTCTACACCATATGGGGTCCTAAATTACCCACTAAAGGACCCCCTATCCCGTTACCGGAATAGTATTTGCTTTATTTCTTTGAAGAGATTGATTGTGGATTGACGATAAGCCAAACGCAAGATCTCTGAGAACCAAGAGTTGGGCTGAACTGTACACGGCTGTAGAAGCACCAATGATGACCAATCTCGAGCCTATGCACTCTTCCCAATGGATGTAGGAAGGCTGCAAATCTGAGGCTGAGAGAAGGGGCCAATTGGGACTGTTCTAGACTATGTCTGAATGCTGAAAATGAGTATGAATTCTGAGTTTTACCTTCACCAAGTGGTTGTAGCAAAATGATGCATGTGAGGATGCTGAAAACTGTATGAATGCTGAAAACGCAAGGGGATCTGTAGGCTGAATGCTGTAGATGCTACGTTTTACTGAATGAAGGCTGAATTGCTCAAGCGTTGATGCTCCTATATGCTGATGAGGAAAAAACGCTGAAGGCTGATGTGCTGAATTCTGCAATCACTTATGCTCCTTGTGCTGACGGCTCCAAGCGTTGAGTTCTTCAATGCTGATTATGATATGGATGATGAATGGATTATATGGTCAGCTATTTATATGGACAAAGGATGCTGGTCGGCTGGCTACAAAGTTGGCCGACTGCATCTGTCTTGGATAAAATACATAAATGATGTAAAAATGCCCAATAAATGCTGTAAATTATGAAAAAAATACTTCATCATTGTGTATAGCATAGCTAGTTTTATGTTTATGTTATATATAATTTCCATTTCTTATCAGAATCACTCCCATCATGTAATATGCAAACAAAAGCAATTATCCAGATGGCTTTTTCTTGTTGGTATTTATTTTCATGATTGTATTTGGGATGCCTGGCTCACTAAAGAAAATGTATGATATATCATTTGAGTGTAATTAAGTCTCTTTACATTATGATATCACTAAAGAAAATGTATGATATATCATTTGAGTGTAATTAAGTCTCTTTACATTATGATATCACTAAAGAAAATGTATGATATTACTTGAGTGTAATTAAGTCTATTACTTTACATTTACATGATTGAATTCTAATGAATGCTAGATGGTATTTGAAGGCTTCTGCCATGGTCTAAATGCAATGGATGAATGCTATGCATTATGCAAAGTGCTTTCTAATGCAAATCCCAGGCTTCTACTGACTCTACATGCATGAATGCATCTCTTCAAGTGGGTTAACGGACTTGGACTGACTGACTAACTGTCTAAGGCTGAGAATGACCTACGTAGCTCGTGCTGCCTGACTTATCCTGGACTGAGGATTACAATGGGGTCACGGCGTCCAACAAATATCATCCTAAAAGGTACTAATAATATACAATGTTGCACTGATGAATGAGCCATCTTGTCACCATGCACTACAATGCAGAGTGCATGTGACAACACCTTTTTGTATATATGAATATACTGAAACTCAGTGCTCTGTCTCTCCTCTCCATCTTCTACTTGTGTTTTGCATCAAGTATGTTCTAGGGAAGGTGTTTAGGGCTAGCAAAAGACTCCCAGAGCTTCCACATGTGACATGGGTATTTGAGCGTTAGGTTCAACAAGGCTAAACACTAATGGTGACCCGGATGAAGGTGGCAAGGAAAGTAACACAAGACATGGAAGAAGTTCGCAAGAGGTCGGTTGGTGGTGTTCCACAAGACCCAAGGGGAATGGCAGTCCTGTGAGTCGGATACCACTTGGGGCACACCAGGAAAGGCTTTCAAGCAACAGTTCCAAGGGAGGGTGATCCTCCAAGTAGTGGAGTGAGAGTGCCAAACTCAATACTCAGGGGAAAAGAAGATCAGGGACAGGGCAAGAAGGCCAGGGGACAAAGTGGAACAGACGCACATATCTTCATCAGATTTGGAGTGGATTTGGAGACCGAGCAGGGTTTTCAATGAAAAGGTTGCCAAAGGAAGGAAAGCATGTCAAGTTGGGGAACCCATGAGAAGACAAGGGGATGATGATAGTCATCCAAGGTCAGAAGTTGGAATCCCGTCAACAAGTTTAGCAAGGAGGGATGTCATGTGCATGACATGTACATGCTAATCCCTGAAGGGCAACAAATAAAAACCAGATTTTGGACTTGATTATGGAGCTCTTGCAGCTTTTATTGGCAGGGAAGATATTGTGGTTGGACCAAGTGGCTGTCAGCCAGAAGATAAAGACAGTGATCATGTGTCGCAAGTCGGCCAACCCACATGGCCTCCAAGGGCCTATATAAGCAGGCGCATAGCTCATTGTGAGGCACCTCTCACCTTGTCGCGGTGTTAGATCATAGATTAGGTTTACTAGAATCTAGATTATTCTACCTTTTATGGGGCAGCCTAAGGCTTGCCAAGAATGTACACCTTTTGTATATTAAGAATATACTGAAACCCAGCTCTCTCTCCATCTTCTACTTGTGTTTTGCATCAAGTATGTTCCAAGGAAGGTGTTTAGGGCTGAAAGAAGACTCCCAAAGCTTCCACATGTGACACACAAGGACTGCCTCTGCAATCTCGAGGACTGTCGTGCACTACTGGAATCTAGGCACGATTTGGTCACCCAAACTTGATGCATGGAAGAGATTATGATGAGTTAGAATTCGAACACAACCTGCAAGAGAGCAGTTAACTTGAGAGGAATCCTCCACAAGGATACGATACCCTACAAGAGACAACTAAGCGCCTCATGAAGATCTGAACACGGGTCGAACTCAAGGAACAGAAAAGAATGGAGGCTCAATCCCTCCAGCTCCACATAAGGGGGGCTCCACAAGGGCTGGACGAGAAGAAATATGGAGATCTAAGTGGATGGGACACTGGGGACTAGGGAAATGCCGAGCCAACAACATAATCCATATACCTCCGTGTGGGTACTGGTTCTTTCCCAAAAACCACGGGTCTTCATGCAATAGAGCTGGTACAGCAAGCACAACTCTCCATTCAGTCGATACAGCAAGTACAATGGCTGGTACAGTCGATACAATGGTTGGTATATCAAGTACAATGGCTAGTACAATCGATACGATGGCTGGTACAGCAAGTACAAATGCTGGTACAGCATGTATAATGATTGGTACACCATGTACAGTGATTTGTACAATAAGTACAGAAGCTGGTGCAGCAAGTACAAAAGCTGATACAACAAGTACAATGGATGGTACAACAAGTACAAGGACTGGTACAACCAATACAATGGCTGGTACAACAGGTACAAAGGCTGGTACAACAAGTACAATGGCTATAAATCATAATAAATGATTAAATACCCTTGCCTTCAATATTTCTTCGCGATGGAAGCCTCCAAAATAGTCCCAATTAGCCGATATTCTTCATGGGCAGCCTTCAAGAGAGAGAGAAAGAGAATAGCCATCATTAGGGTAGCCTGTAACGGTGGTAGAGGCTAGTGTGCAGCAAGAGAGCCTTCATTAATGAAGAGAGAAAGCTCCAATTTATAGATTTGGGCCTCCCATGAGCTAAAATGGCAAGAGAAGGCTACAATGACAAGTGTGAGGCCACTTGTCTCACTTTGATCCACTTTCTAACAAGTGTCAGGCCACTTGTCTCACTTTGGTCCACTTTCTTGCCACATGTCCCAATCTAAGAGATGGGTCCTTCCATAAACTCTCTCTAAAAATATCCCAACCGGTAGACATTCTGTCATAGGCACTTTGCCAACTCTTGGTATCTGCTCAATGCCAGATGTAATGACGCGAACAGAATTTCCATCGGAGTCGGGCCAAAAATAGCAACTCTCCTAAATTTTAGGAGTGTGGTCCTTTGTATTCTAGGATAATCCCCCATTCCCAAAGCTTGTACTTTCCAAATATTTAGACATCCTGGAGTCCACCAGACCCCTTTCATACTAGAAAATGTCCAGGCTGGTGACACTACCCCCAATGGATAATTGACACCATCTGTACCAACAAACCAAACAACAAGAGACATGCACCAAACCGGAGAAGACAGACTCAACATCTTCAAACACTCAAACAAGCTAAAGGATAAAAGGTCATCATCCAGTAGTTCCGCAACCCCAAGCCAGCAAAGTACATGTTTAGTACATGAGACCCCAACCCTAAGACGGAGCAAAAGCCCACTGAGCAAGCAGGATTTAGGTGAAACTACTTGACAATGGATCAAATCTTTAATCTCACAGCTATCATTGAGGAGACAAGAGCATGCACGCAATGGGACCAGTGTTGTGATTCTTTTAAGGCTTTTGATTCAATATCGAGAGCCCAGCTTTTGAAACACCCACGGGAGCCTCTTTGACACCATGGTGAGACTGACCAATGTTTAGGGTCCAGATTTGGGAGGGGAGGATCGGAGGAGGATCCAGAGATTGCAGGTGACCGTGTTCTCATCCATGATCAGAAGCAAGCTCTCACACATGATCAGGAGCAAGCCTTCAAACACATACTGGCTGAGTTCGGAGCAGCTCCAATGGTCTTAGAATGTTAGTTCCCATCCCAAGCTATCCATCAGACCATCATTCTACTGTAGAACCCTTCAAAGAATCTCAAACAAAATGGCTCTATTAGTCAAAGAGCTGGAACTTTCTACCTCATCCCATCTACCAATCACAAGCTGCTGCCAGGAAAGTGAAAGGTGACAGTTTTCTATCAGAGGATAGATGTAGATGTTTGCCAAGGTGCACCTCCTTCGGACACGTGCTCCCAGACACGCAACAGGTAGCCAGGAACGGATGTCCAACGGAGTTCCCTACCTCATCATGTGGATTTACAAGCTAATCTGCTGAAGATTTACAAGGTTTCTTGTTCAATTTCTGCTTGGAAAAGGTCTGCAAGTTTTCAGTTTTTCTGACCTAATAATAATGCTCTTTCCCTCTGTATAATCTATAGGCGTGTACACTTCCTCTAAACTTTGTGCTTTGGCAATGATGGCTGAAATCAAATGATAGGATTTCTGAGTGGCCTAGTTATTGTGTTGCATGGTCACATAGGATTTCTGAGTGGCCTAGTAATTATGTTGCATGGTCACAATCCGAAGCAACACTACAATCTCCTCAAGCTAAGCTAGTCACCTTTACAGATAGTAGGACAGCACATTCAATCTGGCCTCAGTCACAAACCTGCTAAAAGGATCGCTTCGTAAAGGGAAACTGATAAACCAATATAGCTGTTCTATAATACCATGAATAACAGCTTTCTTCAAGTAAGAAGTAACACACATATGGGTTGAGCACTCACCAGTGTTTTGTGATGGGCCTATTGGCCCTATTCCTCCACGTCCCTGCGAAGGCAGAAACGAGTAAACAAGAAAACAGGAGAATACTACCTAGTGAAACAAAGCATTCATCTAAAAATTAAAAAATGCAATCATATTTTTCTTTGAGGTCTCCTTTATACATATGCTGCCCACCCTGCCTGCTGTCAGAACTCAGAAGATCTGACAACAGAGGGGGGGTAGGGGGGGCGGGGGGTTCACGGATCCAAATACAAGCAGGGTGGCAGGACAATCAAGCTCGTCCATAGCCGACCATCCATGTTTTATGGACTATTTGTGTTAAGCCCCTATTTCAGCTAATAGTATCAGTCAGTACCTGTTCTTTAGTTCTATCTACGCTCCCTTTATCGTTTTCAGCAAAGGCAACTCGCAGCTGCCTCCCATTTATTTCATAGCCATGCAAATTGCGTTGGGCACTTAAGGCTGTTTCCTCATCCCTAAACTCACAGAATCCGTAACCCTTCAGCTTTCCAGTTTCCCTGTCATGAACCAATCTGGACCCACAGAAGAAACTTGATAAGACAAGACTCCAGATTTTAAAATGCAGATTTTTGTTAGAAACATCGAAAAGATACTTATCGAAATCCACTGAAAAAAGATTTACTGATGTACTTTGTAACTATTGTTGTTGGTAATTTTTCAAGTACATGTACTGTAATAGCCTTGGACCTTAAAACAGTTAACATGATATCGAATGCCCCTTTGGCATCCAATTAAGTAGGTCTACAGTCCCTTTGACAGACACAAACATGTTGTCCTAGTACCATCATGATCTCCACTGTTGGCACATTTCCCAGACGAGTAGTCTTAGCCTGCCATCCTACCATATGGTCTCCCCTTTGCTGAGATGTCCAACAGAGGCACTAACATTCTAACTTATATGACCTGTCATTAGTCTGACACCCTCCTGGGCCACCCTGACAAGAGTAGAACCAATGTGGGTCCAGGCATTCTGCAGCTAACTCTTGGCTGACACCAGTCGCCAACCTGCAGAATGCTCGTCCCCAATGCCTGTTTTCTCTCATAAGGTTCCAAGCCTAAGAAGCCAGTCGCCAACCCACAGAATGCTCATCCCCGATGCCTGTTTCTCTCGTAGCCTAAGAAGCTGCAGCGTTTTTTCTCTGGGAAAAATAACAGCATACAGAACCAGGATAAAGAAAGGGAGAGAAAGATATGAAAAACATTTAAAATGGTGATTCAGGGCAGCTAAGCTTATCAACACGCAATACAGACAAGAACCCAAATAAAATTCACATAGAGGGCAAAAGCAGTTAGACATTCTTTACAGTAACTGAGATCGCATTCACTTTCGGGGTCCCACAAACCATGTGAGGCTTCAATGCAATCATTAACAAAATATAGTAAAAAATAGAGTACACTGAATTCAGGCCATGAGACACTCCTAACTGTATCTGCAAGCTCGAGGGTTCAGCTGTGAGGCAAGCTATAAAAAAAAATTAAAAACAAATTTTCAGGCACTTGAAGAAATGGGGCTCTCTAGCAACTCTTTGCAATTATTGTAATTATGCACATACATTACCTCCTCAACAGTAGTGTTGCTACTTACTAGTAAGACGAGAGATGCAAAAATCTCTCTCTCGTGTGGGCATAGTGATTTGTGCTAAAATTTTCTTCTTTATTATTTCATTTGCAGGTTGATCGTGAGTAATAGTCCTACTTGACATATCTCAGGTTCAAGTGCACTTCATTGCCCTCTTATGGGGATAATATGTGCTCCATCGGCTTAGCTAAGTCCTTAAGAGTCTCTCTCTCTCTCTCTCTCTCTCTCTCTCTCTCTCTCTCACACGCACATTGACCTAAGATAAAACCTCCTCCATCGCGATCCATTCTTTGTTGCATGACCTTTGCTCATTACCATAGATGTTTTGACTTTTCAATCAAATAAGCATGTTGCTGTGCAGCAAGAAAGCAATATTAACATCTGGCATGGCAGAGGAGTATATACCTATAAGCTGCCCTCTGAATTCAACTCCTACCTGCTACAAAAATGTGGCTACAGCATCACAAGGTGGCTCACCTTCTGCTCCCATATCTCAAACCATGGCCTCAGCCAACCCCTGCCTAAATACAGTGACCCTACAGCATGGCAGCAGAGAAACCAGAGAAACCCTTGGGCATCGGAGCATCCATGTGTCCGGGCACTAAGTTACACAAGTGATATGACCATAAGCTCTTTGTTGCAACTTGTATGGAGCTGCCAATTTCATTTTCACACAACACAACAGTATGCAAAAGAATGCAACTGCATTCACAAACACATATAGTGACATATTCTGCAGATATAGGCAAAAAACATGAGGTCAAAATCCTCATAATCCCAAATTACAACTCCATTAGGGCCAATTAGCCTTTACTTTTATCATAAATTCCACTTTCAAAGAGTTTCGCATTAAGCACCACCCATATAATTCATTCACAGACCTTGCCAAATCACAGCTAAAAAGCAAGGTGTATCCATGCGTGTGCTGTGATCACACACTTCAAAGGAAAAAAATTCAAGAAGAACACCACTACAACTTTAGATAAATTAATTAATCAAGATTCAATAGACAAATGAATCCAACTAAAAGACGGAAACCACATTAATGAATTACTACTGGTTTCCATTCAAAGTAAATTTCCCTACAACAAAAATCATTTTATACAAAAAGGATGTTCAAATACTGAAGGTTACTGTTATTCCGGCCCTGCCTTCTTGCCTTCTGAGTAACAAGCATATAATATTTTTTACATCTTTAAACTGGTGAAAAAGGTTAAAAAGGAACAGAATGTAATCAGGAGGAGAAAAAGTTTCTCGCTCCTGGCTGATCTTGGACCCACCGGAAAGAAACAACTGGGCCAACCTCCTCAAAGATTCGAACCAGCTGATCTTCTGTAGTGTCGTAAGCTATATTTCCCACTGTGGCAAAAACAAGCACCAATCAGTTCACCATCCAAAGAATGCCAACTACCCATCCGAGAACCCAATTACAGAAAACACCAGTATATGGCATGGCAATGAACATTTATGTGTCCATGGGTCATGCAAATTCAAAACAACACTTGACTTCATGCTGGCAAACCAACTGCTCGGAAACCATGAAAGAAGTTAACATCTCCATTTTTTGCAATATGCGATGGAATGCAAACCCATAAACCATGTGTTTGATTTTTTTATGCTGCCCAAGCATTTGAACATGCTATTCAAAAGCATTGCATTTACAAAACAATCGTAGAAAAACAAATTTTGTGCCCCAAAAAAAAACCATATAGAGTAAGGCAATACGGATTGATTTGCTTTGAAACAGACCCCTTGAGTAAATTACAATACAAGAATATGTGGATCACGTCGGGTATCCCAATTCCCTAGACGACCTCTTTCTGATGTGCACACAGCCACGGATCGTAGCTAACCTCTAGCCGGATTTCAAACGCATGGCTACGTTACTTTGCAGTGCAGCATTTGGCATAGCTGCTTGTGAACAGAGTGGTACCCGAATACAAGTTAGGGGTTTGAATCAATGAATCATTCTCCTGTACGTGTGTGTTTTCAAGGCTTCATTACCTGAGAAAGTTGGTTTGTTCGGCGTAAATCATTTTAAAAAGATATGGAATAGACACTAGACATTTTTGTGGCAAACCGATGGCAAGACGCGCATGACAGATAGTGTGGGCACCTGATATTAACACAATGCCAGGCCCTTTTGGATGACAATAGAACCAGGAGTGGATTTACCAAAAACAGGAGAAGTAAAAAGAATGCCAGATTCAAAGAACTCTTCAATCAGCACGCATATCGAGGAAAAGGGCCTATTACTATTATGAACCAGGAAACAGCAAAAAAGCCTTAGGTACAAGCTAGTGCAGATGATCATGGCAAGAAAGTGCATACCAAAAATGCAGCGGTGCTGAGAGTTGCTCATGTTGATGGGAGGGCCACCTTGTAGTCACTCATCTCAGTGGGCGCACCCTCTCAAACCCCTCCGAAAACAATCTGCGGCCAACCAAAATCCCTAACACTAGCCCTATATGATGTCCATCTGAAACCGCAGTGATCAGAAGTCCCTAATGCTACACTGCTGCAACCTTTCGATTCTGCAACCGAACCCTAACTCAAAATCTGCAGGCACATCCTAGGTCCTTCAGAAACTGCAGTAAAGCATATGGACGTGCCCGACTGACAAACCCTAACCTCTGCGGGTTCCTTCAAGAACTGCAGGCAAACCCTAGCTCCAGGTGATGCTCCTTCCGAAACTCGCTGTTCCTGTGTTACACAGACGAAAACCTAATTCTGAAGCTGCAACCAAACCCTAAAGCTTGGCTACAACATAAAAACTTATCTCTATTCTAAAGGAGAAAAAAAACACACTGATGACGCAAATTAACATACAAGATTTAAAAATTTGTAAAATAATTATCATTTTTCAAACATTATTACCTCTCACCACGCCTATCCTTGCCCTCTCTAAAAGGTTTGTGCATGCATTCTGTAGTGTGGGGTGCATGCATTCTAAAGAGTATTGGCCCATTGCGTTGTTAACTGGTTCTCTCTCTCTCTCTCTCTCTCTCACACACACACAGCCCCCATCTCTTTCTCTCTCTTCCCCCCTCCAGGCATGTCCCCATCTCTCTCTCTCTCTCTCTCTCTCTCTCACACACACACACACGCATACACACACTCCCTCTCTATTCTCACTCTCCCACACATAGAAGCTCTCTCTCTCTCTCTCTCACACACACACACACACACATGTAAATATTAGTATATACAATATTATGTTTTAGATACATATAGCTATACATAGACACATATACTTATACATACATATATAGGTGATTTTAAAAATATAAATACACACACATACATAATTTTGATTAAATTTTAATGTATGGAGATGGGTGGTAAGGTGTGCTCACTTTTAATTATATAAATAGATATATTATACACACAAACACACACACATACACGCACACACATATATATATTTCTATATATATATATGTGTGTGTGTGTATACATTTACATATATATATGTACACACACACACACACACACATCTGTATATACACACACATATATATATATCTGTATGTATGTATGTATGTATAAATGTAAATAAAAACACACATATATGTATACACATATACATATATATTTTTTATTTAATTTAATTTAATTTATATTTTATTAAAAGCTACTTTTTATTCTCTATCTCTCGCTCTCTTTCTCTCTCTTTTCACCCTCTCCCTCTTTGCACACCTCTCTCTCTCTCTCTCTCTCTCTCTTTCCAGGCCTGCCCCATCTCACTCTCTCTCAAGATAGATGCAGATGTACGCACACGCATGCACTCTCTCTCTCTCTCTCTCTCTCTCTCATGCACACACACGTGTAAACACCCACACATGCACTAATGCAAACATACACTCTCTCCTCCCACACAAACTATCTCACACATAGAAATTCTCTCTCGCACAAACACACTCCCTTTCTCTCTCTCTCTCTCTCTCTCTCTCTCTCTCTCTCTCTCTCACACACACACACATGCACATGCACACCCTCTCTCTCTCTCTCTCTCTCTCTCTCACACACACATGTACACACCTGCACATGCACTAATGCAAAAACACTCTTCCCTCCCCACACACACTCTCACATAGACTTCCATGTCTGTGTGTGTCTCTCTCTCTCCAGTCACACACACACACTCTCTCTCTCTTTCTTCTCTCACACATGATCTCCCACATATAAAAACTCTCTCTCTCTCTCTCTCTCTCTCTCTCTCTCTCTCTCTCACAGGTACACACACAAACACACACTCTTTGTCGTGCACTGTTATGTACACATTATATGTGCATATACTAGGAGGCTAACCCACATTAGGCTTGTGAGCATGGGAATAAGCTCTAATGGAGCATGGGTTAGGACTAACCTTAAGGGTTAAGATTAGGGTCAGGCATCCAATGGTCACACATGGAAAATGGAGAGTCAAGAGTCACTTGAGGGCCCTCCTATATAATAGGGACATGAGACACACTCAAGGGATGTTCTCTTGTGTAGAGGATTGTATCTACATTCTTGCCATTTCACTATAGAGCTGAGTGCTGTTGTATTGGAGTTATACCTCTTGGTGGTATGGCATGTGTGCAACCCTTGGGCTCGGGGGTGGTTGGGTGTGGTAGAGTTTATGCCTGATTTATGCATGTTAATTATCTAGAGAGATCTTAGGGTTTTAACAGTGGTATCAGAGCAATCTCTAGTTAATTGTTGTTGTTTCTACTTTCTTATTCTAATTTTTGGCTTTTTTTTTAAAAGTAAATTTTTATATTTACTAAATAGAATGTTATTCTATTGGTTTGTTTTGGTGATTTTGCACGTGGATCGTCGATATGGCGATTGGAACGTGTGTTACTACTACTCAATGGTGGACGAATCGACGCTGCGGGGGAATTTCGTGAGTTTAATGCTATTTTTTTCCTATTTTTTATGGTTTAAAATAAGCATTAATGAAATTTTTACCAAATTCCACTTATTTTATTGTGGATATTGTTGGTAGAATGGATTCCCTAAATTTTTAAAAATTTTAGGAATTTTTTCCTAATTTTTTAAATTTTTTTTGAGCATTTTTATGGTAAAAATATATTTTTAATGCATTTGGCGGGTTTTCCGCGGACATGTTTTCGATTTTATGCCAATTTTTCTTGCTGAAAAGCAATGTGGGGCAGTCAATTGATGCGTGGGTTCTCTCCCGTGTGCGTAAAGTTCTTCTCTTACTCAAAATCAAAAATTTTTATCTTCCATTTCTCTCTCGTGTGTGGGAACGTATTTTAATAAGATAATTTAATTAAATATTAATCATAATTAAACACTAATTATGATTAATACATGATTAATTAATCTTAAATCATCTATCTCTAATCTCTAACAGAGAAGAGAAGAGAAGAGAAGAGAAGGAGATGGTAGAGAGAGGTAGTATGGGAGATGGTAGAGAGAAGAGAAGAGAGAAGAGAGGTATCTCTCCCTCTCTCTGGGAATCGGCGCACAGAGACGGGTGGAGGGGTAGCCAGCCGGTGGGCGAAATTCGCCCCCCCCCCCCCCTTATAAAATTTTTTTCTTAAGACTTTAAACCAAAAGGTTATAAGCATTTTAAAAAAAATTAAAAAATATATATTTGAAATAGATATATTTTTTCAAGTTATTTTCGTTTGGAAAAAGCTTGGAAAAAGGGAAAAAATCCTTAAAAAATATATTATTTCTCTGAAAATTATATTCTTTCTTCTGGAAATTTTTTTCCCTTGAACCTTTTGGCTTTTCGCATTCTCGGAAAATCTTTTGACCTTTCGGATTCCGGAAACTTTTGACCTTTCATATTCCTTTTTTTTTTGTCTTTTCATTTTCCCAAAACTTTTGGCTTTCCGTATTCCAAGAAACCATTGGAATTCTGAATTTTTTTTGACCATTCGTATTCTAAATGCGTTTGGGGTTAATTAAAATTTTTAAAAAAAATTCTAGAAAATTAGTAAAAAATTAGGCAAAGGATATTTTAATTTTTTGGAATATTTGGGATTGGTGATTGGCATGTGGTATGTTTATTCGGGCAACCGTGACCATTCAAATTCTTTTAAAAACCTATTTTTTGGTCCAAAAATTTAAGAAATCCATTAAAATTTTTAAATTTTCATTGGATTTGAGAATTGTCGGGCGAAATTGGAAATTTCGTGGACGATGGGATTCTCATAAGAGATTAGGAATATTTTAGAAATTATTTTTAGAGATTCTAGAAATTGGTATTTTTTAAAAATATCAATGGTATTTTGGCAAATTTACTTGCTAAAAATTTTACTGGAAAATTATAGGTTTGGAGTGCCATAAGATGGGTTTTGTTGGTTTTCAAAATTAACATATTTTGAGGCCCTAGAAAATTAGGAAAAATTAGAAAAAAATCATGGTAATTCTTTTTTCTTGAGAATTCTTATTTTCGAGGGATATTTGGTGTTATAGTACATTTTTTATGTACTCACACTAAACAAATGCGGGTTATTCGCATATTATCAATGCGAGCATGCCTTGTATTAATATTTTATTCGTTTGGATTGATTCTAGACGATGTTTTCATGATTTTTAAGCCAAAGTCTAGCCACCAAATGCTAATTAAAGCATTTTTCTTATGTGCAGTTGTTTCTAGTGAATTAATTTGCTAGAACTTTTGGTCAAGAGGGGTCAAGAGAAAGGTGAAGAAAAGTTTAACCCGGATTCATAGAGAACTCATTTACCATGGCTCATATTGACTTCTCGGTCAATGACAATGTCGATGACATGAGTGATCATCCCAACTCTAGAAGGGAAGATCATAAGTTCCATGAAGAAGAAGAGGAGGCAGTAGCAAAGAGCGAATTTTTGGAGGTGACACAACGTCTCGAGGCTACTATAACAAAGTGCCATGATGAGATGGAATCACTTAAGGTGCAGATTTTAACTCTGCAGAAAGCTCTTCTAGCCAGCTCATCTATAGCTACCAAAGCAGTTGCTCCGTCTTTTGCACCAAAGGTGTATAGTGGAGAGAAGAAGGAGAAGACACAAGAATGTGTGGATGCTTGGCTTCATAGGTGGAATACACACTTTGCTTTTCACCCTTTCACTGATGTGCAGAAATTGCAAATGGCACAGGGTTTATTAAAGGGAAAAGCTTTGACTTGGTGGAAGGATCTAAAAGAAGATTCTATTTCACTACTTGGCTAGGATTTGAAGTTGCATTCAAGAAAGAATTTGTCCAACCAGAGGATGAATTCAAAGTTATTGCCAAGTTGGTTAAAAATAGCACAGCTAATCAATCTTTTGATAACTATGTGCAAAAGTTTAGACAGTTGGCTGCTAAAGCCAAGTCTAATGATCATACTTTGTGTGGTATTTTCATCAATGGATTATCTCGTGATTATCAATACGAGGTAAAGAAGTGCAAAGTTAAAACGGCTGAAGATGCTATTCAGGCTGCTCAGGTTTTTCATAAGACAATGGTGGTTGGCGCCAATTCATCAAAACCAGCGTCAAATGAAAAGAAACCCACTTTCGCTTATTCAAACAGTGGACAAAAAAGGAAATTCGTTTTCACACCAAAACCAAAAAATGGTGACAATGCCAGCAAAAAACCAAAGTTTATGAGTAAGGAAAAACTCAGATGCTTTAAGTGCAAAGAGAAAGGGCATACAAAGAAATTTTGTCCTTTGAATGAAGCTACAACAACTTCGTCGCCTGTTCAAAAGGTAGCACCGAAAAAGTTTATTCCAAGAAAATCTGTTCACATTACGGAACTTCAAGGTAAATTCTCTGAAGTTAATGTTTCGCATCTTGAAGGAACCAAATGTTTAGATTGTACTTTCAATAAAGACGTTTATGGTCCAAACGAATTATTTCGTGTTTATGGATAAGTGAAAGGACATCTGGTTCATATTTTGTTTGATCCTGGTAGTACTCACAATTTTATCAACAATATTGTGGTACATAAGATGAAGCTAGAAACCATGTAGAATGATCACATGTACAAGGTCCTGGTAGTCCTCACAATTTTATTGACAATATTGTGGTACAGAAGATGAAGCTGGAAACCATGTAGAATGATCACATGTACAAGGTCAGGATGGGTGGAGGACAAGTCCAATTTTGGGACAAGAAGGTGTCAAAATTACCATTAGACATCCAATTGTACTCAGATAGGCTTGATTTCCATGTCATGAGCTTGGGTCATATGGATATAATTTTGGGAATGGAATGGTTTCATAGCAAAAATAAGAATTTTTCTATCGATTGGGTCAAACATTTGATGTCTTTTCATCACAATGGAAGCCTTGTAACTCTTAAAGGAAGCATTGTTGTACCCAAGGAAACGTTTATCAAATGAGCTAGAATTAATGGAAGATATTTTTAACTATGAACTTTTCCAGTTGGTTATGGATCCAGTGTCTTCGTATATTCATTTTGATACAAACACTGTTTCTTTAGATGTTTGGGAGAGTAAAGTATTAAGTTTCATTAAAAGCAAATTTCACGATGTATTTCCTGATGAATTGCCTCATGGATTACCTTTTGAACGAGAGGTGGACCATAAAATAGAGCTAGTACCACGGGCAGAACCTATTAGTATTCCTCCGTATCGGCTTAGCCAATCTGAGGAGGATGAGGTAGCCAAACAACTAGCTGAATATTTGAGGATGGGTCAAATTAGACCAAGTAAGTCTCCTTAGGGTGCACCAGTTTTCCTAGTTAAGAAAAAGGATCAAGGTATCTGGAGGATATGTATTGATTATAAACATCTTAACAAGGTTACAATTAAAAATAGAAACCCATTACCTAGATCAGATGATCTTATTGATAGGTTGCATGGAGCTAAGTATTTTACAAAGCTTGACTTGCAAACAAGTTATCATCAGATCCGTATAGCAAAGGATGATGTTTCTAAAACTGCTTTTAGGACAAGATATGGCCATTATGAATTTTTAGTGTTACCCTTTGGTCTCACTAATGCACCAGCAACTTTCCAATAGATGATGAATGATATATTTTGAGATCTGTTAGGAAAATGTGTGGTGGTTTTCTTAGATGATATTTTTGATATACAGCAAAACTTTGGATGAGCATGAGAGTCATCTTAAAGAGGTTCTAGGAAGACTCAGGAAGAAAAACTTTTTGATATACAACAAAACTTTGGATGAGCATGAGAGTCATCTTAAAGAGGTTCTAGGAAGACTCAGGAAGAAAAAACTGTATTGTAAATCATATAAGTGTGATTTCTTCAAAAAGGAATTGTTATATTTAGGTCATAAGATCTCTCGGGATGGCTTAAGTATAGATTGGGATCGGATCCAAAAGGTTTTGGAATGGCCAGTTTCGCGTACGGTCAAACAGCTAAGATCTTTCTTAGGTTTTGTGGTATTTCTTCGAAAATCTGTTAAAGATTATTCGAAGTTGACTATACCTTTTACCAATCTTCTTAAAAGTAAAAATAAAAAGTTTAATTCTCCAATTAGTTGGAATGATAAGCTACAAGAGGCTTTCGAAATTTTGAAAAATAAAGTTCGAGATGCTCCTGTGTTAGCTTTGCCAGATCCTAGCAGACCTTACATTGTTGAGACTGATGCTAGTGATTTTGCGGTAGGCGCAGCTTTATTCGAGGATGGGAAGCCTGTGGCCTTCGAGAGTAAGAAACTCAATGATGCACAGACTAGGTACCCAGTTCAGGAGAAAGAGTTGTATGCAATCATTTATGCTTTAAAGGCATGGAGACAGTATCTTTACGGGTCTCAGTTTATGGTCTTGACAGATCATCAATCTTTACAGTATATTTGTGATCAACCGGACTTAAAAGGTAGAAAAGCAAGATGGGCCGAGTTAATGCAGGATTTCGATTTTATTAAATACAGAAAGGGTAGTTTAAATCGCATTACTGATGCATTGAGTCGAATCGATGAAGTTAATGAGCTTTGCTTCACTGAGATTACTTCTAACTTGTAGGATTCAGTCAGGAAAAAATGCAGCACATATATTTTCTTTGGAAAATATTGGAATTTGGCAAAATCAGGGTCCAACTCTGAAAGTAGATCAAAACCTGGTGAAAGGAAAAGCCAACCAATTTTTTCTTCGGAATGGTCTTTTATTTCGAAATGATAAGGTTTGCGTGCCGGATGTGCCGAAAATTAAGTTAAGGATCCTATTTGAGTGCCATGATGTACCATCAGCCGGCAGGACATCCTGGCATACAGTGTACCTTGGCTTTAGTTAGAAGGACATTTTATTGGCCAAAAATGAAAGATTTTATTCAGAGTTATGTGGTCCGATGTCATCAATGTCAAATAAACAAGGCTGAATGCTTTAAATCTGCTGGGCTATTACATCCTTTGGATATTCCGTCTAGAAAGTGGGAAAGTATTTCCATGGATTTCATTACGGGACTTCCACATACCAGCAGTTGTCACGATGCCATTTGGGTAGTCGTGGATAGATTAACAAAGATGGCTAGGTTTTTACCCACAAAAACAATAGTTAAAGCCTCAGAATTGGCGTACCAATTTGTCAAAAGCAACTGTTTAGACTATATGGTCTACCTTCTGATATTGTGAGCGATTGGGACTCTAAGTTCACGGCTAATTTTTGGCAGGAAGTTTTCAAGAAATTGGAAACAACTTTAAGTATGAGTTCCTTTGATCATCCACAGTCTGATGGGCAAACAGAGCGGGTGAATCAGGTTGTAGAGGATATGCTTCATGCATATGTCTCTGGAAAATCATCAAATTGGGAAAAGTATCTTCCATTGATAGAATTTGCCTATAACAGTTCTAAACATACGGCTACAGGTTTTAGTCCGTTCATGCTTATGTATGGGTATCAACCCAAAGCACCTATTGATGTTGGTCTTAAGGACATTGAGCTTGATGCATCGAGGGATTTCTTGCATGATATGCAGGAAATGCTGATCGAAGCTCGGGATTCTATCAGGAGTGCTCAGGATAGAGCACGGTTTTTATTTTAATAGAGGACGCTCATCTCGATCTTTTGAACCAGGAGCGTTGGTTTATTTAAAAGTTCCTAAAGACTCTCTAACTTTATCAACAGGAAAATGCTCGAAATTATCTCCTAGATATTGTGGTCCATTTCGAGTTATTTGTCGAATTGGCACGGTTGCATATGAGCTAAAACTGCCTCCACATGTTAGAGTTCATCCGGTCTTTCATGTCAGTAGATTGAAAGAGAAGCTGGGAGGTGAGGATAACACAGTTACTCCTCAAGAACTCGTTGAAGTCGAAGATTTATCTTATGTTCCACATGAACCTGAAAGGGTACTTGAATTCAGGGGAAACTTCGTAGTCGACTAATCCCTGAGGTTAAAATTTTGTGGAAAGATAGGGAAATAGAGGATTTGACTTGGGAGTCGGTTGAGAATGTTCAGCGCAAATTTCCTTCTTTTCATTGCAAGAGTGCAATGTTTTGAGAGAGGGGAAGTATGTTATGTACACATTATATGTGCATATACTAGAAGGCTAACCCACATTAGGCTTGTGAGCATGGGAGCATGTGAACAAGCTCTAGTGGAGCATGGGTTAGTCCTCCTATATAATAGGGGCATGGGGCACACTCAAGGGATGTTCTCTTGTGTAGAGAATTGTATCTACATTCTTGCCATTTCACTATAGAGCTGAGTGTTGTTGTATTGGAGTTATTCCTCTTGGTGGTATGGACACTAAGGTTAAGGTATGTGGTACTCCATTATATTTCATGTGTGCAACCCTTGGGCTCGGGGGTGGTTGGGTGGTAGAGTTCATGCCTGATTTATGTATGTTAATTATCTAGAGAGATCTTAGGGTTTTGACATGCACACACACACACTCACACATATATGTAAATATATATTATCTATAATATTATGTTTTATTATATTTAGAGACATATATGTGTGAGTGTGTGTGCATATACCTATATACACATGTGCATTTACCTATATATACATGTGCATTTATAAAATAAATAAACACATACACAAATACTTTTAATTAATAATAAATTTTAATACATAAATAGGGATGCATGGTGAGGTGTGCTCACTCTTAAATAAGTGTGTCTTACATACAATGTCTTTTGTGTTTTCTTTTGCACTCTAATGTGTGTGATTGTGTGTGCACATACACATGTATATGTGATTGTGTAATGTTGACTTCATGTGTGTATGTGTCATGTAAGTCTCTTGATTGTGCGTCTATGCTAGTGTGTATGGTGTGAGTGTGTGTACGTGGTGTGTATGGTTTATATTTGTGTGTATCCATGTGCGAGTGTGTGCATGTACGTGTGTGTGACCATGTGTATATATGCATGTACATCTTTTTTTATCTATGTGTGTGTACGTGCACATGCATATGTGTGTGTGTGTGTGCATGTACCACGTGCAAATGTGTATGAGCTTACGTCTATGTATACATGTGTGTACACATGCTTGTGTGCATGTACACGCATGTATGTGTATGTGAAAGCTTGAGTGTGCGTGCATGTAAGTGTGCACATGTATACATGTGTGTACACATGTATTTGTAAATGTGAGTGTATGTATGCGTGTAAATGTATGTGCTTGTGTGCATGTACACGCACGTATGTGTATGTGAAAGCTTGAGTGTGCGTGCATGTAAGTGTGCATATCTCTGTGTATGCACGTGTGTCCATGAGTGCGGGTGTGTGTTTGTGTATGTGTGCATGTATCATGTGCGTGTGTGTGCATGCACGTACATGTGTACATCGACATACATACAGATCTATTTATATATACATGCTTACATACCTATAGATACATGTGTACGTCGACATACATACAGATCTATTTATATATACATGCTTACATACCTATAGATACATATATACATACATATTATATATGTGTGTGTATGTATTTATATGTGTGTGTGTGTGTGTGTTTATCTATGTATGTATAGGTAGGTATATTCTCTCTCTTACACATGCATATAATATAATATTAGAAGATGTATATGTGTGTGGAGGAGGAGGAGGAGGAGGGAGGGGTGGGTAATTTGCTTTCTAATGTATTATATATATATATATATATATATATATATATATATAAGAAACTCATTCAATAAGCAAATGACTTGATGGTGATCATTAATTGTGAGCCCCAATGTAGCTAGGCATATGGGAAAGAAACCCCCAAAGACTGCCTTCTCTTCTCCTTTCTTCTTTTCAAAAGTTCTCCCTCTCCTTTCTCCGCGTAAAGGCTTGGTTTATAGGGTAGGCACCCTTGCTTTATCTTGTACAGATATAGATGTATGTGCATATATACATGTATATGTGTGTGAGAGTGTGTGCATGTACACGTGCAATTGTGTATGCATGTGTGTCTATGTATACATATGTGTACATGTGTACTTGTGTATGTGTGTCTATTTGTGCTTATATGCGTGCATATGCATGTATGTGTATGTGCAAGCTTGAGTGTATGTGTGTGTGTAAGTGTGCATATCTCTGTGTGTGTATGCGTGTCCATACATACAAGTGTGTGTGTTTATGTAGGTGAGTGTACATGTGTGTGTATGCATATACAAACGTGCAACTCTATGCATATGTTTGTGTAGGTGATTGTACGTGTATACATGTGTGTACATGTGAGTGAGTGTGTATACGTTTAAGTGTGTGTGCCTGTACTCTATGTGGTGTGCATGCCATGTGTATACACATGTGTTTATATGTGCAAGTGTGTATGTGTGCATGTTCATGTATGTGCATGTATGCATGTGCATGTGTGTATGTGTGCATGTGTACATGCATGTGTGTGTGTGTCTCTCATAGAGACACACTCAATCTCCCACGTATGCGCATACAAACATCCTCACATATACACATGCACATGCACCCGTCCTCTCTCTCTCTCTCTCTCTCTCTCTCTCTCTCTCTTTCTCACACACACACACACACACACACACACCCGTCCTCTCTCTCTCTCTCTCTCACACACACACACATTCACACCTCTCTCTCTCTCTCTCTCTCTCTCTCACGCATACACATGCACGTGCTGTCTCTTCTCACACCCCCTCACATACATAGAAATTCTCTCTCTCTCTCTCTCTCTCTCTCTCTCTCTCTCTCACACACACACACACACACACACACATGCACACACATATACTTGCACGCTCATCTATGTGACTGTGTGTACATACATACGTGTGTGACTATGTAATGTCGACTTCATGCCTGCATGCATCGTGCAAGTGTCTTGATTGTGCACATGTGCTAGTGTGTGTATGTGCATGTGTTTGTGTGTACGTATGTATGTTTGTGTTTATATGTGCGTGTGCAAGTATGTGAGCATGTGAATGTGTCTGTGTGTGCATCTTTGTGTCTATGTGTGTGCATGCACGTGTAAATGTGTATGTGTGTGCATCTATGTATACATGGATGTGCATGTGGGTGTGCACAGTGTACTTGTGTGTGTGAGTTTGTGTATGTGTTTATATATATGTATATACTTATGTGAGTGCGTATGCATGTATATGTGTGTGTAAGCTCAAGTGTGTGTGTGTGCATGAATACATGTACGTTCATGTGTGTGTGTCTCTCTCTCTCTCTCTCTCACAGAGACACAATCTCCCACACACGCACACACTAACATCCTATCTTCTCACATGCATGCACATACATGTGCAATATACCTCTCTCTCTCTCTCTCCCACATGCACGCACATACATGTGCAATATACCTCTCTCTCTCTCAAACACACTCACACACACCCCTCTCTTATGCATATACATGCACATGCACTCTCTCTTCACACCCCCTCACACACGCATAGAAACACACTCTCTCTCTCTCTCTCTCTCTCTCTCTCCACACACATAAACACACACTTGCATGCATATGCGTGTGATTATGTGTGCACATATATACGTGTGTGATTGTGTAATCTTGACGTCATGCATCGTGCAAGTGTGTATCTATACGTGTGTGATTGTGTAATCTCGACTTCATGTGTACGTGGTGTGTATGTTTATGTTTGTGTGTATCCATGTGCCAGTGGGTGCATATGTGTGTGTGTGAACATGTGAATATGTCCATATGTATATCTTTGGGTCTATGTGTGTGCACGTGCACGTGTGTGTGTGAGTGTGTGCATGTAGCGTGTGCGAATGTGTATATGTTTCCATCTATGTATACATGTGTGCATGCATGTACTTGTGTATGTACGTGGTGTGTATGTTTATGTTTGTGTGTATCCATGTGCGAGTGTGTGCATATGTGTGTGTGTGAACATGTGAATATGTCCATATGTATATCTTTGGGTCTATGTGTGTGCACGTGCACGTGTGTGTGTGAGTGTGTGCATGTAGCGTGTGCGAATGTGTATATGTTTCCATCTATGTATACATGTGTGCATGCATGTACTTGTGTATGTGAGCATATGTATGTTCTTGTGTGCATATATACACATGTATGTATATGTGTAAGCTTGTGTGTGTGTGCATATCTCTATGTGTGCACGTGTGCCCATGCATGCGAGTGTGTGTATGTGTGCGTGTGTGCACATATCACGTGCGTGTGTTTGTGTGGTGTGTGTGTGTGTGTGTGTATAGATCTATTTATATATACATGCTTACATACCTATAGATACATACATACATGAAATGAAAAGATGCGAGCATGTAATACAAAACACACAATTACCAGAAGCAATTCGTCACTTTCGCAAAACTGGTCCCCCAATAGTAGGCCTCCAACTAGCATGCGCCATAGGAACACCATCCCTTGATATGGAATCTTAGACCACCATCCTTGCAAGATTTTTCATCAATGAAGCTTATCTTTTAAGAAGGAGGCTCCTATTTTTTCTCTTAAGAAAACCATTATCTTTCAAAAATTAAAATGACATGAGATGAAAAAACTTCAAATTTGAGAAAAGGGCACCGTGAATCTCTCCCCTTTCTCCCTTGGCTCTATTCCTCTTGTCCTTTGGCCGCATCATGGAAAGGAAGATGGCTAGAGAAAGTGACACATGGTAGGGGGAGAAACTTGTGCTTAATAGAATAAGATTAAGCTCAACATCATTCAGCTTAATTATAAAAGGGCTAAGGTTATTTTAGATGTTGCAACCAGGGCTAGTCGATCCTTTTGGACTCACTATGCCAATGCTTCGCCTCACCTTGATGTAATTATATGGGTCCAACTCCTTTAAGACACCCAACCTTTCACTCTGTTAAAAATAAAACCCACCCTATATACACCTTGTAGTTATGAACCTATCCTAAGGTAAGTTACATGTGGCTTACAATGCGCACCATAAGTTGTTCACATTCAAGGTTTGTCTAGTGTCATGCAATAAAAATCATTACGTTGTCCTAAAAATGTACGCATCTTCTTTTACAACACATGCACATGAAGGATTGGGGTTTCTCATAGTGTAAGGCATCTTACCACTACGACTCACCACCTCCTCCGATACCCCATGTTGGAATCATTGACTGAGGATGATCACCCTTATCATTCATAGCATGTTGTAAGCAACCACAACATAGTGGGTAATGATGCTAGAATTCCAATTCCACACCAAGTTTCCATATAGGTGGTTGATTATCTCTTGATATTCCAAGTGATTTCAAAGCCACTCATGTATATCACCCTCATTGTGAGATGAAGAGCTCCAACAATGATTTAAATTAAGATTTGGGGCAATCTAATGGCTCTAAACTTTTAATCTTGAAACTCTTGCACTTTAGAAACATGGGTTTGCATAGGCAAGTAAACATGTGTGATTGAGAGTAGCCTTCATGTTGAGATGAGCAGTGTTTATTTTGGGCATTATGTCTTCAACACACCACTAAAATGATGTTAGTGCTAAGACCTTGGCAATTTTGTTGTATACATAATCCAATCTTTTGTATGTATTGATATGATTTTGTTGTATACAGAATGCCAATCCTTTGTATGTTTTGATATAGTTTACTAACAAGCCTATTGACATGCCAACCCCTTTGAAATTTTTATCATGGTATTAGAGTGTTCTCGATCTTAGGTCTAGACCTTATTTTGAGTGATTCCACTTGTTTAGTAAGCCTTCATCTTTTTGTGAGACTGTGTTGTGTCACATCAGCCCATTTCATCTATAAAAGCATCAAGATGGCTCCCATAAGCAACTTAAACTTGGAAGCATGTAAAAACTTAGTAGTGTCAACTATAGAACTTGGAAGTGAAGATGGAGCTATTGATCTTCTTCTAAGATGATGAGACAAGTGAGTGACGTGCATGAATATGGGTGCCAAATTTTGTTTGTGTATTAATTAATTAGTTTGTTTAGAGGGACCTTAGTGGAAAGATTAATGAGGGGGAAGGGTGTTGATTTTTCTTGTGTAAACACGTGGATGTCTGTCCGAGCAGTGGTAGAATTTTTTTTTTTTTTGTGGGCTCTTTCTCTCTTATCTCCTTAGGTATGCTACTCTCTCTCTCTCTTATCTCCTTAGGTATGCTACTCTCTCTCTCTTATCTCCTTAGGTATGCTACTCTCTCTCTCTCTCTCTCTCTCTCTCTCTCTCTCTCAATGTATTGTGGCTTGTTTATATGGGTGTGAGGCAGGGTTGGTAGCATGCTCTGTTGAGGCAGGCTTGCATTAAGTGAGTCTGGGGGTGGGGAGAAAGGTGTTTGAGCCATGGGAGAGGTTAATGGGTGTGAGGCAGGGCTACTAGCACGCTTAACTGAGGTAGGCTGGCGGTGAAGCAAGTCTAGGGACAAGGGGGAAGGTGTTCAAGCCATGGGAGAGGTTAGGTCTGCAAGAGTGAGGGCAAGTCTACCATCAAAAGAGAGGATAGGAGTTGTTTGCCGTCTCTGAGGCCAATATAGGAGAGAGGGGTTGGGTTGGAGAGAGAGAGAGAGAGAGAGAGAGAGAGAGAGAGAGAGAGAGAGAGAGAGAGAGAGAGAGAGAGAGAGAGAGAGAGAGAGAGAGAGAGAGAGAGAGAGAGAGAGAGGGAGGGAGGCTAAGGTTTAGAACCTTATTATATTAATTAATTAGTGCATGTTTGTTTTTGCAGGCAGTAATTAATGAATACGTATGCTAGACTGAATATGTCTAGTACACATATAACTGAAAAAAAGTGCTTAAGCCGAGTGGATAAAAAGGCGATGTGTGTTGGACATATGATAAATGAGGTTACATGTGAGTAATGATTTTCTCTATTATCTTAAAGATGTGAAGACTCCTTAGCGTATATGGAAGGTATTACTGAATTTAAGATTATGTCTAGGTAACTTGCAATAAAAACGCATAGAGAAAGTATTGAATTTTCAAACAAGAATGCCACAATCTCTATGATCAAGGTCAAAGATCTTCATCACGTATACACTAGTAGATGATAAATCTCAAACAATGAGCTTCACTCTACACTCAGAAGCATAGAACCTTATTTGTGCTATGAAGACATAATGGAAATATCCTAAGGCTACTCTCTCTCTCTCTCTCTCTCTCTCTCTCTCTCTCTCCCTCTCTCTCTCTCTCTCTCTCTCTCTCTCTCTCTCTCCATTTGTCTTACTAAATGAAATAAGGAGAAGTGCCTCTCCACTCAAAGGTCATTCGCAAAAGAAACACCTCATCACAAAAAATCAATGCTAATCAAAATCAAACCAATATGGGTGCCAAATTTTGTTTGTGTATTAATTAAATAATTTGTTTGGAGGAACCTTAGTGCAAAGATTAAATGAGGTGGGAGGGTGTTGATTTTTCTTGTGGAAACACATGGATGTCTTTCCATAGGTGGTAGCAGATTTCTTTCCGTGGGCTCTTTCTCTCTTATCTCCTTGGGTATGCTACTCTCTCTCTCTCTCTCTCTCTCTCTCTCTCTCTCTCTCTCTCTCTCTCTCTCTCTCTCTCTCTCTCTCTCTCTCTCTCTCTCTCTCTCTCTCTCTCTCTCTCTCGGCATATCATGGGATGTGTCTATGGGTGTCAGGTGGGGCTAGTAGCATGTTCAGTTGAGGCACGCTGGCATGAAGCGAGTCTGGGGATGGGGGGAGAAGGTGTTCAAGCCATGGGAGAGGTTAATGGGTTTGACATGGGGCTAGTAGCATGCTCGGCTAAGGCACATTGGCATCATGAAGCAAGTCTGGGGGTGGGGGGAAAGGTGTTCAAGCCATGGTAGAGGTTAGGTTTACGAGGGAGGGCAAGTTTGTGAGTGAGAGAGATGGGAGATGGTTTGTCATCTATGAGGTCAACGTGGGAGAGAGGGGCTGGGTTGGAGAGAGAGAGAGAGAGAGAGAGAGAGAGAGAGAGAGAGAGAGAGAGAGAGAGAGAGAGAGAGAGAGAGAGAGAGGCTAAGGTTCAGAACCTTAGTATATTCATTAATTAGTGCCCAATTATGGGCACTAAATAAATATGTCTACTAGACTGAATAAAGAAGAAAGAGAAAAAGAAGCTGCAAGTCAAGCAAAAATGAAAAGTGAGAAAGAGTTTGATCGCATGGAGCTAGATGATGAAACTAACAAAGAGATAAAAGTTGATATTAATAGTGGGAAAGAGTTTGATCGCACATAGAAATAGATGCCAAATCCAACAAAGAAATAAAAGTTGATATTAATGAAGAATAAATAATGCATGATATAGCTCTTAAAGATCAGAAAAAATTAGAAAATGTTCACTCTAGCCAAAGTGAAGAAAGAGCCCAAGATGCCCAAGAGCTAAAGACCCCCAAACCCCAAGGATCTAAGGACCCCAAACAAGAAGAAGCTGAAAATTTTGATTAGAATGTTTGGTGAAGAATCATCTAAAATTTTATCTCTTTTGTTAGAAATAAATCTTATACTTTTGCAAATCTTGTACTTGTGATGTACGTAGAAAGTTTTAATCAATAAAAAACATTAAATAAAAAAATTAAAGCTTGAAAAATTTCAAGGCTTGAATTTATAACACAAAATCTTAAAACATGTTTTTGTTTATATTCAACCCAAAAAGTTATCCTTTTTGAAGAAGTAAATACAAATTAAGTACAAATTAGATGGCCTTCAGATCTAGTGCTGTCGCCCCGAGACCCTTAATTGTTAACGTTTCTTCTCATATTTTCCTAATAGTTTTTCCAAAGATTTCAGATACCAAATCTTTATGATAATCATCACTAATTCCTAAGTATCTTAGAGACCAAGATACCTCTGCCACCAGTCTCATACTCTTGATCATTAAGGTTGGTGATAATTGATATATGTGAAGCTCTTCTATTGAATATTCCAACCATCTCCATATTTTGTTATTTTTCTTAAACATGTGAAAACCAAAAGAAGTGTGTAGTGTAAGTGTGTAGGCCCTCCTTGCACTTGTAGAGATGAATAGGTATGCATCCTACCCAACCTTCCCATTCCACAAATTGTTTATGTGAAAATTAAATAAATGATATGATCATCTCTTTGTAGGTTTTCATGACTTCATGTGCCCCACACCATTATACATGACATGTAGGTTTTGAATGGGTGAAGAAGAATAATTAAGAAGCAACAGTTTTGGGATTTGCATCAAAGCGAAAGAAGAAAAGGACCAAGTTTTCTCAAGACCCACGAGTGAAGAAGAACTTGGAGTTTCACCCAGGAGCGGGGAGCCAGCAAGGGTTTTGTAGATGAGACCATGGACATAAATGGTATGATTTATGTTTGCAAAATTCTATGGCGTTTTCATGATTTTATACCCTTCATTTTAGAATTGTCTACTAATGGAAGTGACAAGCACGTCACCAAGTATACCATCGTGTGGTTAAAGCCAACATAAAAGAGGTTGGTTGGGCAGCAATAAATGCATGAGAACCACATAAGTAAGAAAAAGATCTTGCATTCTTTTTTAGTTTGTATAATTTCAACCTAAAGGGCGAGACATTATAGTTTTAAGCATGTTTGTGCACCTTGTAGAGTAACCCGAAAGGTTCAAAACTTCTTGCAGTTGACTAGTCCACCTAGATTGCTTTGGAAAGGGGATCCTACAAAGAAGATAGCCAATATGGTTTGGGTTGATTACCCAACTTCCACTCCTGTATCACAATGTGGCCCCAAAGTTACTATGCCATGGTGGAATGTATTGACGCCCTATTGGTACGTGGAGCTCCTGCACTTGACAAGATACTAGCTGATGGAGGCTGGTTCATAACAACTTGTACTTCCAATGACCTTTATAAGATACAAAAGATGGCCAATGCATGCATGTTTAGGCTCTATTGAACCATGATGGTGTATATCCACAATGGGTACATTATGCAAGAGCCTCATGCAATGGTAAGGATGTTGTGATTGCATGGATCTTTGGTTGTGATGGGATATATACCTTATGTGCATGCTCCTAACTACTACTAATGTGAGTTTTTGATAGGTGAATTGGTTGGTCCTTGTGTTATGTTTCAGCATGATCACTACCAACCTAAATTCTTTGATAGGTTAGGAGCTGACAAGGCAATGGGTGAGAATGTTGCAGTGTCTGGTAGCAAACTGAATAAGAGAATGTGCATTTGATGAGGTCAAAATGAGCAAACATGAGCGAGTGTGTGTACGTGGAGGTGCTGAGAGACAAATTGATCTTAGTAGGTAGCAGTCTTAAAACCCTAAATAATTTAATGTTTCCTTCTTCAACATGTTTGACTTGTTGGTGAGATCACATTGGATCCCATATGCTTGCGGGTTTTTGCTATATTGTTTCACACAATGCAGAGATGTAGTTGTGGATGTGCTTGCAAGCATAGGGAACATGTCCAATGCATGCAAGGAGTTTGGAAGACATTGTGTCTCTATGGAGTTTGATGATGTCATGTTGGATGTGTTCCTTAAGCCATTGTCAAGGGCACATCCAAATGCAAAGAGTCAAACAAAAGAGGGTGGAAATTCTACAAAGGAGTAGCCGACTGGGTAGCACATAAGTTTTGTTCTCTTTTTTGGAGGTCTATGTGTTGATCTTTTTGAGAGCCCATATGTATCCCACCATGAACTTAAATGGGGATCTTGAATTTAATTTTCTCATCTACAAACAAGGACTATGTTTTGTTTGCACATAAGCATGGTATAGGAGATTTTCTATGCTTAGATCTCCACATTATGAAAACATGATAGTATGTATCATAGATGTACAAATAAGCATAGTGTAATAGGATTTATATGTATAGGTTTTAATTAAAATTTGATGATATGCATGCTTAGATTTATACATTATGAAAAACTTATAGTATGTATTATAGAGCTATTCTTTGTGCAAATAAGCATGGTGTAGTAGGATTTCTATGATAGTATGTATTGTAGAGCTATTCTTTGTACAAATAAGCATGGTGTAGTAGAATTTCTATACATAGGTTTTAATTTGATGATGTGAGAGGGTACTACATTTATAAGATGTCATTTCACATTGAATTGGGTGGGGGTGGAAAAACATTAGCCATGAGGTTGCCAAATTACAACTGGTGTAACCACTAAGCTCACCAAACCTAGTCAAAATAAACTTAATGTAGCCAAAAAGCTCACCAGAATATAAGTGGCGTAACCACGAAGCTCACCAAATTCATTCAAGCTCGCCAAAAAAAATATTATCCATGGAGTCAATATTTTTTCATCTTGGAGAGCCATTGATTAGTGGAAGCTCCTTGATATCTAAGGAAGCCAGTCGTAGTGCTCCTTTGGGTAAAATTTCCACCAATGTGTACGGGCCTTGCCACTCGTACATGAGTTTTCAGGCCTTTTTCAAAAATTTAGAATTGTACACCAAGACCAAATCTCCAATTGCAAACTGGCAGCTCATGCCAAACTTTTTGTCTTGATTACTCCACTTTAATGGCCTTATAAGCCATCCAATGAGTATCCTACAATACCTCAAGGTGTAGTTGTCGAGTTGAATAGGTTGCCCCAAATCCTCTTTTCCTTGCCCTGCCCACCCTCACTGATCCATCGTTGAAAAAAGGGGCATGATAGCCGCTAGGCCAAAAGCCAGTTGGAAGGGGCTGTACAAGGTGGTGGGCTTGAAAGAAGTGCAGTAAGCCCACAGTATCCCCCAAAAGGGAGTGATCTCCTCCTACCTCTTTGAGCATCAATTTGCATAGCACATTGTTTGTACTCTCAACATAACCATTCGAAAAAGGGCATGATAGCCTCTAGGCCAAAAGACAATTGGAAGGGGGTTTACAAGGTGGTGCCCTTGAAAGCAATGCGGTAAGCCCACAGTACCCCCAAAAGGGAGTGAGTTCTCTCCTCCTACCTTGAGCATTAATTTGCATAACACATTGTTCGTGCTCTCCACCTAACCATTGTTGCTTCTTAAGGCATAGTACTTTCTGTGGAAGATCTAATACCTAAGCAAGCAAGTTGTCCATTACCTCTATCAATAACTATCTCTAAAGGGCACCCAAATTTGATAAAGATGTTTTCATAGAGTAACTTTGCCACTATGGTCGCGTGTTGTCCTTTTTGGCCTTTGCCTCAGCCCATTTGGTGGCATAATCATTGGCCACAAGAAAATATGCACAACCACCGCTAGGGTGAGCATTCAGAGTGATAGTCCCCATAAAGTCTCTACCTCGCCTCTCAAAGGGTGCCCACATGGCAGTGGAGAGAATTGCTTGCTTGTGGGCTTAGGACCCAACCTTTGGCACACATCACATTGGCGCACATGGTTCTTGCAAAATGTAAAAAGGGATGGCCACCACATCCCAGACTGCATGATCTTATTTGATGTGATATGCCCTAGGAGATGGCCGCCACCACACCTAGATCTGCGTGGGTATCTTCGACCACAATTAAATTCACCTCATGAGGGTTGACGCATCGGCAAAGTACCTCATCCTTGCCCATATCGTATAGTTGTCTTGCAATGATCTTGTATGGCTGGCTCTTGATTAGAAGTTTGTGCTTCTTCTTTGTGCTTCTTCTTAGGGCTCATTGCACTGGTGAAGTACCTCATCCTTGCCCATCTTCTATAATTTCCCCCCAATGATCTGGTATGGTTGGATCTTGATGAGAAGTTTTCACTTCTCCTTGGGGCTCATTCAAGGAAGCGGGCCATGCTCAACAGCACCATAATATCTTTGTATCTAGTGGGAGTGGCATCTAATGTAAATAACATGCTATCTAGAAGGCCATCACAAATGCCACTAGTAGTTGGTGACTCTTGAAAGGTGATCGGACATCACATGCTCTTTCCCTAGTCACACCATAACCTCCAAGTCGAGCTCCAAAAATAGCAACAACCACCTTGAAATGCAACTAACCACACCTGAGCCTTGTTAAATAGATACTTTAAGGCTTAGAGATCAGTAATTACCACAAAAATGGGTGCCTAAAAGTATTGATGAAATTTATGCAGGGCATAGACAATAGCCAAACATTCCCTCTGTATGGTGGAGTAGATTTGCTCAGCTTGATTGAATTGAGTGGGGCATAGACAATAGCCAAAGCTTCCCTCTCTGTGGTGGAGTAGTTTTGCTCAGCTTGATTGAGTTGACGGCTCGTATAATGGATAGGTCAATCCATCTTGAGGGTGTCATCCGGCTGGACAAGCACTGCTCCCACCACTACTCCACTGGCATCTATGTGAACATGAAAAATGATACACCAATTCAGGGTAACGAGCACTAGAGCATGCACCAACATATGCTTGAGTATGGGAAAAGCTTGTTGTTTTTTATTTGGCCCCCAATGAAATGGACTCTGTGGTGCAGAAGTTGGATTAGAGGGAATGAGACATTAGCATACATCCTCACAAATCTACGTTGATAGTAGCTAATATGCCCAAGAAGCTCTGGCACCCCTTTGGCATTAGTGGGAGGTGGCAAAGGATAACAATGATCTTCTCTGAGTCATGGGATAGCCCCTGTGTTGAAATCACCAAGTCTAAGAGAGCTCCATGGGTGACCATGAAATGACATTTAAAGAGATTGAGCCAAAGACTTGAGAGAGTGCACGTGGTGAAGATGAGTAAGACACTTGGTGAAGACCAATAAGAGTTGCCCCAACCAACACTAGTACCTTGGGTGTAGGGCCTTGATACCTATAAAGTTAGAAAAATCATCAAAGAAAATTTTTAAGAAATCATTGAGATATTCCTTGAATATGTTTGTGGTGTTCCAATGATGCTGGAGCATTGCACAAGCTAAGGGCATCATCATGTAGGCATATGTGCCGCCCCACTATGTGATGAATGCTATCTTCAGTTAGTCTACCTGATCTATGGTGACTGAATTGTACCCACTAAAGCCATCCATAAAGGAGTAAAGAACATGGCATGCTCTGCTACCACATCTTCTAGGAATCGCTTAATGAAGGGGAGGGGAAAGCCATCCTTGACGGTGTTTTGATTGAGTGGCTGGAAGTCCACGCATATACGCATCTTGTTGGATTTTTTTCTTGGGAATGACTACTATGGGAGAAAGCCATTCTGAGTGCTCAATAGGAATAATGAGGTGGCCTCCTCCATCTTCTCTAACTCCTTCTTCACCACTTTTGCATTTGGTAGATCCCCTTTCTCACTGGGATCCCCTCCTTAATTGATGGTATTCTATGGGTACCGATGTGAGGATTTTTTTCTTGGGAATGACTACTATGGGAGAAAGCCATTCTGAGTGCTCAATAGGAATAATGAGGTGGCCTCCTCCATCTTCTCTAACTCCTTCTTCACCACTTTTGCATTTGGTAGATCCCCTTTCTCACTGGGATCCCCTCCTTAATTGATGGTATTCTATGGGTACCGATGTAAGGGTTGATGCTAGGTTCTTGTAAGTCCATGCAAAGACTTCATGGTGTTGGGAGAAGAAAGCTTTAATGTGCTCTAGGGTGGTTGGGCACTCCCACACCCATGTCGCCCACCAAGATTGGTTGGGGCCCAATGAAGCCATCCATAAAGGAGTAAAGAACATGGCCTACCACATCTTCCAAGACTCACTTGATGAAGGGGAGGGGAAAGCCATAATTGATGGTGATTTTATTAAGTGGTTTGAAGTCCACGCATATACAAATCTTGTTGGTTTTTTCTTGGGAATGACTACTATGGGAGAAAGCCATTCTAAGTGCTCAATAGGGACAGTAATGCCAACCTCCTCTATCTTCTCTAACTCCTTCTTCACCACTTTTGAATATTTGGGGTTCATCCAATAGGGACAGTAATGCCAACCTCCTCTATCTTCTCTAACTCCTTCTTCACCACTTTTGAATATTTGGGGTTCATCCAATAGTTCCCCTTTCTCAATGGGTAGCTCCCCTCCGTAAGTCGTATTCTATGGGTATCAGTGCAAGGGTCGATGCCAGGGAGGTGAACTTGAGCTCCCCCAAGCTGATAATCTCTTCTGGTCGAGGGAAGCCAAATTGCTCAAACATGAGGTCTAGTCCACCATTAGAGTTTCGGCCCAGTCCACCAAATCCACCAAGTTTTCTTTATCTATAGCCTTCTCTGTAACCTTATTTTAAGTGGAAAGTGATCTTCATCATGTTGCATTCCAAGCTGGTGAAGGAATCCAAGCAATTCCATATCAGCTCTGCATCTTCTCCTTCTAGGCCAAAGGAGTCCCATGCATCATCTAAAGACACATCACTCCATTCTCCTCCCTAAAACAAGTCCTCACTTAGCCAAGTACGAAGGGTAGCTCCACTAGATCCTTCATCTGCCCCCTTTTCTAATGCCACAAGAACCCACCTGCCTCTCCCATGGGAACTTACAAATTGTCTCTTCCCTAGTCATGGATTACACCCGAGCTGATCTTAGCCACCACTATATTCCAATTAGTATCATGTAAGCACCCTTGGCCCCAATGGAAGTGTAGCATGCAGAAGCTTCGGAGAAGATCGGTAACTTCAAGGCTCAGAAATCAGCACTCTTTTTGCGACGAAAATTAACGCACAAATTGAATGAAGATGTGCAGAAAGAGAGAGAGAGAGAGAGAGAGAGAGAGAGAGAGAGAGAGAGAGAGAGAGAGAGAGAGAGAGAGAGAGAGAGAGAGAGAGAGAGAGAGATGGAGAGGACACAGTATTGGGTCCCAAATACCCTCTGTAGGGCCCCCACCATAGATGGTGTATTTGATTTATTAGAATGATGTAAATCTGAAAAGAAAATACATAAATCTTGACCTTTCTTGGCTGAGAAAACTCTGCCCTTGACCTACAGTCCTTCACCCCTTTGCTTAGCACCTTCTTGGCTGTCCTAGCCCTTGTATGCTTGAGCTCTTGGTGAAAAATGAGATGCAACAATGGGATTGTAGGCTCCTCTATTTATACTACTCTAGGATAAGCAGTCGGCCAGCTACACTACAACAATCAGCCAGTTCCTTTTTCTGCCCATGATTGTAAATCAGCCTTAAATGCTGGAATAGATGGCTGGGCATCCTGTGCTTGATTCTAGATGGGCTGGGCACTGATTTTGCAAGTACCCTAGGGTTGGGTAGCCTATATGGGCTGCCCCACACCTGCCCTACAGCCCAATAATTGCTTCATGGACTGTCGACTGCACCTGGGGATGTCCTACAACCCCTCCATGGCTAGTGGGTTCAGCCAGGGCCTTCTTGGCCCTCATGGGGATGGTTTCACACCATCCCCATGCCCCTGGGACTGTCCTACAACCCCTCCATGGCTAGTGGGTTCAGCCAGGGCCTTCTTGGCCCTCATGGGGGTGGTTTCACACCATCCCCATGCCCACACTAAGACTTAGGGTTGCCCTATGGGCTAGTCCCGTGTTCTAAAAGCAAACCCTAATTAACTACATAGTGATCTGGCATCCGGTACCATACCAGATACATAGAATCCTTGACATCATTCCAGAGGGAGACTCACAGCTCAGACTAGCACTGTTTCATGTGCAAGATAGTGGACACCTGACCTTGGACTCCTGTGCATGGGATAATGCACACCTAACCTCGGACGACTGAGATGGATCCCTGGCTGACTTGTCCTAGACTGGGCTCACATGGGACCAGTTCACCATCCCAGGTCTTGCACCTTCTGTATAGATATTTCTACGTGGCATCTAAGTGCGGGATGCATGTGACATCCCCTTCTACTTAACTTGACGGAAGCTGCATAACCTCCAAATTATCCGTCAATAATGTCGGATAGTCTTCGGAAAACTCTTTGTCGAGCCATACCGCTTCGTGGGTCCCTCGGTCCTGAAACCTCGTGAGGAATTATCTTAGTCTTCGGCCTGAGCCATGCTTGAAATGATGCAGAAGGATCTGTTCTGGAACCATAACTTCTGCTTCATCTCACAACAATATCTGGTTCTCCTTCGTCTTTGACTTCTGAAGGGATAGGACCTGCATATGGCTTTAACCAACTAATGTGAACACATCGTGCATAGTCCAACTCGGAGGTAGCTTTAATTACATAGTCCAACTCGGAGGTAGCTTTAATTACATAGCCACACCTCATTAATCTTTTTCCTGATGGTGGAAAAAGGTTCGAAGCTCCTGAAAGACAACTTTGGGCATCGCTTGTCCACCTGTTTCAACCTTTGCTTCATAATCCAAAGATAAACCCAATCCCCTTCCAAAAACTTCATATCCCTTTGGTCTTTATTGGCTTGTCGAGTGTAGGCCTCTTGCACTTTAGCCAACCTATCTTTAACTGACTCTAAAATCTCCTGGTGAGACTCCGTCACACTCTGTTCGCTTCAAGTACTGAAGACGAGGTCCTGGTCAACAAAATGACTGGAAAGGCCTTCCAAATGCTACCTCATATGGAGTCCTACCAATAGAGCTGAAGAAAAAGAATCATTCAAAATAGCTTGAACTAAAGGCAAATATGATTCCCACTTACCTTGTTAATCGTGGACATAACACTTCAGCACATCAAAGGCCATCTGGTTGTATATCTCTGGCTGGCCATCCGTCTGTGGGTGGAATGCACTGGAAAAATTCAATTTAGTACCAAAGTTATCAAACAATGCCCTCCAAAAATGACAGGTAAACTTGGCATCTTAGGCTGACACTATGGTCCTAGGAATCCCGCCAATCGGGTACTAATGCCGAATGAACAACTGGGCAACATCCTCGGTGGTCACATTAAGCATAACAAATTTGCTAAATTATCAGCAACAATAGTTAAGCACTGTGTATTATAAGCCAAGATCTACACCTTCTGCTCGTCCAACTTGGTTGTCTAGTCTGCGACTTGGTTGTCTAGTCTCTGTGACTACTGGAACATATCTGTAACACTTAAGCCTGGTGCCCTAGCTGGGCTTCCTGGTGCACTCTAGTCCCATGGTTCTTGGTCTCTCTTGTTGTCGAAGCTTGCCATAGTAGGAAAAAGCACTTCCTTTGTCAAACGTAATCTGACCATCCACTATCTGTGTGGGAGACATCCGGAGGCTTAAAACCAACTGTCCTTCAAGGGACATGAGTCACTCCGAAAAGGGTAGTCCACCGGCATCTAAAAACCAACCACACGAACAAGAAAAAATTCTAGTTTCTTTGTTGAATCTTTGCACTTGAAGTAGGCTCTGATACCATTGTAACATGCGGAAGCTTCAAAGAAGATCGGTAACTTCAAGGCTCAAAAATCAGCACTCTTTTTGCGATGAAAATTAACGCACAAACTGAATGAAGATGTGCAAAAAATAGAGAGAGAGAGAGAGAGAGAGAGAGAGAGAGAGAGAGAGAGAGAGAGAGAGAGAGAGAGAGAGAGAGAGAGAGAGAGAGAGAGAGAGAGATGGAGATGACATAGTATTGGGTCCCAAATACCCTCTGTAGGGCCCCCACCACGGATGGTGTATTTGCTTTATTAGAATGATATAAATTTGAAAAGAAAATACATAAATCTTGACCTTTCTTGGCTGAGAAAACTCTGCCCTTGACCTGCAGTCCTTCACCCCTTTGCTTAGCACCTTCTTGGCTGTCCTAGCCCTTGTATGGTTGAGCTCTTGGGGGTGAAAAATGAGATGCAACAATGGGATTGTAGGCTCCTCTATTTATACTACTCTAGGATGAGTAGTCGGCCAGCTACACTACAATCGGTCAGTTCCTTTTTCTGCCCACGACTGTAAATCAGCATTAAATGCTGGAATAGATGGCTGGGCATCCTGCGCCTGATTCTAGATGGGCTGGGCACTGATTTTTCAAGTACCCTAGGGTTGGGTAGCCTGTATGCGCTGCTCTACAGCCCAATAATTTCGTCATGGACTATCGGCTACACCTGGCATGCCCCTGGGGCTATCCTACAACCTGGCATGCCCCTGGGGCTATCCTACAACCCCTCCATGGCTGGTGGGTTCAACCAAGGCCTTCTTGGCCCTCATGGGAGTGGTTTCACACCATCCCCATGCCCACACTAAGACTTGGGGTAGCCCTATGGGCTAGCCCCTTGTTCTCACAGCGTGGACTGGCATTGTTTCATGTGCAAGATAGTGCACACCTGACCTTGGACTCCTATGCACAGGACAATGCACACCTGACCTCGGACGACTGAGATGGATCCCTGGCTAACTTGTCCTGGACTGGGCTCACATGGGACCAGTTCACCATCCCAGGTCCTACACCTTATGTACAGATATTTCTATGTGGCATCTAAGTGCGGGATGCACGTGACATCCCCTTCTACTTAACTTGACGAAAGCTGCATAGCCTCTAAATAATCCGTTAATAACGCCGGATAGTCTCTTCAAATAACTCTTTGTCGAGCCATACCGCTTTGTGGGTCCCTCGGTCCTAAAACTTCGTGTGAGGAATTGTCTTAGTCTTCGGCCTGAGCCATGCTTGAAACGGTGCAGAAGGATCTGTTCTGGAACCATAACTTCTGCTTCATCAACAACATCTGGTTCTCCTTCGTCTTTGACTTCTGAAGGGATAGGACCTGCATATGGCTTTAACCAACTAACGTGAAACACATCGTGTATAGTCCAACTCGGAGGTAGCTTTAATTGCATAGCCACCTCATTAATCTTTTTCCTGATGGGAAAAGATCCGAAGCTCCTGAAAGACAACTTTGGGCATCGCTTGCCCACCTGTTTCAACCTTTGCTTCATAATCCAAAGATAAATCCAATCCCCTTCCGAAAACTTCATATCCCTTTGGTCTTTATTGGCCTGTCGAGTGTAGGCCTCTTGCGCTTTAGCCAACCTATCTTTAACTCTGACTCTAAAATCTCCTAGTGAGACTCCGCACTCTAGTTCGCTTCAGGTACTGAAGACGAGGTCCTGGTCAACAATGACTGGAAAGGTCTTCCAAATGCTACCTCATATGGAGTCCTGCACCTTCTGTATAGATATTTCTACGTGGCATCTAAGTGCGGGATGCACGTGACATCCCCTTCTACTTAACTTGACGGAAGCTGCATAACCTCCAAATAATACGTCAATAATGCCGGATAGTCTTCGAAAAACTCTTTGTTGAGCCATACCGCTTCGTGGGTCTTTCGGTCATGAAACCTCGTGAGGAATTGTCTTAGTCTTCGGCCTGAGCCATGCTTGAAACGATGCAGAAGGATCTGTTCTGGAACCATAACTTCTGCTTCATCTCACAACAATATCTGGTTCACCTTCGTCTTTGACTTCTGAAGGGATAGGACCTGCATATGGCTTTAACCAACTAATGTGAAACACATCGTGCATAGTCCAACTTGGAGGTAGCTTTAATTACATAGCCACACCTCATTAATCTTTTTCCTGATGGTGGAAAAAGGTCCGAAGCTCCTTAATAAAGACAACTTTGGGCATCGCTTGTCCACCTGTTTTAACCTTTGCTTTATAATCCAAAGATAAATCCAATCCCCTTCCGAAAACTTCATATCCCTTTGGTCTTTATTGGCCTGTCGAGTGTAAGCCTCTTGTGCTTTAGCCAACCTATCTTTAACTGACTCTAAAATCTCCTAGTGAGACTCCATCACTCCAGTTCGCTTCAGGTACTAAAGACGAGGTCCTGGTCAACAATGACTGGAAAGGTCTTCCAAATGCTACCTCATATGGAGTCCTGCCAATAGCTGAAGAAAAAGAATCATTCAAAATAGCTTGAACTAGAGGCAAATATGATTCCCACTTACCTTGTTGATTATGGACATAACACTTCAGCACATCAAAGGCCATCTGGTAGTATATCTCTGTCTGACCATCCGTCTGTGGGGTGGAATGCACTGGAAAAATTCAATTTAGTACCAAAGTTATCAAACAATGCCCTCCAAAAATGACAGGTAAACTTGGCATCTCAGGCTAACACTCGGGTACCAATGCCGAATGAACAACTGGGCAACATCCTCAGCGGTCACATTAAGCATAACAAATTTGCTAAATCTATCAACAATAGTTAAGCACTGCGTATTACGCTTACTCAGATTGGGAGGCAAATTCGTGACAAAGTACATCGAAATATCTTGGAAAGGACCCTCAGGAATTGGCAAGGGCTGTAACAACCCTATCTTCTTTCCACGAGGAGCTTTCACCTTTTGACAAATATCACAACGTTGTACATATGTAAACACATCTCGCCTCATCTTTGGCCAATATATTGCCGTTCTAATTTCTCCAGAGTTAAATTCATGCCCCTATGGCCACCTGTAATGGCGTCATGGGCATCATGGAGAAGAGCTGCCATGAACGACTTCATGACACACAGTCAGCCTTTGTAGAAAAGCCAACCATTGCGTATCATAAAGTGGCATGGTCCTGTGGCATCCAATGCCTGTTCCCATTGTGTACCAAATTCCTCCGAATCTGTGTACGTGTGCTTCATGTCATCTAGTCATGTACTAACAAGATCGAGTGTAGTGGTTTGAATCGTAGTCACTTGTCCCGTCATGCTCAAAGCATCGACCCCACTGGATTGACCTTTCCTGGAAGGTACCCAATCATACCACCAAATCGCTGGAATATTTGACTCCAGCGGTGTTGTCGATCACTCCATTGTGCACTTGGCATTGTCTGAATCTAGCGTAATGCTTGATGGTCAGTGGGTGCGAATCTCAAAGACACAGGGGCCACACAGGAAATGTTTCCTGGATGACCATTCTACTGTAATACGCCTCCAATTGCGATGTTACTCGTATCGGTGATCACTTGAAATGGCTCGTCCCACGAGAGGCAAGTGCTAAACAAGGTGATCACCTAAAATGGCTCGTCCCACGAGAGGCAAATGCTAAACAAGGTGCTTCTGATGATAAAGCCACCTTAAGGTTCTGAATGCCTCCAACGATCGTGGAGTCGTTCGAATCTTTTGCCTTCTTATCTTCACACCCTTTAGCAGATCGGTGAGATCCACCGAGAGATCAGAAAACTTGTCGATGTGGGTGGAGTATGCTTGGCATATACCCACAAAGGATCTGATGTCATAGGCTATCTAAGGTATTTCCCAATCGACAATCTCAGCCACTTTAGCCAGATCAAGTCGAATGCCTTTGGCACTAATTATGTATCCCAAGTAATGCACTTGGAACAGATAAAATTCTGACCTCTTCTCATTGACATAGAGCTTGTTGCTTTCTAGCAACTTAAGAACTTTCTCCACATCAATGTCATGTTGCTCAAGCGTAGCTGAAAATACCAGTATGTCATCCAGAAATATGAACACACTTTCCAATCAAATCCTGAAAAACACGCATCATCATGCGGTTAAATGTAGCTGGGGCGTTCGTCAAGCCAAATGGCATGACCACAAATTCATAGTGGGCCCGTTCTGTATGGAGGTTGTCTTAGGGATGTCCCCCTCCACAATCTGCACACCTGGTGGTACCCACTCTTTAAATCAAGTTTTGAGGACACCTTTGCTCCATTCAGGCTCTCGAGAATATAATCAATTCAAGGGATTGGGAACCTGCTCGTGATAGTTAGTTTGTTGAGTGCACGATAAATCGACACACAAATGGAAAGACCCATCTTTCTTCTTAACAAATAAAATCGAGGTTGCAAATGGCAACATGCTGAGGTGGATGAAGCCAGATTGCAACAATGCTTGGAGTTAGCGGTCCAACTCCGATTTCATTGCCTTGGAAAGGCGATACAGAAACTTGCTCGGGGGTTCCGAGCCTGGGAGAAGGTCAATCTTGTGGTCCTCTGATCTAGACGGGGGGAGCTGGGGAGGGAGGGAGGCTGTCCCGAAGAAAAATCTTTAGGAACTTTTCATTGGAGAGCCGAGTACTTCTTGAAAGCACTGGCCACCATCTAGGCTATCTGGAAGTATATCATTGCACACTGTGTGCCTTTCCTGAATGACTGCTCGCTTAGCCTACAAGTGGCTTATGAGCGGAAAGTTCGGAATTCTTGGCTCACACTTAATGGTCACTGGGGCGTTTGACACATTCCGATTGATCTAGAATGTGTGCTTGTCCCACTTAACATCTGGAAGAAACTTGTGAAACCCCCACTGAATACCCAAAATTATGTCTGCTCCTACAAGAGGGGCAACCATAAAATCACACACAAATTCTATGCCCTAAATAACTAACTTAGCACCTAGAGCTTCATACTTGGTGCTCTTTGTCATGCCTGTGCTAACTTAGCACCTAGAGCTTCATACTTGGTGCTCTTTGTCATGCCTGTGCTAAAACCCTCAACCTGTTTGTCCACCGAAGTCAACGGGCACGCCTAGCGGCCTGTTCCGTGACCACATCCTCCGTGCTACTGCTGTCAAACAAGACGACTCTCTGGCCACCTATGTAGCCAAAGGACTTGAGCAATTCGTTGCGCTCATACTCCTGGTCAGGGGCGCCCTTCTACTTATCTTCGAGCTCCTGGTTGGCTAATAATTGCTCCAACTGAAGCACCGGGGTTTGAGAAGAACTACGGGTAGTTGCGCGTTCTGACACGCTCCCCTGATGAACTCGTCTTCGAGTCGCTCAAGGTAGTGGGGCGGTAGAAACCGCTCCTTAAGGTCGCGAACAAACTCGTCCCACACATAAGCTGCCATACCTAATCTTGTGTGGGCATGAGCCCACTGAGTCCACCAAGGAATGGCCTCACCTTCCAAGTACCAACTGGCTAAGATCATTCTCTATCAGTATCTATTTTTCTAACTGCGGCAAAGGAAGCTTCAAACTAATGCAACCATGAATAGAGAGTTGTGGTATCGAGTTTACAATTATACTTACTGAAGTTCATTTTCTCGGGAAAATGATTTGAGGGCACCGCCGGTGTCAATCTGGCGTCCAAAGCTACTAGAGGTAACACTCGTGCTACACATGTCACATGGCTTTGTGTTCACGTTATCGGATCTCCACGCAATCTGACGATCCACTATCTGTGTGGGAGACATCCGGAGGCTTAAAACCAACCGCCCTTTAAGGGACAGGAGTCACTCCGAAAAGGGTAGTCCACCCGGCATCTGAAAACGAACCACACGAGAGCGAGAAAAAATTCTGGTTTCTTTGTTGAATCTTTGCACTTGAAGTAGGCGCTCTGATACCATTGTAACATGCGGAAGCTTCGGAGAAGATTAGTAACTTCAAGGCTCAGAAATCAGCACTCTTTTTGCGATGAAAATTACACAAACTAAATGAAGATGTGCAGAAAATATATATATATATATATATATATATATATATATAGATAGAGAGAGAGAGAGAGAGAGAGAGAGAGAGAGAGAGAGAGAGAGAGAGAGAGAGAGGACACAGTATTGGGTCCCAAATACCCTCTATAGGGCCCCCACCACGGATGGTGTATTTTCTTTATTAGAATGATGTAAATCTGAAAAGAAAATACAGAAATCTTGACCTTTCTTGGCTGAGAAAACTCTGCCCTTAACCATGAGTCCTTCACCCCTGTGCTTAGCACCTTCTTGGCTGACCTGTAGTCCTTCACCCCTTTGCTTAGCACCTTCTTGGCTGTCCTAGCCCTTGTATGCTTGAGCTCTGAAAAATGAGATGCAACAATGGGATTGTGGGCTCCTCTATTTATATTACTCCAGGATGAGCAGTTGGTCAGCTACACTGTAGTCAGTCGATTCCTTTTTCTACCCACGACTGTAAATCAACATTAAATGTGCTGGAAAAATCACATAAAAAGCTCCGCATCATTCCCTAGATGGTTGGGCATCCTATGCTTGATTCTAGATGGGCTGGGCACTGATTTTGCAAGTACCCTGAGGCTGGGTAGCTTGTATGGGCTGCCCCACAACTGCCCAACAGCCCAATAATTGCTTCATGAAAACTGTCGGCTACCCCTGGCATGCCCCTGGGAAAATCTAATTCATGGCTAATAAGCTCTCTGGCCAAGTTTGAGAAGCCTTGGGCAAAGTCTGACATTGCTCCATGGGTTGAGCGGATGCCCTCCGAGTAAGCCTCATGTGATCAAAAACTGCATGTTAACACCGAGTGGAGGGTTTCCAATGTGTTGCAGTGGGAGGAGGCGGGGGAAGAGGGGCCGGATTCCGAGAAGTGAGGAGGGAATGGAGAGGAGCTTGGGGGTGGTGGTGTCTTGTACATGTTTTGATCAAAGAATGCTTTGTGCTACGTCTCCTTCGTCAGTGGCCTTGCGTGGGCCTTAGCGTCTTGTGCCTCGATATCTAGGCCTGATCTTGTGGGGGCTGAGGTTGGGGTGATGGCGATTAGGGGGTGGAGAGGTGGGAGAGGAGTGAGGGGAAGAAAAGAGGCTGGAACGGCACTGGGACCCTCTAGTTGGATGGTTCTGGGGAGTTTATCCCATCCTGTAGAGCACTTTAGCAGCATGATAGAGCACTTTCGTGAGCAGTGATGCAGTCGCACGAGCTTCCCCTGTGGGTTTGCACATACAGAGTGCAGCTCCTTGTGCAGGTATTCAGCCTAGTTGACAGGTGCTCCTTGGTTGATTTTGGTGAGTGTAGACAGGTTGCACATCGACTAAAACAATTAGTACATTTGGTGGTGAGGAGAAATGATAGGGCCCTGGTTGGTGATGTTGGACCACTCTACGCCATCCTTGGTGGTGGTGCCTTGGTAAGTATACTGCAAACAAGGCGGTTGGCGTTGGCGAGGCGAACATAGGGCTGGTCCATCCACGAGAGATAAAGGGCATCATGGACAACATCAAGATTGAGATGGACAGTCTGGGCTTAGCCTGTATTATACATAACACGTGTCTTGTTGCTGCATTGGCATCATACGTATCCGTAAAGTAGAGGCAGTTAAACAAATCTAGACCCTAGGGTTCCAGTGTGGGGAGGTCGGCAAGCCCAATCTGCTCCAAGCAGGCCACGATATAGCTGGGTTTGACAGCTCTATAAACAAGGCCTGTATAGTAGAGGATCTTGTGCTCCAGCTTATGATTATTTTTCATAGGGCTGTGGACTATGTGTCCATTGACTTGGCGCATCAAGGTCTAGCCCAGGGGTGCTTCCCATATTCTTTGAAGCCCCCCCCGCCCCCCGTCGGACACTTCTTCTTCCGGTTATGGGTGAGAATCTCAAGGAATGAGTCTGAATGCTTGGCCATTGTGCTGAGGATAGGAGGCTAGAAGGTGAGCGCTCAAGAAAAAAAAATTGGCAAGGGTTTGGCTAGGGAGGAAGTAAAGAGTGAGAAAATGAAGTGGTGGGCCCTCTATTTATAGTTTTCCAGGAAGGACATGGGCATGGCACAGGAAGGTACAAGCATGTCTTCACCGGGGTATAGCCATGGCTTAATGTTAGTATGGTTGTGGCTTTGTTGGTTGGCAAGGAAACGACCGTGGTAAACAAGATGGAATAGGCTAGGCTTCACCAAGGTACAACTGTGGATTCAGTTGGAATGATCGTGGCTTGAGCTGTTGAGAGGGGTATGACTGTGGCTTCACCAGGGTAAGGGCGTGGCTTATGGTTGGAATGGTCGTGGCTTGAGTTGTTGTGAGAAGGGTATGGAAATTTCATCACAATGGTACGGCTCCATATGGTATGGGCATGGCTTGAGGTTGGTACGGCCATGTCTTCATTTCTTTTTTTTTTGGGCACCCTATAAACAAGTTTTGTACCCTTGTGCTATGTAGTTAGGACCCCATTGCAAGTTTTGTACTGACTCTATGCCCAGTTTGCTAGAGTGAAAAGGCAGCTCCAATTTGGTTGTGGCGAGGTTGGTATAGCCTTTGGAAGCTCAGAGACTTCCAAGGAGGGAGTAGCTAAGGGTGGAAAGGTAAGGGGTTGATTGGGAGAACACCAAGGGAGTCGAATAATGAGTTGTGGGGGAGTAGCTGAAGTTGAGGGTATATCACAGTTAGGGACCATGGGTTGCTGTTAGAGGGGCAAGGGTGCTTCATGATTATCTTGTGTAGTAGCAGTGGTGGCGGAGGCCACTTTGGGCTTCCATTGGAATTTTGGTAACTGCAAGAGAATAGGGAGGGGTAGGAAGGGTGTACCTTGGTTGTTTGGGGACCCAAATTTGGCAATTGCCTTGATAATAGTTCTGAGCTTGAAGCAGAGGCTTAGGGATCCATTGGTGAATTATCGCTAGGCAAGGCCAAGGGTGTGGGTGAGGATGGTTCGGGCTTGGGGAGCATTTGGGTTGGCGCGATTGTCATGTACCCTGTGGGCTTGGGGTTGCCAAATGGGTTGCCGTCGAGAGGGAGGAGGAGCTAGTTTTGCTAGTGTGTGAGTGTGGGAAGTGGATCAACGGGGGATCCACAGGGTAGTGGCACCTTCATAATATCCTTGGGCCACGAGAAGCTTCTTAGGTATCCACTAGGGAGAGTGCTTGCCCTGTGTGCATCGGTTAGATTAGTTAGTAGGGTTAGTGTTGTGAGTGGGGTTAGTCTTGTGAGGGGGGTGAGTAGCGACAGTGGTGGCATTTGGGATGTAGGGTTGGGCTGCGAGGGGGGTCAGCAGCGCAGTGGTGGCATTTGGGATGTAGAGTTGGGTAGGGGTGAGGATATGCAAGGCAAATAGGTGTTTAGAGTGGGAAGAAGCCTCTTTTTGAGTGGCATGGATTGGCGTTGGTTGGAGGGTGGAATAGTAGTGGTAAGGGGAGGAGGGGGGTTATCATCTTGGAATGAGTGATTAGAGGGCACATGTTCTTCTTCCATCATTAGGATTGTAACTTGGTGAGAGGCACTATTGTAGGGGGGCAGTCCTTGCGTCCTAGTCTATGTTGTAGCGGTTGTGTCCATGCATCCATTGAACTGCTTTGCGAGGCCACTATTGTAACCATGGCTAGAATATCTTTTAATGGGGGCCTCTTGAGGGAGAGCCATGTGTCATATGACATTAAGTTGTGATTAGCCGCTATGTTGATAAGAGTCAATTTTTGGGTGAATCTTGTTGGGGTGGTCATTCGTAATCACAACCGAGAAGGTTTCACTTCCTAGTCTTCTTCTTTGCGGTCTACTACTTGGGGCCATATTGACCATGATGTTTTCCCCCCCAAATTTCGGCTTGGCGTTCTTTGGCCTCTCATTTGGTGGTTTCTTTCATTGCTTCTTGCTATTTTTTTGTTGTTTTATGAATGGCCTTGAGTGTGGTTTTGGTGAGTGGGCCATAGTAGCGTTTTAGTTTGCTACTGTTGAAATATCCCACCATCTTGATGCCACCGTCAAGTGTTTCGATGCGCACTGCGCTTTGCAAGGTTATCTTAGTGACTAGGAAAGGTCTTAAGCCTCTGAGTTTGAGTTTCTTTTTATGATTTTCTGTGCTAAAGAGGAGGACCATGTCACCCTCATTCATTTGTTTATCCTTAAGTTGGTCAATCAAACCATTGTTTACGCCTCAATTTTTCAACAATCATACTATATACAACGAGGAGGTGTGTTTCATCAAGTTTTTCTAGCTCAAACAGGCGACACTCGCGTTGAAGACATTGCTCTTGAGTTTTTGCTTTACTGCAATTCACAAGCTGGGGAGACCAAGAACTCTATAAGCATGTTGACTGCTTTAATACTATAGGTCAAACTAAAGGGTGTTGCATTGGTAGCCCTGTAGGATATTCAATAGGTCTAGAGTGGCGTATGCAATGGCCCAAGAGCAACATAGCCAGGAAGCCCTTTATGATGCCACCATCGCCAACATTAACCTCCAAAGGGTGCTAGAGGATTGGGAGCTAACTATAGACAACACCCTCTCCTCACTCACCAACCTTCAGTATAACAGCTTTAGGCACTCCAAGAAGTAGAACAACGGGCACTACATGCCCTCTCTCTTGCCCAAGACGAAGCACAAGACCTCAGACAGAGAGCAGCAAAAGCTGAAGAGAACCTCCCATCCACCACCCTCGCCTTCCAGTATTACCGCGAGGTCACCGAGGAAGCCCTCCACCACAAAACCTCTTAACTTGAATCCATAGAAGCTCAGGCCACCCAACCCCGACACCCCATCTTGCCATGTCCCCAACGTGCTCGAAAAAGGTCAACACGTTGATGGACATTGCCACCAAACTCCCAATCCTCGCTATCCCTCCCCAAAGCCCAGCCGAACTCCTAAAGCTCCACTTCCACACCATTCGCCTAAATTTACTCCAACACAATATCTTCATCGATGAAGCCCTCTCACAAGCCACATTCTCATATTTCCTCACCAAGCTACCCCCCTCCACTCCATCTCCCTCTTGGCAACCTTTTTCTTTCAAGGCCAGCTTTCTTTCACACACCCCACCATCTTTTTTAATCTCCCTTCCCATCCCCTCCAATCCAATCTCATGAACTGGGCCCATCTCCTTCGCTTCGGGCATCCAACAAAGCAAACTGACCCATCGACCTCGCAATCCCAGATGGGCTATGCCCATCTTCATACTCCTCCCCCCACACCGCCGATGCCCTTCGCTACCTCCACCGCATTGGCTAGGATATTGTATACGTTGCCTACAAATCCCTCTACTGCTATGAGCTTCCACCATATACAGCCGAGGGTCTCCTCATTCTTTACCAATAGTGCCATCTTCAACTGGAGATCATATAGGCCACAGGGATCATGCAGTTTGACAACTCTCATGTGGCCTTCCCCATGGAGTTCGCCCCCCAAAAAGCCATAGACACCAGCACCTTCTTCGCCATGGAGTTCGCCCCCCAAAAAGCCATAGACACCAGCACCTTCTTCCACTCCAAAAGCCCTGACAACACCTCCTCCGAAGATGACAACAATGACAATGATGAAATCGGTGGAGGAGCCACGGGCAGGAAACCACCCCCATCAGCAACCCCACCATCTCCCCCACATCAACCCCCTCCTCCTAGCCAATCACACCCCCCCGCCCAGCACCACCACCACACTTTCTCTATTCCCCTCACAATCCTCTACACCCCCCTCACCTCCCCACTCTGCCTCCATCACCAACTCCCCCCACTCTAAATCTCCACTTACGCCTTGCCATACCCCTCAAAGACATACCCTCGACATCGACAAGGCCTCCCCCTCTATTTACTGCAATGCTTGCCTTGTCATCGCCCACCCCTCCACCTTCACAACCGCCCCTCGACATCCCTTCCCCTCCACCTTTGGAGGAAGCAGAAAAACCCCACCCCCACTGTAAGAGCAAGATGAGGTGGATCCCCCCCTGCACCCCCTCAACTAGCGCGATCCATTAGATTGCACGGAGTTCAAGCAGGCAATAAATATCCTACTTGGTCGACAAATCCAAGAGGCCCCCATAGCCAAGGTGACCAACCGCATGGACATCCATGTCCTATAGCCATACCTCAACGCCAAACATCGCAGGTGGAAGCACGAGCACCCCCATTGTCAATGCGGAGGCTACCACAGGCCCCCACTGTCGCTTGCCACATCACATTCAAACTCATGGGCGAGCAGCCAGCCTAGCGTCAGATCTTCCTCCTCAAACCCTTCATCTAGGAATAGTACTACAAAGTTTCGAACCAACTATGCAGCATCGATCCAGCCTATCTGCCCATCTCGTTGGGCCAGGGACCTTTTTTATCAGGAGAAAGCAAAGAATCCTAGGCTTCACTACAACTTCCCTTGGTTTGCTCCTCCGACAACCCCCTAAGGACATCATGCTCAAACACATATATGCCTTCATCGACATATACGAGCAGGTGTCGAATCCTACAGTGGTGCCCACCATCCGGTTTTTCACCCCATCATCACTCTTTTTTGGAAACATTCCCGGACTGGCACCACTACCATGAGGGCAGTCAAGGCCTGGCCTTCGACCTCAACAAAGGCCCCATTCTGAAAAGCAGCTTTTCGACTAATACTAGCGTATTTATCCAGTAGATGCCTGCCTGGCACCTACACATGTTTAAAGACGTGATGGGTGGAGACTGCCTTTTGGACAAGTTACAAAGTCTTCCATCAAGCCCCCCCACATCCTGCATTGGTAAGACTTCATCCGCACCTACCACTAGATCCCTTGCCAGCTCCGAGGATGGATTTGAATTAGGGAGGGTGGTATGTTAACCACAGTCGTTAACATCATTTTTCAAGCATGGTTACGCTTCTTGTAATCCATCATTATGTACTAAGCGCTAATGAGAAAAGATGTATGGGATGACCGAGCTTACGACTTGTGTAATGTCGATTGTAGGAAAATGAGCCTAGATGTACATAAAGCTAGGAAGCTAATTTTGGGCCCCCAATTATAAATGGGTGGCCGTCCTGGGTGGCCGTCCATTGTAAAAAGTGAGCTCATGTACATAAGTGATTTATGAAATATGAAAAGGGACAATCCCATTTGTCACAATTGAGTCTTGCCTTCTCTCTCTCTCACTCACTCTCTTATGTTTATGGTTGTAAACTTGTGTTTGTGAATGCTTGTTACTTGATTGTGGTATATGCATGGATTGGATGGTGCTAGTCTAATCTTCTCTTCTCTTATCTCTTCTCTTGTCTCCCTCTCAGGATCCCTCTTGCATGCACATTGGCATTGAGTGGAGGTAGAGCTTTCCATAGCTCCCTTCTTGCTTACTCACTATCTAGCTTGTGGATCTCTATTTGAGTGACACAAGTGGAGGTGGAGGGAGCCCCTAATAGCCTCACATTGGGGAGTTAACCCTCATTAGGGTTCGCTAAGTGTAAGTCTCCGAATTGACCCTTGCATGGCATCATTCTCTTCTTCTCTCCCTCTCTTATGTAGTATGTTTTGGTTAACAGCAGATGTAGCAAAGGATTAAAAATTCTACAAATATAAATATTGAGAAAAAATTTATAATTTTTGAATTCAAGTACTGTAAGGAAAATTTATATTGAGATGTCAGTTTCAAGTGGAACTGGCCCTTACGTCTCAAACTTATAACTTAATGAGACTTTATATGGAGTTAATCTAGTCATATGGGACATTTAGATTGTTTTTATGTGAATAGTCTAGACATATTTATAACTCTTATCTCGTACCAATAAGCATTTATATGTGGAATGTGCCTTTGTGGTATGGGAAACTTTGACATATTTCACATACAATTTACTTCATTGGGTTTTGAGTACTAGTTTTACTGAAATACACAATCGTGTCTTCCACAGTTGTCATGAAGTCATTCGTTCATATAATACACAACTAAGGATAGTTACAACCCAAGCAAAAGGGAATGTTACATGTTGTTCATTTACGATCCATAATAGAATAGCGCCTAAACAAGTTTCATTTTAGGAGAACGAGCCAGTGGGGGCTGTGCCTCATAAAGAAAAGAGGAAAAAGGTGTTGGCTTTCATGAATCAAGTGTAGACTTGTTCGTTGCTTGATCACACACACATTGAGTGCCCTTTGATCAAAGTAATAGATTCCTATTAGAAAAATTACGTTTCCCCTATGAGATAGAGTTAGGTCCCTGATCCTCGTATTTCCAAGAGATCGAGGTGTTGTCGATCTCGAAGACAAGGGGACTTATCTGCCTATCATTCAAAAGGATTCCCTTAACCCAGCTAGGGCAGGGACCGTACAATTGCTATAAGATCCAATCTTAGTTCCTAGGCTTTGTTATTGAAAGATTAACTAACAAGGGATCAAAACAAGTGATTGTTTAACATATGAGGATGAATCAATCATCTCTAGTAGCCATAGAATTGGTTTGAATATCCTTACATGTTGAGACAATCATCCTATGAAATTATGTTTGTATCTTGGGGGTGCACACACAAGATATTTGTACAATAAATTTGAGAAATAAGATTGGGGGTGATTTAATTAAGAAATCTGTGAATGACTAGAAGGATAAACCGAAAGTTTGTTTAGATAATTTTTTAGGATATATCTCATTAATTTGTATATTTTAAATTAGTAAGATTATAACTCCATTAAGGAGAGACCTATGTAAGGTACCAACACAGGTTTGAATAGTTGACGTGTGAATACCATCCATTGGATGCTTTACACTAAGACGGTCATCCGAGATCCTGACCCCATCTCGAACGAATGTGGATCTAACTCTGGATGTGTAATTCCTAGAAAAATGAATGTCTTAGATGTATTAATCCTGAGTGCCTTCACATGTGGTGCTATGATAAGTATTTAATAGTTTTGAACTTTTCATGGATGATAGTATTATGGTAGAAGGAAAGGGAAGATTAAATTTTGAATTGTTTTTTTGATGACACTGCCTTTTTTTGAAGTTTGTATGATTTTCTTTTTATCTTTATTATCCGACAATAATAGGAGGGTCAAAGTTCTAAGAAGGTTGTTTCTTAAAAGGAAGGTGGCTCAGTGACTCCACAAAAAAAACAAAAAATAAAAATCTCGAGTATTACCAAGGGAGACTTGAAAGTTTACCCTTTCATAATTTTATTGTGATGGAAATTCTAGATTAACATGCCCATGACCAAGGATATAAGTAAAGTTAGTTAGCTATCGTTGACTATAATGAATAAGTATTACTTCAGCCTATTAAAGCAATCTAAGGAGAGTATTACTCTTCCTATGATATATGAGGACAGATTTTATGGAGGAGTAGATTTAAATGAATAGAATTACTAGTGGATGGAGAGTGTCGCACAGCAATAGTTAACCATGTTAAGTGTAGATTTTATGGAGGAGTAGATTTAAATGAATAGAATTACTAGTGGATGGAGAGTGTCGCACAGAAACACTTAACCATGTTAAGTGTTGTACTTATTATATCATATAGAAAATATCATAAAATTTATATAGACCAACTAAGTAAAGACCTTTTCTTAAGAAAGAGAGTTTGAGTTTGAGAGACTTCTTGGATATTTTTCAGGAAAGAGAAAATGTCTTGCCAAGAAAGCTTGGATAACGGCATTAAAGAAGTCCTTTACGGAGCCCAACCAGAACCATCAACCAGAACCATTCAAAGGTGAAGGAAAGAATTTGGTAGAAGAAATAGAGGCTTGGATAGAGTCCATGGACGAGTATTTCGATGTAGCTAGAGATAATGAAAGAAGTAAGTTTACCCTTGTTTAAAAATCGCGATAAATGCTCAAATTAGTTCGAAGAACTATTGTCAATCTATCCACTAGAATTAGAATCACTTTCATGGGATGTCATGAAAGTACACCTTTGTAAAAGGGTTTTGTCCTCTAGGATTTCAGCAGGATTAAATGAATGAATTTTTGGAGCTAGCCCAAGAAGGGAAGACCCTGGAAGAATACCACCAAACTTTTGCTAAACTTCTCTGATTTGCTCCAAAGAGATGGATGAGGTAACTCTTCTCAATCGATTCATTTGGAAGCTTGCTCCAGAGATGGATAAGGTAACTCTTCTCTATCAATTCATTCAGAAGCTTAATCCACCTTTGAATAACCTAGTCAACAAGGAAAAACCATCCTCCATTTCAAAAGCCATAATTATGGCCAGAGACTATCATAAAGTTTTTTATATGGAAAGGTTCTAGAAGGATGTGAGTCCTTCCATGTTCATCTCAAGAAGAGGTCCCCTAATTCAAGAGGAAGTCAAGCCCACCCGTGGGCTAAGAGGAATCATGAGCTAGAGCAAAATCAAGGTCAAGCAATAGGAATAACAAGGTTAGAGAGCACATCCTCGACACTTGTAAACATCGCATCAGGACCTGTCAAGAAAGAAGATGTTTTAGATGCCAACAACAAGGTCATCAAGGGAAAAATTACCCTTTCCTATCGAGATCGTCACATTAGCTAGATCAGAAGAAAGACCAATCTTTCAAATAACAAGATTAGAACGAAGAGCTCTCCCTCAACTATATATCAAGAATAAGGACAACACAACGTGCTTTTCCATGAGAAAAAAATGCTTCAGGTGTAAACCACCTGAGGAAAGATTTCCCTAACTAACCAAGGGCCCTCCTCTTCCCAAATCATGGAAAGGGGAAACCTAATAGGATAGGCCTACATCAATTCAAGAGACAAGAATGAGGCTAGTACAAAGCCTAGAATATCCAAACTAGGAAGTGGTTGCCTAAGATGTGATTGTTTTGAATTAAGCTAGAGATCATTGATTCTTTACTCAAAGTTTAATTAAGAATATGTTAGGGAGAGTATGCTCAAGATTAACATAGATATTGTGTTAGGGAGTATCATAGAGATTATGATAAGATTATAAATGAGACAAATTTGGATATAAATTATACATATGATGGTTTAAAGATAGCCAAATTCAACAAGTGTTTCTATGAGTAAATAGAAGATGATTGATGCAAGATTCATGTGAAGTAATGTAAATGATCAATAGAGGTATTCTAGAAGAAGATGCTAAGGTTATATATCTTGCTACCATAGGATTGATCCCCTTACATTTTTCTATGAAAATTTATGAAGTACAATATTACATGGGGGTATGGAATAAGGAATTTGTAAGGTAGAATTAGGGATAATAAAGCATGGGTTCATATCATATGAGAGTGTATATGGATGCATGAACTTAGGATAATAAGGCCAATTAACTTTAGAATAACGAAGACATTTTGGAAGCTCAACAAAATGAGCTAGACACATGAAAGAAGAGACTCTTAGGAACAATGTTGAGATAAAAGAAGATTTCTACCCAGTGTGGGGACACCACTTTGGGAGAGAAAGGAGGATTTACTTAGAGATTACCCCAACTCGCTAATAAAATACTAATAGTGAGAGAGCACACACACAAGAGAAAACCCTAATAGTTGATGTGACCCTAACCATAGAGGGAAGCCATATCCACTCTCACCACACAATGCATAATAGAAGAAGAGTACACAACCACACAATACATGTGATGTGTTCACACACCAAATAACCGAACTAGCTAGTGCGTTTCATGACGTGAAATAAGTGTTTCACGATTTATTTATTTTTAGTCTAGTGGAAAATTCGAGATTCCTTGCGTGGAGGGAATATTATTTGAATTTTAAATTGGGGAGATATGGCCATTTTCCAAAAATGGTAAGTGGGAATAAGAAAAGTCAACACTTTTATGACACCCCCTTACATCCTTCATAAATGACTTGATATAAGATAATGGCAGTAGCTCTTGTTAACCCTAGGAATGGGTTAACACTATGTATAAAGGTCAAAGTAGAGATATCCCACGATTGATGGTGTCCTCGTAGGACCACATACATCACTATGTACAAGTTCTAACTTTTGGATTTTCCTTACTAATCCATCTTTTCGGAATGATGCTTGTTGCCCTTACATACATGTTTGACATGGACATCAAGATTTGGTAACTTTGACCCCGTCTCTTGCCTTTTAAGACGTAATAAATTGCCAAAATTCAAGTAACCAAAGTGAGCATGCCATAGCTCCATCTCACTCATAGCACGCCTCGCAGGCAGCAGGTAACAAGCACTATGTGCCAATCTCTCATACTTGTCCAACCTGTAAAGCCCATGGCTTAGAGTACCAAATACCACATTGATTTATCCATCACTTTGATCATGAACTGTACACCTATCATCACCAAATATGGTCACTAGGCCTGCCCTAGCAAAGGTAGAGACTGCCAATAAGTTTTTTTTAATGCTTGGCACAAACAGGACTTTTGAGAGAGTGATTATCCCACCATTTGCAATAGTGATGAGAACAACCTTACTAACTCCTTTCACTAGATATGAGGAGTTGTTTGTACATGTGACTATAACGTCTTGAGGAGCAGACTTAAGGCTTCTCATCAAGACTCTACTCGAGTTGCCATCCACATAAGAGTGACGTGTTGATAGATCAAGCACAAAAGGTTGATCTACCTTTTCCTTCTCTTTGTATGATACATGTGTAACAACACGTGTAGTACCATGAGATGATACATCTACATTCTTTATGTTTGTCCTCAACCTCCCTGACCATGGACTAACATTGGATCCACTACTACTAGAGGACTCACAAGGTCCTCTAAGAACCTATGATTGTTGCTTTACATGTGGGACAACATCGTTACTTCTTATGTCTACATCTTTAGTTGCCTCACTAGTGCATACCAACTACTCATCTCATCAAAGATAACAACTCTGCCTTACTCTATCTCATGAGTGGTAGAGTTATAGCATCTATAACCTTTCTGCTCCAAAGAATAACCAATGAATCTTCATTTCTTTGTCCTTGGATCCAACTTTCTTCTCACTTCATTAGGAACGTGTACATATGCAATAAGCACTTTCAAGTGAGACACATTTGGTTTTATGCCTATAAACTTTTGTTCTCACTTTATCAGGAAATGTAGAGATGAAATACATTCAAACATTTTCAAGTGAGACACACCTATAAACTTTTGTTCTCACTTCATCAGGAAATGTACATATGAAATACATCCAAACATTTTCAAGTGAGACACATCTAGTTTTATGCCTATAAACTTATGTTCAGGCATTATGTCATGACCAACTACTTTAGTCGGGGTCTTGTTCATAATGTAAACAAAAAAAATATTTTGGCATATTCTTTTTAGACATCAAGGCATGAGAAACTTCTATAATATGTATGTTTTTCCTTTTAAGACATCAAGGCATGAACAACTTTTGCAATGTGCAATGTGCAATTGCTACATATTCAACACAAAAATAATATGGCATATTTGTTTCAGACATCAAGGCATGAGAAACTTCTGCAATGTGTATATTTTTCCTTTATCCAATACCATTCTATTGGCAGAGTGTACCTGTACACGTGAATTACCTCTTGATTCCTTGCTTTCTCAAGAAATCACTGAACTTATTGGAGAAATATTCTTTCGCATTATCTAATCTTAGATTTTCATACCTTTTTCCTTCTCAACCAAGGCTTTAAATCTCTGAAAATCAGTAAACACCTCACTTTTCTCCTTCATGAAGTAAACCCACACTTTCCTAGTGTGATATCAATGAATGTAACATAGTACCTACAACCTGATTGTTGCAGTCTTGGTTGGTCCTCATATATTAGAAAGCATAACACCCAATAGCTTTGCGCTAACATGCTTTTCATGCCAAGGAGCATGTTTGGCTTGCATATCAAGCTCGCATGATTCACATACTTTGTGCATACCATCAACCTTTGGCAAACCTGCAATAATATTTTGAGCCTACATAGACTTCATCTAATGTGTATATTTACATGACCAATGCGCTTGTGCCATATGTCAATATTTGTGATGACACTTGTCCCATGCTGCACAAACATGGCTACCTTCACCTCATGCATGTTAACATCTAAAGTAAACATTCTACCATTTCTATTATCCTTTACAACCAAGAGGCAATGATTTACAACCAAGAGGCAATGATTTTTGAAGTCTTCCACCACAAAGAACCATTAACGATTGAACCTCACTTGTAGCCCCTGCTTAATCATGTATCTAACAGAAATCATGTATCTAATAGAAACCATGTTTTTCATAATATTAGGAACATGAAGTACAATTACTAGTAAATACTTTATTTTGCCATCATACATTGATAATGGCACTTTACCAACATGTGCAATGGGGTACGCAATATCATCACCTATTTCTACATATCCTAGATTTTTTTATTTTTTGCATATATCTAAACCACTCACCATGACTGGTAGAGGCACTAAAATCCACATACCAAATATCTCTTGATTCTAACACATATCATGTCGTGGAGCTGAGCATGTGCTGCATCACAAATAGCTCCTCACTTCTAACATCACCTTGTTTACTTGATGATACATAATGGCCTTGTGTTGTAACTTTCCACTTTTGATATCATTCTTATTTTTATAGTAGTCCTTTGCAATGTGCCCTAGTTTGCCACAGTAATAACACTCCATGCTATTGAGAGTTTGATTTCTTTGCCAATCACCTCGGCCTTTCTGGCTCCCCCTACCTCTAAAGTGGCCTCTTCCATTTATATAAGACCGATTTTCTTGTTTTGTTATTGTTGTTTCTAGTTTTAATTTCCAAATCGATCCCACCACCGCATGCTCTAGATGATGATCTATCTCTACCTCAACGTGTCCTTGAGTACAAGGTGTGCTTTTGTGAATTTGCAAAGGATAAATCTCCCTCAATATTCATCTCCTAATCACCACAAATGAGAAGAGTAATCAGCTCCTCAAAATCAAGAAAGCTCTCACTGTAAGGTCCTCGCTCTAGCTAGGTTAAGGCGATCCTTTTGGTAGGCAACTAAGTCCCCTTGTCTTTGATTGACGACACTTGGATCTCTTGGAAATACGAGGATACGAGCGAATAGAGGGACCTAACTTTATCTCGGAGGGAAAACAAAATTATTCTAATAGGAATCTATTCCTCTAATCAAATAGCACTCAATATGTGTGATCGAGGATGGAACAAGTCTACACTTGATTTATGGAAGCCAACGCCTTTTTCCTCTTTTCTTTATGAGGCACGACCACTGGCTCGTTCTCCTAAAATGGAACTTGTTCAGGCGCTATTCTATTACGGATTGTAATTAATTAATTAATTTTGTTGGAAAGGTACCCGACTGATTGGGTCCACCCGTCCATAGAATGGCGCCATCAGGGCATTCCATCCTCCCACTTTTAACCCAACTCACGTGTCAATTTTGTTTTCTAATTAGTCCTACCATGCTGTGCAACATATATAAACAAGTTCCTTAATTAGAAACTTTACACACTATTCCTTAAAATAGTTTTTGAGAATAAAACAGCCCGAAAAAGATCGCGTACCATATTCAGGCTACTTTTTGAGTGTCTAAACGACAAAATCATAAAAAATCAGAGAGACAAAGTTGTAGTACTCCAAAAATACTACAACTCCCTCGTACAGAGTTTTTCCAAATTCTTTTTGGAACACATTCAAAATCAGGTTGCGAAATAAAAAAAATCTTTTTGAGAAAAAAAATCATCTTGAGACAGTGATGGAAAGTAGGTTTTGAGACCTCTTTCATCTAGGATGCTACTGCATGCACTTTTTCCAAAAAAGTTCATCCTAAGAGGGCATTCACATGCGCTTTTGATACCTCCACTTCCATCTGGGACACCAGTGGCATGCACTTTTTTGGAAAAATATCTCTAAGGTCGTTCATATATGCTTAGCGCCTAAGCAAATCAAGGCAAACGAACAGTCGTTTGAGCTAGCGAAACGTGCACCAGGCCTCCTGAGGTTGTAACGGGCTATAAGAAAACCTTTTTAAAAAAACACGTGTGCTTGCTCATTAATAAGGAGCAATCGGCAACGTTAAGATATGGCAATGATAGAGGGATTAAAATATGCAACGTATATATTTGTATGTGCTATCATACAAAATATTAATGCCTTGGATGAACAAAGGTATCCCTTGCCTCGTTTGCTATAGGCTACATGCCCCCCTCCCCCCTATAAAAAGGTAGAATCTTTCCCCTGAAATTTTGCTTGCTTTCCCATTCCATGATCGTAAGATGATTAGTCCATTGTACTAAATTCACCAAACCCTCTCACTCAACTCTCTCTCAATCTCTCAAGATGTCTCATACCATTAGTATGTCGTGCAATGAGGATGTTTCTTCATGCATTAGGTTATCGTCTCTCTCACTTAGTTATGCACATACTAGATCTCTTTAAGAATATAACATAACGAACACACCAACGTTCTTAAGTGAGACATTACTACTTAGAGCACGGTTCCTTTTACTTGCAATAGACGTAATCATCACACATTGTTGTTATCCATAGCATTTAACATAGCATATGATAACCAAGACAACATTGGAGATCATCCATCATAGAGACGAGACTTGTACACACCAATGTAGATTATTATAGTTCTTCCTTATTAAAGATACATTCTTTACAAATCATCATAGTACTTATACCTTTATGTTTCTTTTTGTCCTTCGATGAAGAACCTGCAATTAGATCTTCGATGTGTACACTATTGCGTACTCATGAGAGTTGTTCTCATGTGCCACTCCTTTTCTTGAGCACACTCAAACTCATCCTCCGTGAGAATGCCTTACGCATGAGAAGCCATGCGTAAGCTATTATCATAGAATGCATCTCGCATGCTCATAGTGTTCGCTTGGTGCTCATGAGTTCCCTCGCGAACCTAGTGGTCACTCTACTCCATAGTGGTCCACGAGAACACCCTCTACTCTCACTCCTAGGGTGTAGGCAAGATAACCTCTTCATGGTTAGGTTGCAACATGACAACTTCCTCAATCTCTTGCACCCTTCTTGCCTTCAAGACTTTCATAAGAAAGCCTTCTCTCTCATAATGTTCGCACACAATATCCGTCTATAGTGCTCACACTTCAATGATAGTCCAACATGCCACGTGCGCTCATGCCGGCGATGCTCGTCCAAGCACACTCTGTCATGCTCATTCATAAGCCTTCTAACTCCAAGGTCTCTAAGTGCATCTTTGTCATGACCAAATCTATCTAGTCCTTACTCTTCCGTAGATGCACACTTGTCACTACTCGGTCCCTCTCATCGTCAACCTCGTAGTCTATAAACCACACTCAACACGTACTCGTCGACACTCACCGTCAAGAGTCGGTCGGCGTTGTGAGACTCACGGCGACCCGCCAGCCGACAGAGTGCGCGGCCCTCCTAGCCCCTTAGCGCTTAAGGCATGGCGATTAAACTTAAGCGCTCCAGCCCGCTAGCCGTTAGTAGGTGCACGGCTCACAACCTCCAAGAGCACGCGCATAGCCTTGACACTGCACAGTCTTGATCGCATCCTCATGCTAGGTGATCAGCCATCTACCACACGGAGCTCCTCCTAGTGGCCGACTCCTTCGTGTTGCGCAGGCATCATGAGGCCCCCCCCCCCCACGCGTAGGACTCCCAGCTCTCACTGTGGCGCACAGCACGCTGTTCTTCTTGCACACCCCTGGCAACCTCCTTTTCATGGCGACCTCAAGGCGGTACGCATGAATTCCTCCACGTAGCCTCTACCAAAGTGTGCCACCCTTTGCTTTTGGCTGTTCACACACTAGGACGCCCTTCTACTAATAAGCCGGCCAAATGTCCAAGCGCCTCTTGTGTGTGAGAGAGAGAGAGAGATTTGCCACGTAAGCACTAAGATCTCTGAAATCAAGCATTTCTAAATTTAGTTGAAGAAAAATAGTGTAATAAAACATTAGCATAACGACCATCGTCCGTTTCAATTAATGACCCGATTTCTGTGCCCTCTAAAGGATCGAATCTGTACATGATAATATTTGGTGTGCATATTCACGATTTTATCTGGTGTGCATTAATCTGTAGCCCGCTTTCAATGGGTAGAAAATTAATCAAGCAACTTATGGAGAAATTCAATAGAATATAAAAACCGAGAGAAAGAATTATGGCGTGGAAGGAAAGAAAACAAGAAGCACTTTATTAAAAGGGATTTTTACAACCATGAACGTCAGATGTTGCACGAGAAAGTGCTATCGTCCCACCAATACAGATAGCTAAAAACAACAAACCAACCTTCATCATACATTTTATGTAAGTAGTAAACCTTAAGCACACTACATGAAGCACGCCTCTTCCTCTTTAAGGCCACCATATTTACAAACACTTGGTGATAGCGGCACAAAGTCATCACCATTAACGATGCCTTTTTTGAACTTCTCAGTTTTTTCCCACAGAAAGATATGATTGACTAAAGTCTTGTTGGGTATTAGCAGTTTCATCATCATCATCAATGATGATAGGATTGCTATGAGTACTCGACTGTGCATCATGTTCATTGGAATCATCATGGGCTGCATTTTCATTTCTCTCAGCATCATCTTCATTGATCCTAGAGTGGCCATAACCTTGCACTAGGAGTATCCATGAAGAAGATTTCATCTATGTCTATGCATTATGTAAGTTGAGGGAGCTTCATCACTTTCCAGATTGTAGGAGACCTTCTTCTACTCATCCTGTTTCCCATCTTTAGTATTATCCAGGATGCAGTTGGATAATATTTACTAGTGCGGAGAATTCTTAGAAGCGTGCTTTGGAGTGAGGCACCAAGCTTTAGCATTGTAGTTATCCATGAAAACATAAGCCCTTTCGAAAAGATTAACAAGTGACAAACAAACCTTGTTCTTTAAATCAGTCTTTCCATAAAGAGAGTAAAGATGATGCCCTCTTGTTATCTCTTTAGCAGTGGAGATGTTATGTGAGAAGAACTTGAAATGTGGTTTGTGCAGTCTTTCATGCAATAGCCAAGCAGCCCTTCAAATGTATGCATTCTTATTTGACGCAAACCTCTACACATAACTATACAACCTTCCGGTTTGAAGAAGTCCCAACCCAAGTACCTTGTGATAATCTTACCAATGCTTATGAGCGACGGGGCCATGAGAGTGACCACCATCTGGAAGTGTAAATGATTGAGAGTGCCTCCTTGCTCCAGTGTGTAAACAAACCCTTCAAGCACTCCATTCTCACGAACTCTTTGAGTAGTTCCTAGCAAATAGAGATTGATGTCCGCATTTCCAATGGCAATAGTGAACGAACACTTTAAACAGTCTGGTCCTCTTCTTTGTTGGAAAGAGAGGTGTCTTGTGCATAGATGGCTCTGACTCGGTGTGCTTATCATTTGCCTACAGACATGGATATGTTGCAGGCTGTTTACCTTTGACAGCAAGCTCTGAGGACCCTGGCATGAGGAAGGTCATGAGTGAAGTAAGCGAACAAATGACTGACAAAAGCACCGCAAGAATCATACATGAAGAACATGAATCAAAGAACTTTGAAGGGACAGATGCGTATTAGCTCAGCGTGCTTTTTGCTTCATTGCACAAAGGCTACAAACTGTATACGAGCCTTTCGGAGGTGTAACAATTTAAGAACAAACTTGATCACATTGACTCCTAGGTACAATGGATATGGAAGGTTCATCTTCGTCTCACAAAGCAAGGAGGAAGAAGAGGGACAACGATGTCCTTGATGATGACAAAGCAACAAGGAAGAACATGGATGGCGGTCCACTTTCATGAGGTTGCTAATGTCAAGAGGTTTCCTTCTAGGAGGCATGACAACAATAACAAACCAAGAATTAATGACATTAAATAAGCAATATTGCTCGTTAAATAAGCGAGACATAGTCCAAAATAGGAAAGATACAATAAAGTGTGACGAACAACATCACATACACCAATCATACATAGACATGCATGGCATTGTAGAACATGCCATGTGAAGAAATGATACGAACCAAAAAAAAGAAGAAAACAACACAGTATGGCAGAGAGAGATATATACCAATCACACGAGGACATGCATGCACATGTAGAACCTGCCAAGGATATGAATGTTGTAGAAGCCAAAAAAGGATGCCAGTGTAGTGACAACGACCACCTTGAAGACGACGTAGGCAAAACAACTCCATAAACACATAGCTGAAGGTTTTGCAGAAGGAGTCCAAAAGGATGGTGGCGCGAAGAATCTTAGTCGATCAAAGAGGAAACAAAGATGACAAGGCCACAGGCGGGTGAACAAGTAAATCATGTTGACGAACACGGACAACTGTCGAGGAGCCGAGAAACGAGCATAGCGGAGGATAGATGGACCATCGATCGACGAGCATAGCGTCGACCACGCAGCGGACACGTGAAGAGGAACATGCATGTGCACAACAATGAGAAGAAGATGACAAGGCCAGATATGGTGAAGAATCGACGAGCACAGACAATTGCCAAAGAGACCATAGGCGAGCAGAGCCCACGGTCCATCGCCCATGTAAAAGAGACGTAAAGGTCCATGGAAAGATAGGATATGAAGAATAAGACACGTGTCCAAGAAACCACCCAAAAAATCGAGAAGAGCAAAATTAATTAAAAGCCACCCGAAAAATGCTTAAAGAGACGTGAGTATTATTTACTAACTGCTTTCTTACGTGGGTCACAGTGGCACACATGGACCAACCCAGTGTCCCTTGTGGGCCATCGCATTGGTTCTTGACGTGGGACATGTGGGCGCTTGCAAGCCACCGCGCTAGTTCTAGACGTGGGACACATGGTGCTTCGCAAGCTCATGGTGGCTCATAGACTAGCCTAGATCGACCACTGCACTAGTTCTTGATGCTTATGTGGAGCAGAGCTATCTCGAGCTATTCCCATGTGGGCCACATGTGACGCTTCGCACGCTCACAGTGATACACATGGACCAGCCTAGTTGCTCATGTGGACCACCACATTGGTTCCTAACACGGGCTCATGGTGGCTCACAAACTAGCCCTAGATCGACCATCGCGCTGCTTCTTGATGCTCAACTGAAGACACGTGGAGCTATTATTCTTTACACCACCCAAAGAAAAGGAGAAGAGCAAAATTAATTAAAAGACACTTAACATAGCTCATTATTCTTTACATCACCCCAAAAAAATGAGGAGCAAAATTAATTAAAAACCCCCTGAAAAACATTTTGGGTGCTTATAGGATCGAATATGTATATGATAATAAACAAATCTATCTATTAAATATTAACGAGACACCAATTTTTGCCAACATGGCAACATGGAGGAGACATTCTGCAAAAATGAAAAATTTGTCAAGCTGCTGCCACCTGGATCCATAATGGTAGCACCTTCTTGAACTCTAGCACTTCAGTTCCTTCTTGAACGGCACAAACAATTGTAGGGTATCTCAAACCTTATGATTCCTCAGAAGTGAAACAACACAAAGGGTGGTTCTAGAGAATGCGGGTTTGACCTCTTCCAAATCTCACCACCTTTGAGGCCGGCTCATGACAAGGAGGACGAGACGTGCTGTTGAGAATGAAGGCTGGTGGAAGCTGTGAGACGATAGCATAAGAGACTAGCGGAAGTTGGAGAGGAGGTTGTTGGAGGTTGCGATAGCGTGGGAGACTGGTGGAAGTTGGAGAGGAGGTTGGCAGAGGGTGTGGAGGAGGCTGGCGGAAGATGGGGAGGATGGAGGATCGTACCCTAGGAGTGCCCTGGAAGGCATAAAGGCTGGCGGAAGATGGGGAGGATGGAGGATCGTACCCTAGGAGTGCCCTGGAAGGCATAAAGGCCTCAAGAGGATTCATTGTGTGTGACCCGCATATAATAGAGAGAGAGAGTGAGGTTGAACTTCTGCAATACTCTGAGAGAGAGAGAGAGAGAGAGAGAGAGAGAGAGAGAGAGAGAGAGAGAGAGAGAGAGAGAGAGAGAGAGATCGTCGATAATTATGCTCTCTTTCTCTCTCTTTCTGTTTAGTTCTCTCTCTCTCTCATTCTCTCTATCCATCTAGGCTTTTATGAATCAAAATATAGCTCAAATTATTGTTCTATGGATGTGTTGTGGATACATAGATGGAGGAGGAGAAGACCTTGCAGTAGACATAAGATGGGCAGCTTGAGGCAGAATGTGTATCAAAATAAATCAATATCTATTTTATCAAATCGTTTCATGGAATAAGCAGATGTACCAGAGCAAGCCTCGATATGTTTTGATGCTGAGAGAGAAAGAGAGAGAAGATGGAAATATCTGACTCCATAGAGATTTAAATAATTTTTTTTTAAAAATCTCTATGGAAACAAATGCTTGAAATCACTTGCTATCTAGGAGGTATTTTTTTCCCCTCCTTAGGAACCATTTAGGAGCCATCAATATGCACCTAAAATCATTTTATGGTTTTCGATATATTAAATTCTTGTGAGGTGAACATAGCGCAATTAATATGGTAAGGTCATCGTGTGTTCGTCATGGACAGGTGTCTTCCAGCATGGTGGACGCACATCTTTCAACATGAGGTTGTTTTTTTATTTTTGCATCATTTTATTTTGCATGCTCCAACACGTGTTTGCGTTAATTTTGCATGGCTATCGATGCACTCGTCCATTGTGCCCGCTCCTTCTTTGCTTTGCTTTGTGGTTGCTTCGTGCTGTTGATCATGGGCAGATAGCACCTCATGCTCCAAACGCTTCACTCTGCCCTCTGATCTATACGTCCATAGCTGCATGGTGGCAGATGCTCCGTGATGTGTATGATTGTGGATGGCATCTCGTGATCATCAGTTTGTTGTCTTTCGATCTATTGCTTCATGTTGTTGGTCATGGCATATGGCACCTCGTGCTTCGATCTCGTGATCTTGTTGGTTCTCTCATATGCACCCACAACGGCCAACTGGGCTATCGAAGACACGTGTGCGTCAATATTGTTACTTCTTTATTAATTTATTAATGATATCACCCATTTAATAGCTTGCATGCAAAGACACTTGTCCATGCATGCTTGTTTATGTCTTTGCTCGTGTTTTGCCTGCATGGACATTTCCATCCCTGCGAATGGACTTTGCTTGAGGTTGACACGATCCTTTTGCAATGCAACCAGCTTCATTTTGGAATGGGATGTTGCCTATGTGGGCATGCTCGATGTTTTCGATTTGTTCTATGTTCATTGGTTGGTGTTTGTTGCTTTGAAGGCATGTCAGTCATCATCACTCATGGTTCCTTCTGGAAGCGCATGGGTGCATATTCGGCTTTTGCAAATCTTCTGTCTCGCGATCCTGTGTTGTGGACATTTATGGCAAGTTATGGTTCGCTACACTATTTAATCATGGTCTATCTTCTATTCTTCGTGTATTCGCCTGTCTGCTTTTTGTCTTTCATGTTCTTAGCAATCTTCAGCGTCTGCCTATGGACATTTATGGCAAGTTATGGTTCGCTACACTATTTAGTCATGGTCTGTCTTCTATTCTTCGTGTATTCGCCTGTCTGCTTTTTGTCTTTCATGTTCTCAGCAATCTTCAGCGTCTGCCTATGGCTCCCAGGAGAAAACTTATGGATGATATCACCAACATGATGCGAGTAGACCGCCATGGTTTCTCTTTGTGTGTTGTGGATGTTAATCGCTCTGCTTCTGATATCATAGGAACCCAAGTAAATTCAGGGCAGCCTACAACATCCACTATTCTGAGAGCTGAAGTACATTCTCTGTGTAAGCGCGTTTTGACTCCTCTGGAAGGTCAATCTGCCCTTCGAAATCTCCACTGTGTGAAACAGAGAGCACGATCATTCGGTTTCTTAGACTGTAGAAGTATTTTCGATTTTGCTAGTTGTTGTTTCTGTCATGCACGATCGGCATGCAACCATGCCTTCTTCTGCACTTTATATTTGTCTTCTGCAAACTACTTCTCCACACTCTATTTTGTGTGGTGTAAAAAAAAAGTCCGCATTCAAGTACTCCTTCACAAATAGTCGAATATTAATGTTGTTGGCTTGCATGTTTTACTTATACATTGCAGGGTCTGCAGGTGAGGACATAAAAGGGAAGAAGCCCATGACGAACGAGAAGAACTCAGAATCCGAACCATGTGTCCACAAAACACCGTGTTTTTCGGCAGAGAAGAAAACACGCCTTTTTCGAAATATCTGTAATTGTGGGCATCGGTAATGGTGACATTAAAGTCTCTTGTTGGGAACCTCTAGAGGAATTCATAAGAATGGAATGTTTGAAATGTCTTTTTGCATTAGAAAAAGGTGGCAGTCTTAATCACTTGCATTTTCAAATGGTGGTTAGTTTGATGGCTCCATCTCTTATCAGTATAGAGAAGACTATTAAGAGATATTCAGGGTGGGACTTTTTCAAACCATAGGGAGGTATTGTGATGTGTAGAGGGCTTAGACAGATCAAAATGCACACATTAGAGGGGATGGTTGGATATTGCATGAAAGATTTGCATAAACCACACTTTAAATTTTTCTCACACAATATCTCTACTGACGAGATAACATGAGGTAGACAACTGTACGCTCTATATGGGCAAGCGGACTTGAAGAACAAAGTGTGTCTCTCCCTAGAATCTTTTTGAGAGAGCCTAGTATGTCTATATGGACAATTACATAGAGAATAAAATTGGCTCTTCACTGTAGAGTATGTTGCTGAAGATGATGAGAACGGGGAAATATTACCCGTCGGCATCATGGGTCATACCCAAAACCGGTTTCGGTATGAGCAGACGAAGGTTAGCTACCATGTGGAAAGTAATGAAGCTTCCACACCTTACCCACTGCTTGGACATTAAAGAAATATTCTTCTCAGACGCACCTGTCGTGAGATATTTTAATCCAATTCATGCAGAAGCTCCCGCACAAGAAGAAGATAACGACATTGAAAATAATGATGAAGAAGAGGAACTAAATGACAATGATGGAAAAGAGGCAGGGAGTCCAGGAAATCCCATCGTCATTGATGACGATGCAGGAGACCAAACACAACAAAACTACACCAAATCATACTTGTATGTATGGGAAAGAATTGAAACTTTTTAAAAATCAATAGTGGAAGGTGATGACTTTGTTCCTCCCTCGCCGCGGAAGTTTGTAAGTATGTTGGTCTTCAAGAGGAAGATGATTGCTTCCTCTAGCTTTCCTCCTTGATTCATGTTTTCGTTCTTTTTTTTTTACAGAGTGAGTGGTTTCCTTGTGTGTTGTAAGCCTTGTTCCCTTCCTTGTTCCCTTTTGTATATGTAATAAAGCCTTTGTTCTTTCCTGATTTCAAGAAAATGAGTTCTCTCATATGAACTTCACTTTCTTAAGGTCATCTTGATATTTAAAGAGTTTATGTCTAAGGTTTGAAACCTTACAGTACGTATGGTTTTATAATCCACTAAAAAATTTATTACTATGCTTAGAGTGAAATATATATATATTGCGCGCGACCCTTTCTTGTATATTTAATTGAAACGCACATATTTTATTGTGGGGTGGTTTAGAAGGCAAATGGGTGGAAGACACGGTGTGGAGGAGAGCGTGACAAAAGCGTTGTGTTTTGGGAGTAAAGTCATGGGTGCCAGAGTCTTCCAGAGATTACACCCTAAACCCTGTTTACAAAGCAAAAAATAACTCCAGAAGCTCCTTAACAACTTAGGGCACATAATTATATAGCCAGCTTAAATCCTTCCGCTGCACTTCGACTGTTTGCAGAGCTTTGCAGTTCAGTATCACCTTACCTTACCTTAGCTTTTATTATCAACTGTTATCATCATGGCCAGCTCCATGGACACAGACACAGAGACCTTTGCCTTCCAAGCTGAGATCAACCAGCTTCTCAGCCTCATTATCAACACCTTCTACAGCAACAAAGAGATTTTCCTACGCGAGCTTATCAGCAATGCTTCCGACGTATTAAAACACTTCTTTATCAGCGATGGAAAATAATAATGCTTAATTTGATTATTTATGCTTTGCATGTACTAATACATGGACATGATTTGTTAGTATAATTTCTTCATGAGAAAGGCTTAACAATGTGGGATTGGCTGCTGACGTTGAAATCAGGCCTTGGATAAAATTCGGTTTGAAAGCTTGACGGACAAGAGCAAGCTGGAGTCACAACCGGAGCTCTTTATACGCATTATTCCTGACAAGATGAACAACACCTTGACTGTGTGGGACAGTGGGGTTGGGATGACAAAAGCAGGTATGTCATATTATGCTTCCATTCACGCTGAACAGTGTAATTAAGTCATATATCTGCTAATCATGGTTGCTTTAACCATTCTTAAGATCAACCATGGCTAGCACTGAGTGAGAGATTCGCCACTTGTACATGTGAGTGCATGCTCTACTCTGGCGGCTTAGTCCCACAAGTATGCTAGGTGTCTTCCATAAAAAGGGTATTAAAAAAAAAAAAACTCCTTTTCTATGGTTTTTAAAGTGCTTGTTATGTATGAAACTCCTTTTCTGTGGACTTTTTTTAAATTATGAAGATACCTTTTTGAATGTTTTTCATTGTGAATTAAAAAAGACCCTTTTGTAAATATGTACTTTGCTTTTAAAACCTCAAAGTACTTGTTATGTTTACATTATCATACATGCATGCATATCAACATGAGACTTGCTGGCAGCGTACGAATGTATAGGAGGGTACATTTACTTGAGAGTTTTTCTAAATGTGTTTTATAGACAATACAAACAAAAAATAAATAAATAAACTTTGTCAGATTTGGGTGCTAAAACTTGATGTGATATGGTGGTATCTTTAATATTTGATTTGTTATTATTATTATTATTATTATTATTTGAAATTGGCAGGCAATGGGGTGTGTGGTGTTGTTCTTTCTAATTCCACAAGCCAATTCAATATTTGATTTAGAATTTAAGCTTATTACTTGAGATGATTTGAAGGTAAGAGGTATTGTGATTATATGGACATTTTGGATTGATGAATTTCCATTTAAGAATTCAAATAAAACAAAAAGATGGTAAAGACTATAGTGATCAATTTTGGATTGATGAATTTCCATTTAAGAAATCAAATAAAACAAAAAGATGGTAAAGACTATAGTGATGTATTTTTAGATTTTAGTTTTTCAATATTTAAAGAGGGGTTGATATGTATTTTATCATGAGCATGATTTTAAGTATTCAAAGGAGTGATGGTGGGTGGTGGTTTTTTTGGAAGATCTTGTGAACAACTTGGGGACCATAGCTAGATCAGGCACCAAGGAGTTCATGGAGGCGCTGGCAGCAGGGGCTGATGTGAGCATGATAGGGCAGTTTGGGGTGGGCTTCTACTCGGCATACTTGGTGGCGGAGAGGGTGGTGGTATGCAGCAAGCACAACGACGACGAGCAGTACGTATGGGAATCACAAGCGGGGGGCTCCTTCACTGTCAGAAGAGCCTCGGACACGCAGGGTCAGCCCCTTGGCCGTGGGACCAAGGTCACCCTCTACCTCAAAGAAGATCAGGTTCATTTCCATCTCTAGTACATACTAATATACCTGTTATGTTAAATTTCATGACAGATGTATTAATTTCTTCATACAAAAGTAATTAATATGCCTATTACGATAAACTTAAGATAATAATCTACTTTTTCATGTTAATAATTGGATTGGAGGAATTTGGGCCATTAGTAATTCAGTTCTTTTCATCTTTTTTTGTAATCTTTGGCAGCTTGAATATTTGGAAGAGAGACGGTTGAAAGACCTGGTGAAGAAGCACTCAGAGTTCATAAGCTACCCAATCTATCTGTGGACAGAAATAACAGTGGAGAAGGAGGTGAGTGATGAGGAAGCAGAAGAAAAAGAAGAAGGGGCAACTCCTCAGGAGGAGGGGGTCAAAATAGAAGAGATCGATGAAGAGAAAGAAAGAGAGAAGAAGAAGAAGAAGAAGGTCAAAGAAGTCACCCATGAATGGAAGCTTGTCAACACACAGAAGCCCATCTGGATGAGGAAACCAGAAGAAATAACTAAAGAAGAATACACTGCCTTCTACAAAAGCTTAACAAATGATTGGGAGGATTACTTAGCCCATAAGCATTTCTCTGTTGAAGGGCAATTAGAGTTCAAATCCATCATCTTTGTGCCTAGAAGAGCACCTTTTGATCTCTTTGACACTAGAAAGAAGCTTAATAACATTAAGCTTTATGTGAGAAGAGTGTTTATCATGGATAATTGTGAAGAGCTTATACCTGAGTACTTGGGATTTATCAAAGGTGTGGTGGACTCTGAAGACCTGCCACTTAATATATCTAGAGAAATGCTGCAGCAAAACAAAATCCTTAAGGTGATTAGGAAGAATTTAGTGAAGAAATCCATTGAGCTTTTTTTTGAAATAGCTGAGAATAAAGAGGATTACGACAAGTTTTATGAAGCTTTTAGCAAGAACATCAAGCTTGGGATACATGAAGACAGCCAAAACAGGGTCAAATTGGCAGATCTTCTGAGATTTTACTCTACTAAAAGCGGCGATGAGATGACCAGCTTGAAAGATTATGTTACAAGGATGAAAGAGGGGCAGAAGGACATCTACTACATAACTGGGGAAAGCAAAAAAGCAGTGGAGAATTCACCCTTTCTAGAAAAGCTGAAGAAGAAGGGCTATGAGGTGCTTTTCATGGTGGATGCCATTGATGAGTATGCAGTGGGGCAGCTCAAGGAGTATGATGGCAAAAAGCTAGTGTCAGTGACCAAAGAGGGCCTTAAACTAGATCTCTCTGATGAGGAAAAGCAGAGGAGGGATGAAGAAAAGCAGGATTATGAAGAGCTTTGCAAGGTGATTAAGGATGTATTGGGTGATAAAGTGGAGAAAGTGGTGGTTTCTGATAGATTAGGAGAATCACCATGCTGTTTAGTGACAGGAGAGTATGGGTGGAGTGCTAATATGGAGAGAATTATGAAGGCTCAAGCATTAAGGGACACTACAATGAGTGCTTATATGTCAAGCAAGAAGACTTTGGAGATTAATCCGGATAATGCCATAATAAGGGAGATTAAGAACAGGGTTAAGGCTGATAAGAACGATAAATCAGTGCGTGATTTGGTGCATTTGCTGTATGATACTGCGCTGTTGACATCTGGGTTTTCTTTGGAGGAGCCTAATACGTTTGGAATGAGGATTCATCGAATGCTTAAGCTTGGGCTTAATATTGAGGATGGTTCGGATGATACTTCAGAGGGGGGAGAGAATATGGCTCCTGGGCTTGAAGACGAAGATGATGTCGGCACTAGCAGAATGGAAGAGGTGGACTAGCTGCTCGTCGGGACCCATCGTCTCTATGGTTAGTAGTCGCCAATCCGACGGCTGGTATAATTTGCATACATACACACACAAAAACACCCAAACCCTCCTCTCTAACCCCCCGCCCCCCCCCCTCCAAAAAAAAATAAAAAATAAAAAATAAAAAATCTCTCTCTCTCTCTCTCTCTCTCCCTCCCTCTTTCACAACACAACACACCCACACCCACACCCCATTTTTTCTCTCTTTCTCTCTCTCACACACACACACTCCATTCTCTCTCCCTCAACACACACACCCACATTCTCTCTTTCTCTCTCTCTCTCTCTCACACACACTCCATTCTCTCTCCCTCAACACACACACCCCATTCTCTCTCTCTCTCTCTCTCTCTCTCACTCCATTCTCTCTCTCTCTCTCTCTCTCTCTCTCTCTCTCACACACGCACGCGCACACACCCCCCACCCCATTCTCTCTCTCTCTCTCTCTCTCTCTCTCTTCTCTCTCTCTCTCTCACACACACACACACACACACGCACACGATATACATATTGCCTTTGACTAAGCCGTCCGCCAACGGCTTGTAGTGTCTTGTTAAAAGAATGTTGATGTTCATTAGGTCACTTGTTCATGGACACAAGAATCCCATGTACATATGCTTGAAGAATGTGTAGTGTCTTGTTAAAAGAATGTTGATGTTCATTAGGTCACGTGTTCATGGACACAAGAATCCCATGTACATATATATGCTTGAAGAATGTATAGAAGCATGCACGTTTCAATGTTAACTTAGTGTGAGGATTATCCTTTGTAGGTTTAAAATAAGCATTTCACTTCCTATGTTTTTAATACATCATGTTTGTGCCTTTTGTTTAGTGGAGCATTTTAGTTCAATATATTATGATGGTACTTCAAGTCTACGCAGGGGACGACATTAGGTCATTAATCCATTTGTCTGCAAAATCATGTCTAGCCAGTCTTGATTTCTCTCCCCAATATGAAAGCTCGAGTCGGTTTGTTGTTTTTGCCTGATTAAACATCAATCTGATGTTACTGCAAATCTTGGAGGAGGTAAAAGGCCAGCCCTCAAGGAGGACTTATTGGGCTTCAACCTTGTTAGTACTCTTGATCATAAGCTTTGTTTAGATCTAGGTTAAGAAGAATATATCTATCAGAGATGGGGCATGATCAATTCCCACAAATAATAGTGAGAATTATACCAAAAATGCATGAAGAATTCAACAGGCATACCATTTAGACCAAGGTGTCTTTCTCATTGCATTTAGATTTTGGATTCGACAAGTGACGATTCTTATCCCTTTTGAAGCTTTATAAAAATAAAATAATAATTATTGACCTTCTTTTTGAAAGGAATTCAAAGGAGACGTTTAAAATTTGCATCCACAGCAATAGTAGCTCAGTTGGTAGAAGAGGACGAGTGTTATTCTAGAGGTTTTGGGTTTATCCTTGTTGAATATGGTGGTGACGGTGGGGGCAAAGGCGTAAGCCGGTGGTTGGGGGAGGGTTGTATACACAAGCCACAAGCCGTGTAAATATCCATTTCTTGTTAATTTCAAGCCTTCTTTAAAAAAAATAAAAATCTAGGTATTAAATGTCTCCTTTAAATTTTTTTATTAAACTTTTGATTTACGAGATTTGATTTTGAAAGATACATAATCAATACTATTGAAGAGAATCTTCAAACCACCACTCCTCCATGAATGAAAGACGCGAAATTTTATTACCTTAAAAAAATGGAGGAGTATAATTTGAAAGGGCTTCCTACATAACATAATCTATTTTGGAAATTAGAATAACTTTTTGAATTTCTACATTGTCATATACTACTAAATATGATATATTAAGGGAGTCTTTTTACTCATAAACAAAGAAAAGTGTGCAAGTGTCGTTCATTAAATGATTGTGAGGAAGCTAAAGTCTAATACAATATTATATATGACTTTCTCAAACTTGAGTGAAATAATAATTGCAAGAGTGAAATTTTAAACAAATTGATGATCGCATGTTAGTGCAGTAGTTAGAATGGAGTTTGAGTCCCTAGGTTGTGGATTTGAATCTCCCCTATGCGAGTGATGGCACTTTTGTGCACGTGATAACATGTGTACTTTCTACTTTCAAGCCATGATAAATAAAAAAGAAATTTTAAACAAATTGCAAATGTTCATCATTTTCTTTTTCTAATGTGTGACCTTAAGAAGAGTAAACCTTAGAGATACACATTCATGAGACTTCTTTTACTGAGTGAAAGAAGAACATCAAGGGAGATCATATGTTCTCCTCCTTGCTTGCTCTCTTCTGTACTTCTTGCTAATGTTTACCGCATAGCTATAATGCATCCATCCCACATTTCCACATAGCATACTTATGAGCTTGCCAAGTTCTCTGTATACATGTATTAAAGCTCTCTCGACCAAGAAATTCTATTGCTCAATTTACAGGGAGGGGGGCTTCCGACCAATAGTGGAGATCCCCACAGCATACTTATGAGCTTGCGAAGTTCTCTGTATAACTGTATTAAAGCTCTCTCGACCTAGAAATTCTATTGCTCAATTTAAAGGGAGGGGAGCCTCCTACCAATACATCTAGACTGCAACTTGCAATGAACCGCCAAAGGTACATATCCGATATGCAAATATCATGTTTGTGTTATTGCACCATATATACCTAAAACACATACATAGAAATTGGATCAAAGGGAAAATGGATGGGCATTGACTTGTTTATACACCTCTTGTAGCTCCACTTCACGCTCCACTGCTCTAATACTTGAAGATAGAAGAAATAACAAAAATCAAACAAGAAATAACAAGCAAGAACACCAAAAAAACATGCAAAAACATGAAAATCAACACTCAAAACCATTGAATTTGCATCCATATGGGCAACTAAGACTCCACTAAGCAAAGTGAAATGCAAGGAGACCTAAGCTAGGGCAAATGCGCCAAAGATGTTTACAAATGGAATAACCTAGAGCCTTGCATCAAAGGGAGGAAGGGAAGAATGCAAGGGTCTTGGGGCTTGCCTCCTCTAGCCATCCAATGTGACAAACCCCTCTTGTGGTGAAGCTAGGCCACCTCCGTTGCATCACCAAAGGTGTCACTCCAATGGTTCCTTGTATAAGTGGTTAGGAGAAAAGAGGGAAGGATTTATGGAAGAGCTTACCTCAACCTCAATGCCAATGGTGCTTGCAAGATGGGGGAGAAAGCTAGCTATAAGTGTGTGTGTGTGTGTGTGTGAGAGAGAGAGAGAGAGAGAGAGAGAGAGAGAGAGAGAGAACATCAAAATAAAGTATGCATGTGAGAGAGGGAAAGCATGCAAGCTACTGAACACAAGAGCAAGAAGACTCAATTGAGCAAGAAGACGTAATCCACAAGCATGCATGAGGTAACATGCATGAGAGAGGAAAATCATGCAGGTTACTAAACACAAGAGTAAGGAGACTCAATTGTGATTAATGGGATTGCTCCTTGCTTAGTAGTAAAAATGACTTATATACATGGTTGCATATTTACAATTTTTGGCCACTGCAGCTAGAATAGTGGATCTCCAACCCCTTACACAAAGATGGATAATATTGACTAATGTCCATTTCCATTTAAACCTACAAAAATATAAAGGGTTTCCAAATGATATTAGACACATTTCTAACTACGACTCTACTGCTACACACGAGAGATAAGGTCCACGATGTGGTCCATATCCAACGTAAACGCCTGGACCATGTCACATCACTGTGTCATCTTGGAGTGCCCACATAGCTTGAGCTTGATATTTCAACACTCCCCCTCAAGCTTAGGTCCAACTCCTATTCTTAGTTCCTTCCTATGTAACTTCTCAACCCAATGGTTTCATGAAAATGTTGGCCACCAATTGCTTATCTATGCTAACATAAACCATATCAATCTCACCTGCTTAGAACTGACAAGCTGTTGTCACAAAATGAATGACATCACCATCTCTAATGAGATCTCCAAATGGGCTGATCCATATCACAAAGTACTTGAATCCAAGCCAACCTCCCTTGCATGTAGCCATAGTAGCAGCCCTAGCTAGGTAAAGCAACGATGGGTGCTTTTTAGAACTCTAACAAAATGTTGCACTCCCAAGGCTAAACACAGCCATTAGTAGATCTCTCCTATTATAAGAACTACCAGTCTAATATGCATATGTGAATCCATATACATCAACCTATGCTAGCCTCATAAAATAAACCATAATGTGTGGTTCCCTTCACATAGCTTAGTATCCACACTGCATAAGGCTTCCTTGGTACACCTGCATAAATTGACTCTCACAAGCCTCACATCATAATTGAGGCTAGAGGTCTCATTATGATCATGTAAATGAGACTTCCTACCATCTTCAATGAGCTCACCTTCGTCCATCCGGAGCTTCACATTTTATTCCAAGGGTCTTATTATGCCATATTTGGACAACCTTGTACAAACCATACTGCCTTTGTATAATAAGCCAAACACCATGCTTGGTCCTCATCAAGGCCACAATGCCAAGGGAGTATCTTAGCTCCCAATCCTTCATCTCATTAAGAGTCCTCTGTAACACGAATAGTATCATCATTGCTATCACTCATCTCACGATAAGATATTCCATATAAATCACTTTCAGTGAGTCCTTTGTAACATAAGAATCTCATCATTGCTATCACTCATCATGATTAGATATTCCATATTCCATATTTCATTGCAACTAATGGCCTTTTTATCCTTAGGCAATACATAAAAAAGTACCATTTTGATCTAATGCATCCATCCTCATCCATAGCATCTCTTCAATGCTTCTAGCCCATGGATTCTTCCACACAAGTGGGCTAAACATCTTGTATATGTATGTGTATTGCATAGCTCCGAAACCATCATAAGTGAGTCTATGCAGTGGGATATTTGATGCTAGATGACCTTATTACACTTGTTTGATCACTCCCTAGAGTATGTAGGGCTCTAGTCTTCTTTCCACCTTGTAAATGGAAGGCATCCAAAAATCCTCATCCAAGTCTTGATATGAGAGCCACTAGAAATGTCACCAATGTTCACTCTACCTCTCCTGATACATAGTGTGTGGAGTTTTGAGCTTATCCATATTCTAGTCGTGCCTTTCCTTGCTGCATGCATATTAGGCATTTTTGTAGCATTATTGGTGCCTCTTTCACTTGGCACAACACATGAACTAGGGCTTGCCACAATCTACCCTACCATGGCAAAGACCCTCCTTGTGATGAGTCTTGTGGTCTTAATAATGTACTTGTGGTTTTTGTGGATTTTAATGACTAGCAACACCATCCTCCATATCAGTCCCAACATTATCTTTTGATGCATACCATCCACTCAACTCATCAAAAACAACATCACTACTAATCCATAACTTCTTTGTGAGTGGATTGTAACACATGTATCCCTTACGATTCAAAGAATAACAACGAGCATGCCTTTTTCATCCTTAGGTTCAAGCTTTGACCTCTTTTCAACAGGGATAGCAACACATCTAAACACTTTCAAGTGTCTCACATCCAACTTATAGCCAGTGAACTCCTCGAGTGTCATATCATGCATCACAATTGTGGGTGTTCTATAATGATATACACTGTTCTCAACCCAAAAATGATTTACATTGTTCTCAACCCAATTGTGGGTGCTCTATCATGATATACATTGTTCTCAACCCAATAATGGCGAGGCAAATTCCTCTCATTCATCATGGTACACGTGAGATTTCCCACAAGTTCTTAAAAATGGCTACAACACATTTGAAATTTACTCACCTCCACCATCGGACCTTAGGTAGTTTTTTTAATGTACATGCCTTTTAGCTTCTCCATAAGAGTTTTCAACTGTTGAAAATACTCAAACACTTATCTCTTCTCTTTCGTAAAATAGACTCATGCTTTCCTAGTATGGTTATTTGTGAATGAAACATAATAGTGAGAGCCATTAAGAGAAGATATCTTTGTGTAGTTGGTCACCAGACATGCATGTGTATGACCTCTAAGGGTCTCCTACATAATCCACAAAATACTGTACTAAAGGAGTGCCATCATGAATAGAAGATCGCCTAACAACCCTTGAAAATGGCAATAGAGATCCCATACAAAGAACAATTTGTTGTGAAGGTGAATGAAGAAGCAAGAATTGCATAAGAGAGAGAGATAGCAACATCAAGACAATGGTTAAGGAAGGTTTGAGAGTGCACACTTCAAGTTAGAAGACAAAGCTAAAATCCAGGAAGAAAACAAATTGAGCATTCGAAGGCCCTTCAAATCCATGTGAGTGGTTTATTACCTGAAGGATGGTATACGGATGGAGATACTTAGAGGTAATTATGAGTGCTCATAACAAGGTAATCATGAATACAATGCAGCTTAAGTAGAAGAGTATAGAATTATCAAAGTCTGAGTAGCACTTGAAAATAAAGTAAGTGGTCAATCTATCATGAGGGTAGAGCTATTATTGAGTATTTTTACAAGTCCAAATAAAAACCAAAACTAAACTAAAAAACTAGATGCTAGTGAAGATGGCTGTACTTGAAACTTGGCATTGCGAACCTACCTAACGATTAGCAAAAATAATGTGTATTGGCAAGCACAACCAACATTAAAGATGCACAATCTCATCATTCTCTCATTGTATCTCACTTCCCATTTTATAAACAAGAAAATAAGTTCCTTTTCTGGGGGGGGGAGAGAGAGAGAGAGAGAGAGAGAGAGAGAGAGAGAGAGAGAGAGAGAGAGAGAGAGAGAGAGAGAGAGAGAGAGAGAGAGAGAGAGAGAGAGAGAGCTGTATTAACGTCTACTAGAGGCCGAACTCGACCTATGAGACAAATCAATGTACAACTATCAATGTCCTTTGGATGCCCAGAAAAAAAGGACAAAATGAACATGAAATAGACTATGAAAGTAATGAGCTAGTGGGGGGTGTGATGGATGGAGCACTATTGCTAAAGGCTCAGTATGCAACCTATATGCGTAGGGTATACAAGAATGCAATATAGATATGTGTAGCTCCAACCAGTACCATAATGGGGGTGTAATATGTGATACATAGGCAATGGCAAGGCAAAAATCCCTCAGAGCATGATCTCCGGGTGTGAGTGTACATGAGTGAGCCACTCCTGGATATGGTGCTAATGTCGAGCCCGTATCTCTGTGATCTCCCTCTGATGTAGTCTGGGAGTCTGGTAGCTAGTGCTCTCGGTCTCTGTTTGGCTCGGAGGTCCGCAGCGCGCTGAAGTGTAACCCCCTCCCGTTAGCAGGGTAGGCATTGGGATAGATCTCTGGAAGAAATCAGTGAGCTGGAGCTGTCGCCCACCTCTCCTTGTGGTATGAGTCCGTAGCAGTGTCTCTCTGTGTGGCACTGTCTCTAGCAAGAACTGGCCAATGCGGTGGTCTACAGACTCCATGATCTGGCGGCAGAGTGAGGGATGTCCATTGAAGATGGTGGTGTATCTCTCTCTAATGACAATATATGCTATGCATCTGCATACATAATGCTCCTCACTCTCAACCTCCTCCTCGCATAGTCTGCATATCCTCTCTGCTTTGGGGATCCATGCTACCCTACTTGCCTCAATCTTAAGCTGGCGTGATGACACTCTGAGTTGGCCAATCGCCACTCGGGCACTATGAGGCATGTGCACATCCATATATCTGGGTCGCTGAATAAATCCATCCAATGAGATACGCATAAACTGATCTCTGAGAGAGAGAGAGAGAGAGAGAGAGAGAGAGAGAGAGAGAGAGAGAGAGAGAGAGAGAGAGAGAGAGAGAGAGAGAGATTATATTATTATCTTCAAAAGACCGGGATGGATCTATGAGATCAAAGGTAGTCAAAAGTTCCATGCAATACTGAGCCACCATGGAAAACTAATAAGACTCATACACAAGGATAGACTAGTTGTATGTGTATCTCATCTCACCATCAGTGTGTGTGTGTGTGAGAGAGGGAGAGAGATTTTATTTACTTCTACAAAGGACTCAATGAACCAACAAACTTCCATGTGTAAATTGCAAGCCCACCTTAGAGTGATTACAAACCAAGCGAGTGCGAATATTGCCCAAGGAGAACATAGCATTATCCTCGAAAGTCTGAGTTCCAATAGTTCAATTTCATACATAAGTTTGGCGAGACTTATCTAACTAGATGAATGGGAACTTAAGAGCCCACATAGATGAGCAACCTAAACCTAAAGAGGAGGAGGGTGAGTTGTGCCATTTTTAACACTCTCCTCTCTCCACCATAACCAAAACCACAGGATAGTCAAAAGTGAATAAGTTGGGGCAAAAAGGGGAATACAAGGCAAGGAGTCACAATTCACAAGAAGTTCATCAAATGGCAATGGATGGTGGTGCTAGTGTCAATCACCAAGGATTACTTGGAGGCCTAGGGAAGCCCATCACTCGTTAGGAATAAGCCTCGTGGTCAACCTTGCCAATGGGAACATAACTAAACCCTTGAGCATCCTGCAAGATGCAAAGATTAAGACCTTCAGACTAAGTTTTCACCACACACTAAGATTTGATAACCTTTCTCAAAGAGTTTCAGGTTGTTTTTGCCTACAAATAGACTGACATGAAGGGAATTCCTCTCGAGGTGGTGAAACACACCATCCCTCTCTATGAAGGCACAAAACCATCCAAATAGAAAGTCTATTACATAAATCCCTCAAGTACAGACAAATGATTGACAAGCTCATCGACATGAGATTTGTGTATGAAATTCCCAAAAAGAACGAAAAGCTTAGAGTTTGCATTAACCTCAAGAAAGTTGATGTCGCCATAGTTTGTAATCAATATCCCTTGCCTTACACTGACAACATGATGGAAAGAGTTGTCGGCTTCTTCGATGTGGCTTCTCAGGCTCTGCAACTAGGTGATAATCAACCAGCCATTCAATATAAGACAACAATTACTAAGAAATGGAAAAGCTATGATTATCACATCATGTCATTTGGCTTAACTGATTCCCCCACTATCTTCCAACACTTGATGTGTAGAGTGTTCAAGGATCTCCTTTGGAAGATCTTAAAGATATTCATTGATGCACTCAAAGTAGAAGGAGCATCTTAGGCTAGTTTGCAGACTATACCGCATCTCATTAAACCCACTCAAATGTCAATTCTGGGTTAAATACGGTGGAGTTACCACCACGCATCAACTATAAGGGGGTGTAGAGATTGATGGGGCATGTAGGGTATTATAGAAGATTCTTCTTGTATGTCATATATGCCAAACCCTTTCATAAGATGTTAATTATATTTGAATGGGTAGATGAATGCCAATGCGCATATACGAAAAACTAAAGAAGACATTAACAATGAGCGCACCCATCTTGAGATCTCCTAACTAGGATCAAATTTTTAATGTATATATCAATACTTTAGGATTCACTATTGGATGCGTGTTAGCACTTTTGGGGGGACCACAACATGGAATTCATTGTAGTGACCTTTGCTAGTTGTCAACTCAATGACATTGAACGTAATTACACAACTACAAGAGAGGGGTTAGCCATAGTATATGTGGTAAAGAAGTATCAACATTATCTGGGTGCTAGAGTCTGAGTAACTAGAAAGCGTTTCAGTTTACGCAGGCTCACACCATCCCTTCACGTTAGCATCTTGGCCTTCAGTTGTTGGAACCCAAGGAAGTGCAACCCAAGATCCACAAAGAGCGGCTAGTGACTCGTCCTCTAACTCTAAAGTCATGGAAGGACATCCTACCCACAACTCTGAGGAAGCACATCAAAACATGCGAGTTTGGGCCCCATAACCCGGATCTAGCATGTTTAGTCATTTAATAGAGACTTTTAGTAGAGCTACGCACTCTGAACCTGCGAGCGACAAGTGAAGTAAACGAAGGAGGTGGGAAAGTAGATTCGCCATTCACATCTCATGTAGACCCTGCCCTCCCCCAAAGAGTGTCCATGTGGATATTCTACCCACTTCATTTAATGAAGGCCCTACTGAGAGCTACCACCTTCTGGCGCTCTTCCCCTAAAGTAGAGGCCCCTAGAAGTCAAACCACAAGAAGTGACATTGCGTCCACTTGGAGAGAACCTTTTGGCACGCCAAGTTTAGATGGGATATTTCTCAACTATACACACGGGTTACACATACCATGTAGGTTGGTTAGAAGTCATACGATCTACATCTAGTGCCACTAATCTAGATGAACAACAACAAATGATATGTGAAGTTATCCATAGAACTCTGTCATTCGAGTTGATCTTGAGAATGGTTGCGCGCATCCTTTAGGAAGCAAGGTTATCATTGATAATCGATCATATACCACTATTCACTCAGTCCCATTAAAGTATTGCTATACATGCAAAAAAGAGATCGATAATGGGGAAGATTCTCCTTATATGGATGTCCTACCGGGCATGACTAAGTCAGATAACGTAGATTGGGTACACCTAGCGGCAACCATAGACACATGGGGAAATAGAGGCACAAGTTGGGTAACACCTGAGGGGCAAGATATGCCACCATTAGTGCCAGTAAACATGATAGGTGTTATGCACTTGACTTCTGATGGCAAGAAAGTGGCAAACTCCCTTGAAACTGAAAGTAGCGAAGACACTGACCAATGCGACTCCGAGTCTGACACTCAAGAAGAAACTGACTCTGAGCCTGATAGGGGGTATGAATTGAATATTCACCTGTGTGGAAGCCACCTGCTCAAGGCCTAGGACAGCAAACAATCTCTTGCAGTTCATCCGAGAGTGAGGGGGACATAAGTGAAGATGTATCAAGTGAGTCTGAATCTGATATAAACAAAAATCAGAAACTAGGTAAGAAGAAGACGAGACATAAGCGATAATCGAGCTAATGTACGAGCTAGAATAAACAAAGAGAGATTCACTGCAGAATGGCTTAGTTATGTAGGAGCATATGACACTCATCGGAAGTTAGTGGATAATTGGGGAGAATACCTCCAAAGTGTCATGTGGTGTAGTCCATAACCTCATGACATCGCCCAATTAGAAATGGAAGAGAAGCCGAAACTAAGTTGTATTGCGAGAAGGCGTCAAAACCGAGAGTATGCTCAGCAACAAAAGGGAGCGAAAATTAAAGAAAAAAGCATGGCACAACAAGAACCGGTAGACTTACACCCCGCACCCGAGCATTTCAAATCTTTTCCCACCACGGGGGAACGTAAAGTCGTCTACACAAAAGCCCAACGAACGCCTACCAATGGGAGTAACGGTGTCTACGATGGCTCGGCGGTAGTTAAGGAGATAGAACTAGCAGATCCAGGTGAGGAGTCTAAACCAGTTTTTATTGCTCAAGACCTCAGCAAGACGGAAGAAGCTACACTTAAGATGCTTCTTAAAGAATTCAAGGACATATTTGCTTGGACATACCATGATGATATGAAGGGTGTTCCACCCAATGTGGTGCAACACACAATTCCAATGATTAGCATTGCTAAACCAGTCCCAGCAACGTACCTACCCAATGAATCCTAAGTATGCAAAGATTGTACAAGAGGAAATTAAAAAGCTTATAAAATATGGATTCATATACCCTAATTGAGCACTCAGAATGGGTTTCTCCGATAGTCATTGTACCAAAGAAGAATGGGAAACTCAAAGTGTGTGTTGATCTCAAAAAGGTTAATGCAGCCACCAGAAGAGATCATTACCCTTGCCATATTCGGAACATGTGCTTGAAAGAGTTGCAGGCAAGGAGGCTTATAGCTTTTTAGACGGGTACTCTGGTTATAATCAGATCACAATTGCAATAGAGGACCAAGCTAAAACAACTTTTATTAATGGAGTTTGGAGTGTTTGCCTTTCGCGTCATGGCCTTTGGCTTAACCAATGCACCTACAACATTCCAAAACGATTGATAAACACAGCCTTTAAGGAATATTTAAGGGACTTTTGTGAAGCCTTCTTAGATGATCTTTGTGTTCATTCCTCTTGGGGGGGACGAGCACTTGATGTGTTTATGAAAAGTATATCGCATCTCATTGAATCCTTTCAAATGCCAATTCTGAAAGGTGTAGATTATATCGCATCTCATTGAATCCTTTCAAATGCCAATTTTGGGTTAAACACAGTGTCCAAAAATGGGATTTCCACCGAGGAAAGTAAAATCAAGGTCATTCTGGAATTGCTCCCACCCACCAACTATAAGGGAGTCTAGCGCTTTATGGGCCGTGTTGGTTATTATCGAAGGTTTATTTTATTCTTCGATCGCTGAGATAGCACGACCATTGTACAAGCTTCTCATCGAGTTATTATTGTGACCATGCATATGAGTTATTAAAGAAGGCCCTGTCTAGTGCTCCAATCTTGCGAATGCCTAATTGGGATTGTGACCATGCATATGAGTTATTAAAGAAGGCCCTGGCGAGTGCTCCAATCTTGCGAATGCCTAACTGGGATTTAATCTTCCATGTGGATATTGATGCATCAAACTTTGCTATTGGGAGTGTACTAACACAAACCATGCTCCACAGGAAGAATCACATGATGGTTGTTGATTCTTCTTGAGTTTGATTTCACTGTTGTTGTGAGACCTGGCAAAAAACATGTCATGGCTGATCATTTATCTCGCATACCTAATGGTGAAGCTCCTACGAGAGTTGATGATGATGACTTACCTGACACTTCCTTTTTCATGGTGGAGACAATGCCTGAATGGAGTGAGAAGATTGTTAGCTTCTTGGTTAATGGTTTTCCACCCAAAGAGCTAGCTGATCAAGGAATATGAACCTTATGGCCTAATGGCCGAGACTCTTTATAAAAGAGGAAAGGATGACGTTCTTAGGCATTGTGCCCGAGAGGGTGAGTATCTATATATTTTGCAAGAGGCACATATGGGCGTAGCTGGTGGGGTCACTTTTCAGGAGACTTAACTGCGCGAAAGATATTGCAATCAGGGTATTGGTGGCCCACTATGTTCCAAGATGCATCACTTTTTGTGAAGGGTTGTGATGAATGCCAATGCTACAAGAAACCCCATTGGAAAGATCAGATGCCCCTGCATCCAAATTAAAGTAAACCAACCATTTGAAAAGTGGGGTTTAGACTTTGTAGGTCCAATTAGCACAGCAGCCCGTAACACACAATCTCGCTATATTATTGTGGCCACTGACTATGTGACCAAATGGGCTGAAGCGAAAGCGACACGTAAGGCAGATGTGAGGACAACAGCCAAGTTCCTCTTTGAAAATATAATCACATGCTTCGGTTGTCCTTTTGAACTTGTGAGCGACAATGGTACGCATTTTATAAATGAAGTGATTAAGGAGCTCACAACAAATTTCATGATATCCCATTATAAATCTACTCCTTATTATCCGCAAGCGAATGGCCAAGCCGAGAGTACCAACAAGACCTTAATCTCTATTCTGACAAAGACAATTGAGGCTCATCGCACGGATTGGGATCTAAAGCTTACGTCAGCTTTATGGGCCTATCGTACTGCGTACAAAGTGGCTATTAATTGCACACCATTCAAGATGGTATATGGCCAAGAAGCAGTCATGCCATGGGAATTTGTCATTCATAGTCTTCGTGTTGCTACTCAAGAGGGCTGGGCTGGTAATCCCTTAGTAGGGCGTTTGTATATCCTTGAGTGGTTAGACGAAGAAAGACAATTGGCGGTGTACAATGCCCTTGTAGAGAAGAATAGAAGGAAGAAATGGTTTGATCGTCACCACCTGAAAAACAAGGACATCAAAGTTGGGGATAAAGTCCTGATGTATGGAGTGCATAACGAAAAGAAGAAGATAAACTGACTATCAAGAGAGCAGATTCCCAATGCCTCGAATTGATTATATTCTAGAGAGGCTGAATGGAGCAAAGGTGTCCTCGAAACTTGATATAAAGAGTGGGTACCGCCAGGCGCGGATTGTGGAGGGGGATATCCCCAAGACAGCCTTCCATACAGAACGGGCCCACTATGAATTTGTGGTCATGCCATTTGGCTTGACGAACGCCCCAGCTACGTTTAATCGCATGATGATGCGTGTTTTTCGAGATTTGATTGGAAAGTGTGTGTGGATGACATACTAGTATTTTCAGCTACAATTGAGCAACATGACATTGATGTGGAGAAAGTTCTTAAGTTGCTGGAAAGCAGCGAGCTCTACGTCAATGAGAAGAAGTCAGAATTTTATCTGTTCCAGGTGCATTACTTGGGATACATAATTAGTGCCGAAGGCATTCGACTTGATCCGACTAAAGTGGCCGAGATTGTCAATTGGGAAATACCTCAGATAGCCTATGACATCAGATCCTTTGTGGGTATATGCTAGGCATACTCCACCCACATTGACAAGTTTTCTGATCTCTCGGTGGATCTCACCAATCTACTAAAGGGTGTGAAGACAAGAAGGCAAAAAATTCAAATGACTCCACAACCGTTGGAAGTATTCAAGAACCTCAAGATGGCTTTATCAGAAGCACCTTTTTTAGCACTTGCCTTGTGGGATGAGCCCTTTTAGGTGATCACTGATACGAGTAACATCACAATTGGAGGTGTAGTGCAATAGAATGGTCATCCAATAGCTTACATGTCTCGTAAGTTACTAGCCGTGGAGAAAAACTACTCAGTCTATGATCGTGAACTCCTAGCAGTTATATAGGCCTTGAAACATTGTGTAAGATTCCTCCCCAGCCTCTCAAGATATCCAGCATCTTCCCCTGTAATCGAATCCCTCTTCAGAAATACGAAAGATCTTGCTTCTACCAGTTTTGGCCTAGAGAGAGAAATTATTCTAGAGAGAGAATATTCAGATTTTAAATATTTTTGAATGGAAAAAATTCTCATCTTATTAAAATAAGTTCCCCTGAAACAGAAGTTCAAAAAGATTTTCAGAAGGTGCATTAGAAATTAAGTATAATCTGTTCAAGAGGCATTATCCTGGGGGTGAAGATTTTTTCAAAATTTTAAATTAAGGTTTCTATGGACCAATAAGATTCATCCAAATGTAGGGAGGAGATAAATAGAAGAATAAAAGAAAAATCCCCCAAAAATGATTAAATACTCACATAAGATGAAGAGTTGACTAAGGACAAGGTTAATAGTTAAAAAAGAGAGATATTTAGGTGAAATGATGCATTTTTGACACCTCTGCATGGGGGAATTCCCCTCATGAAGGAGGCGCCTATTTCACATGCTTGAATGAGTTTTAAACTTCCAAATAATGGGATATTTTTATCTCTCCTCTCTCCTGTTTCAACTAGATCCAAAAAGTGAGCAAAACTGACCTAAAAATGGTCAAAAATTGACCAAACTGATCTGGAAAATTCTAGAATCAGTTGGCTTGGTTAGAAGCTCACTTTTTCCTATAAATAGAAGCCCTCCCCTTTGTTGAAACTCAATAGTGTTTTTGCACTGTTACCCTACCTCTCCCAAGTGCCAAAGACTGTGAATTTTACTCATAATTCACTAGTTTTTGACCTTCCCTCTTCCAAAAGATTGGTGGCCACTCTTGTCTCAAACAAGAGTTGAACCCTCAAACCATCAAGCCAAAGAAAAGCTCCCAAATTATCTATGTAAGTTGGAGATTCTTCTCTTTTCCATTCCTTTATGGTTTTTATGGTTTTTTTTAAATGATTTTTGTCTTCTCTACATTACAAATGATGTTATGCCTCATTACAAAAGGCATTCCCCTCTCTTCTCTAGTAAATCCAACTATTCTTTATCTTAGGAGAATGACTAATGAATAAAATCAAGTTTTTTATAATGTTTCTCTTAAATAAGTAGAAAAATGTTACTTTAGAATGATTTAAATACTCTTGATACATTTCTAATTAATTTTAGAGTCTTAAAATTGAAAAATGGTCAGCCATACAAAGGAGGTTATGGCGAAATTTTTCAAAAATTTAGAAATAAGTATTATCTTTCATTATTCTAAAAAAGTAATCCTTATGATTTCTATATTCTAAAGGGTCATTTTCATGCATAGAAGATGCATTTTGATTATTTGTATAAAAGAAATTTAGTTTTATTATAAAAGTATTACTTTCATTATAATTGATTTTTATGTATAAAGTATGCATAAAAGATTATTTTATTATTATAAAAGTGTTACTTTTATCATATTTGATTTTCATGCATAGAAGAATGCATAAAAGATTATTTTTTATTATAAAAGTGTTACTTTTATCATATTTGATTTTCATGCATAAAAGTATGCATGAAAGATTATTTTTTTAATTATAAAAGTGTTACTTTTATCATATTTGATTTTCATGCATAGAAGTATGCATAAAAGATTATTATTTTTATCATAAAAGTGTTACTTTTATCATATTTGATTTTCATGCATAGAAGTATGCATAAAAGATTATTATTTTTATTATAAAAGTGTTACTTTTATCATATTTGATTTTCATGCATAGAAGTATGCATAAAAGATTATTTTTTTAATTATAAAAGTATTACTTTTATCATATTTGATTTTCATGCATAGAAGTATGCATAAAAGATTATTTTTATATTATAAAAGTGTTACTTTTATCATATTTGATTTTTATGCATAAAAGGTTATTTTTTTATTATAAAAGTATTACTTTCATCATAAATGGTTTTTATGCATAAATGGGTGCATAAAAGATAATTTTTTATATTAAAAGTGTGATTTTCATCATAAATGGTTTTTATGCATAAATGGGTGCATAAAAGATATTTTTTTAATTAAAAGAGTGATTTTTATCATAAATGATTATTATTATTTTTTGATGATAAAAGTGTGACTTTCATCAGAATCGGATTTTATGCATAATTAGATGCATATAGAATCTTTATAATTAAATAAGGGTTCTCCTTAATCCTCTATTTAATTTTCGTAAAAATTAGAAAAAATGAATAAGTAGATAATCTGTGAGAAGAAATGCAGAGTTATCCTGTTTTGTGAGAAACAAAGATTCAATGGAAATTTTGAAGCATGAAATGTGTAACCAGTAAATTGTTTGTCAATGGATTGTTTCTTTTTTATTAAATTGTACGTATCTGTTTTCTAAAGCTAAAGTTAAGAAAGGAATTTCAATTATGGGTGGGTGAGTAATTGTTTGGTTCCACCGATTCCAGTGGTAGGGTGGTGGCTAACCCATGGGCCGGATGGGGTTAGGCTGGAATCAGTGGAGTTTTAATAATCAAGCTAAAAAATCTTAGGATTACGCTAAGATTCGAGTAGATAGTTAATTCCCTGATAAATTTCTTAATTGAGTGGATCAACGGTTGTGCCTGATCTTGATTAGGAAAAAAGCGTTGAAATCACTCAGAATGATCAAATTATATCAGTGATAGTTTCCTTCTATCTGATTTATTTAGGTGAAGGATAGTTTATAATTGATCTCGTTAGAAAAATTCGTTTAAGAAAAATAAAAAAGGAGGAATCGTCCCCGCTTTCTGGGCATGGGAAATTCTCCCGGTTTCGGTTTTCGGAGTGACCACCAGCCTAGTCTCGTGCTCGGACATTCGTGGGCGAGGCTCCGAGTGAGAGACCCTGCCGCCGCGCGCATGAGGGGGCTGCTTCCGCTGTCAGTTACCGGGAGTCTGGTGCGCGGAGGGGACAGAGGGATCTCACAGTTGGTATCAGAGCAGAAATTGCCTAAATTTATAATAGAAATGTGGGAAAGAAATGTTTTTCACTTGTTAATACTATATGAATGAACTTCAAAAATTGAAAACTTATAAATTGAATTGAAAATTTATAGATGGACACCCCGAACCTATCTGGAATTCCTGGACTCTCTCAGAGTCAAGATATGATAGCTTTTTCATTTGATCACCTCATCACCTCTGCAACGACCCGAAACAGCAGAGTGAGACTCGCTCGCCATTTTGAGAGTCTTTACTTTCCCGATCCTCTTGAGTGACGTCGGTATATGTGGTTCAATGCAGGACAGTGCATTAATGTCAGTACTACCAGCGTCGGAGGCTCCGGCAAAATATTTCCTTGGCCATGATTCTGATAAGACTAGGGCTTGTTCAGCAAGTTCTACTCTGTGATCATTCACCCAGGAACTTCAGAACTTCATGCCGATTTTTTAGACTTCTTAGCCGCTTTATCCCGAGAAATAGAATTAGAGCACCTCTTTGTGTAATGAATCGTGTATACCATGGTATGTCTTCTTCGCAGTTTCGCTTCTTTATGCGATTACGACTGAGGTGGTGATTCTGGAGCCAAGCTGCTCTATGTACATATTACAACTTTTATATAAATATAGAAATGTTTTCTGAAGAAAAATTCCCTGTTGAATAAGTGATTGTTTACGAACGATCTTATAAAGAAAAATCTGTTATCGGACATATGTTATAGATCTCCAATAAGATCATTGTCTTGTTTAAGAAATTATTTTTCTAAACCTCTTAAGTCTTAGGATCTCGTGGATGATATCAAAATAAAAATTCAATAATATATAAATTTTTGGCAGAATCATGAGACGAGAAAACTGTAGCCATCAGCCAGACCCTCTCTCTAAAGATGACGAGCTTAACCCTGATGTTCGCAAGGCTCTTCATAGGACTCAGCCAGGACCCTTCAAAGGAGAAGAGGAGAACCTGGGCGAGGCTATGGAGAAATGGGTGGAAGCCATGGAGGAATATTTTGACGTCACAGGCTACAATGAGCGGAGCAAAATGGCTCTGGCCTGGCTGAAAATAGTGGAAATAGCCAAGGTAGCATGGAGGAACCACTGTGACACCAACCGTCTGGACAAAAATACTCAGTCCTGGAATGATCTAAAAACCTATCTAAGAAAGAGATTTTGTCCCCCTGGATTTTTGAAAACCAAAATGAACGAATTTTTAGAGCTAAAGCAGGAGAGCAAAACCATCGAGGAATATCACCAGGCCTTTGCTCTTCTACTCAAATATTCACCACCTCTAGATGAAGAACAACTCATGGCTAGGTTCATTCAGGGAATGAACGAACCCTTGGACACACTGGTCAAAAATGCCAAGCCAGTGTCCATGGCTGAAGCACTAAGAATGGCAAAGGATTTTGCCAAAGCCTTTGTAGTAAAAGTCCTGCCAAAACCTACACCCTCTAACTTTAAAAGATTCCAAGCCCAGGGAAGTACTTCAAACTTTCCACCCCCAAAGAGGTAGCAAGGCCCGAATCAAAATCAAGATGTAGGAAGATTCCGAAGTGAAGGAAGACCCTTCCCCCAGAATACTTTCTCAGGAGCCCCACCTCTTTCAAGAAATCAGAGGGATGAGCTCAGAACTGAAAACCGATGTTGATGGCAGGGTTTTGGTCACCAATTATTAAAAGACTGCCCGACTCCTGCCATGTCAAGGGGACAGGAAAGTCAAGGACCCCGAATTCAGAGACCAACCCCTTCATACCAATCTAATCAAGGTCCGTCTCGCCCAAGCCAGGGAAACCCTAGAAGAACTCCAGCTCAACCATCTGCCCTCTGTCCAGAGTAACCTCAAAACTCCATCCCAGAACTGGGGCAACCAAAGAGAAAGAGTTCCACCTCAGACTACAGCAGCCAGAGCAGTCACAATTTCTGATATAGTAGAAGAGGAAAAAGGGCAAATCTATGCTGCAATTGAAAATCAAGGGCCTAACTAGCAGTTCTTCGTCATCCATACTCTAGCAGAGTATCAGGGTAAGCTTTTAAACTTTTGATTGATTCAGGCAGTTCTCATTCATTCATTTCCCCTGGATGCTTGCGTAAGCTAGTCTTAGAATAGAAATCAGGGAAACCTATGCAAGTTGAATTGGCAAGTGGGAAGACTCTTTTCACTCACCATGAGACAGATCTTATCCAGTTCAATCTAGATGGTAATGTAACCGACTGTCAATTCAAAGTCTTACCTCTGGGAGTTTTTGACGGGATCCTTGGAATGGATTGGCTCCACAAAAATCAAGCTGACATACATTGTCACAATGGAACCATTTCCTTCCATGACCTTCACGAGAACAAAGTTCAAGGAACTGGAGTTTTCGGATCCCCAGACCTTCAGTTAGTAAAAGCTTCCAGGTTGTTGAAAGGACTTAGGAAGAAGCAGCAAATTTATGTTGTCAAAATGAACCGTGTAGACTCAAAGCTTAAGGCTAAAGAACCAGAATGGTTAAGTGAATTTGATGATCTATTCCCAGCAGAACTAATTGAAATGCCTCCAATTCGGGAAGTAGATCATGTGTTTGAATTGACCCCCGGAGCTCAGCCCCAGTAGCCCTGCGCACGTACAAAATGCCAGTTCTTGAAGCCATTGAACTTAAGGAACAGCTTAGACAGCTGTTAGAACAAGGGTTTGTAAGACCCAGTATTTCACCTTGGGGTGCGCCAGTTCTCTTTCAGAAAAAGAAAGATGGAATGCTTAGACTCTGTGTGGACTACAGAGGTCTGAATCAGCTGCTGGCAGTTAAGAATAAGTATCCTATCCCAGAGCTTCTGGACAAGCTAAATGGAGCCCACATCTTCACAAAGATAGATCTCAAATCCAGGTATTACCAGATCAGGATCAATGATTAAGATATACCAAAAACAGCATCAATACTCGCTATGGGCATTATGAATTTACAGTCATGCCGTTCGGATTAACTAATGTCCCAGCTACATTCAATCGCCTAATGCAGGACATCCTCAGAGAATACTTGGATGATTTTGTTCTAGTTTTCTTTGATGACATTCTGATTTACTCAAGGAATGCAGCTGACCATGAGACTCATGTCCGAAAAGTTCTTGAGATTCTAAGGAAGCACCAACTCTTTGCCAAAAAGAGCAAATGCACTTTCTCTGCCGACCACGTTGAATACTTAGGCTTTTTGGTATCCAAAGATGGAATTTCTCCAGATTCCGCAAAAGTCCAAGCAGTCATAGATTGGCCAGAACCAACGACAGTGAAAGAAGTGAGAGGATTCTTAGGATTGACTGGTTGGTATAGAATTTTTATACCAAAGTATGCTCTCATAGCTTCCCCCCTGACTAACCTTCTCAAAAAGAATACCCCATTTTAGTGGTCTGCTAGGTGCCAGAGTGCTTTTGATAAGCTGAAGACCGCCTTGGTAACCAGTCCCGTTCTGAAGCTGCCAGATTTCTCTCTACCCTTTGAGGTAGTAACTGATGCAAGTGGTTTTGCCTTGGAGGTGCACTCATGCAGGAAGGTCATGCAGTGGCCTATGAATCCCGAAAGCTTAGAACGCATGAGAGGAATTATGTTGTCCACAACCTGGAATTACTTTCAGTAGTCTATGCCTTAAAATTGTGGAGACATTACCTAATGGGAAAAAGATTCACTTTGATGACAGATCATCAGAGCTTAAAGTGGATCTTTACTCAGAAGGACCTCAACATGCACCAAAGAAGGTGGATGCAGACCCTGCAGGAATTTGATTTTGAAATCAAGTACCGCCCAGGCAAAGAAAATGTGGTAGCCGATGCCCTTAGTAGAAAAGCCTCCTTGCTTGCAATTACTGTAGTATCAAATCCTTTGATTATTGAAGCAAGTGAGAAGATCATGCAGGATAGATTCTTTGGCCCTATTGCTACCCTACTTATGCAGGAAAGCAAAACTCCACAGGAGTTGAACAGAGTTCAAGGGTACAGCCTGGATGATGGCATTATGTATTATAATCACAGGCTATGCATTCCCAATGATGAGGGAACCAAGGATCAAATCCTGAATGAAGCCCATGACAGCCTTATAGAGCAGGACATCTAGGTTTCATCAAAACCTACATGTATGTAAAGAAAAGCTTCTTTTGGCCTAGTCTGAAAAAGGATGTACTGAATCATGTACGTCAATGTCTGACATGCTAGAAAGTCAAAGCTGAAAGAGTAAAAATGCCTGGGAAGTTACATCCATTGGATATCCCCTAGATGAAGTGGGAATGTATCAGTATGGATTTTATTACTGGATTACCTTCAGTGCAATCAGGTTACAACTCCATTTTCGTGCTAGTTGACAGACTAACCAAAGTTTCTCATCTGATCCCAGTAAAAGAAACCTACACTGTAGTGGATGTGGCCAGAGTGTTCCTCAAAGAAATCTTCAGATTGCATGGCCTACCCAGGAGAATAGTAAGTGATTGAGATCCCAAGTTTACTTCAAGGTTCTGGACTGCATTTTTCGAAGAAGTGGGAACTTTCTTGGATCTCAGCACAGCTTATCACCCTGAGACCGATGGTCAAACTGAAGGGGTAAACCAAGTAATCGAAGATATACTTCGGTCATGCTGTGTGGCAGGGAACCCAAGAAGTGGCTAAGCTATCTGCACCTAGTCGAGTTCGCCTACAATGCTTCTTACCACCGAAGTATCAGGATGAGCCCTTTTAAAGCTCTGTATGGACAAGATTGCTTAACTCCATTAACTTGGTCCGACCCATTGATTAGGGTTGAGATGTCCAGACAGATGCTTGACGACATGGAGCAGCAGATGCAGTCAATTCATACAGATATAAAAGCTGCCCAAGATAGACAGAAGCAATATGAAGATAAGAAGAGGACAGACCGAGTATTCAAAGAAGCAGATATGGTCTTCATTCGAGTACAGCCCAAAAGAAGTTCTCTATCTCTTGGGAAGTACAAGAAATTATCCCCTAGATATTGTGGGCCATATCTGATTACAAAGAAAGTAGGTGACTTAGCCTACGAGCTTCTTCTGCCTCCTCATCTCTCAAAGTTCATAATGTAATTCATGTAAGCCTTTTAAAGAAATATGTGCCAAGTCCAAATCATGTGCTTGATGATGAAATCCTAACCTCTTCAACCTAAGGGTAGATGGAACTCCAACCTGAAGAAATTCTTGATGTTCGAGAAAAGATTCTCAGGAACAGAATTCTCAGAGAATTATTGGTAAAATGGAAGTTCTATCCTTTTGAAGATGCCACCTGGGAGAATGAAGCCGATCTGTTGTTGCGGGATTATCCCTAGTTTGCGAGATGAGGGCATCTTGCATTTTTCAAGTGGGAGAGAATGTAAGATTCCTCCCCAGCCTCTCAAGATGTTCAGCATCTTCTCCTGTAATCAAATCCCTCTTCAGAAATATAAAAGATCTTGTTTCTACCAGTTTTGGCCTAGAGAGAGAAATTATTCTAGAGAGAGAATATTCAGATTTTAAATATTTTTGAATGGAAAAAATTCTCATCTTATTAAAATAAGTTCCCCTGAACAGAAGTTCAAAAAGATTTTCAGAAGGTGCATTAGAAATTAAGTATAATCTGTTCAAGAGGCATTATCCTGGGGGTGAAGATTTTTTCGAAATTTTAAATTAAGGTTCCTATGGACCAATAAGATTCATCCAAATGTAGGGAGGAGATAAATAGAAGAATAAAAGAAAAATCTCCCAAAAATGAGTAAATACTCACATAAGATGAAGAGTTGACTAAGGACAAGGTTAATAGTTAAAAAAGAGAGATATTTAGGTGAAATGATGCATTTTTGACACCTCTGCATGGGGGAATTCCCCTCATGAAGGAGGCGCCTATTTCACATGCTTGAATGAGTTTTAAACTCCCAAATAATGGGATATTTTTATCTCTCCTCTCTCCTGCTTCAACTAGATCCAAAAAGTGAGCAAAACTGACCTAAAAATGGTCAAAAATTGACCAAATTGATCTGGAAAATTCTAGAATCAGTTGGTTTGGTTAGAAGCTCACTTTTTCTTATAAATAGAAGCCCTCCCCTTTGTTGAAACTCAATAGTGTTTTTGCACTGTTACCCTGCCTCTCCCAAGTGCCAAAGACTGTAAATTTTACTCATAATTCACTAGTTTTTGACCTTCCCTCTTCCAAAAGATTGGTGGCCACTCTTGTCTCAAACAAGAGTTAAACCCTCAAACCATCAAGCTAAAGGAAAGCTCCCAAATTATCTATGTAAGTTGGAGATTCTTCTCTTTTCCATTCCTTTATGGTTTTTATGGTTTTTTTAAATGATTTTTGTCTTCTCTACATTACAAATGATGTTATGCCTCATTACAAAAGGCATTCCCCTCTCTTCTCTAGTAAATCCAACCATTCTTTATCTTAGGAGAATGACTAATGAATAAAATCAAGTGTTTTATAATGTTTCTCTTAAATAAGTAGAAAAATGTTACTTTAGAATGATTTAAATACTCTTGATACATTTCTAATTAATTTTAGAGTCTTAAAATTGAAAAATGGTCAGCCATACAAAAGAGATTATGGCAAAATTTTTCAAAAATTTGAAAATTAAGTATTATCTTTCATTATTCTAAAAGAGTAATCCTTATGATTTCTATATTCTAAAGGGTCATTTTCATGCATAGAAGATGCATTTTGATTATTTGTATAAAAGAAATTTAGTTTTATTATAAAAGGATTACTTTCATTATAATTGATTTTTATGCATAAAAGTATGCATAAAAGATTATTTTTTTATTATAAAAGTGTTACTTTTATCATATTTGATTTTCATGCATAGAAGTATGCATAAAATATTATTTTTTATTATAAAAGTGTTACTTATATCATATTTGATTTTCATGCATAGAAGTATGCATAAAAGATTATTTTTTAAATTATAAAAGTGTTACTTTTATCATATTTTATTTTCATGCATAGAAGTATGCATAAAAGATTATTATTTTTAATTATAAAAGTGTTACTTTTATCATATTTGATTTTCATGCATAGAAGTATGCATAAAAGATTATTATTTTTATTATAAAAGTGTTACTTTTATCATATTTTATTTTCATGCATAGAAGTATGCATAAAAGATTATTTTTTTAATTATAAAAGTGTTACTTTTATCATATTTGATTTTCATGCATAGAAGTATGCATAAAAGATTATTTTTATATTATAAAAGTGTTACTTTTATCATATTTGATTTTTATGCATAAAAGTATGCATAAAAGGTTATTTTTTTATTATAAAAGTATCACTTTTATCATAAATGGTTTTTATGCATAAATGGATGCATAAAAGATAATTTTTTATATTAAAAGTGTGATTTTCATCATAAATGGTTTTTATGTATAAATGGGTGCATAAAAGATATTTTTTTAATTAAAAGAGTGATTTTCATCATAAATGATTATTATTATTTTTTGATGATAAAAGTGTGACTTTCATCAGAATCGGATTTTATGCATAATTAGATGCATATAGAATCTTTATAATTAAATAAGGGTTCTCCTTAATCCTCTATTTAATTTTCGTAAAAATTAGAAAAAATGAATAAGTAGATAATCTGTGAGAAGAAATGCTACCGTTTCATATTCACTAAGATGGTAATGAGAAAATTCAATTAAACTATCGAAGTCGGAGATTGAGATAAATGATTATTTTATTCCTCATAAGAAATTCATGTTTTAGAAATTTGTAAGCAAATATTCGTCGAATGAAATTTAGAAAAAGAGAAATTGAAATAGTACCTTTCCAGAAAGATAGTTTAGGGAGAACCTTTCCAAACCCAAACTCTGATTCTGACTATTGACCAAGACCTAATTCCTTCGTCAATGACGATGTGCTCAGTACAGGAAAAATGCACTCAAAACACCCACCGAATTTGAAACTAAGTTAAGACTTTTGATTTTGATCTGAGGATCAAGTTGACAGAATTCGAGGAATTCCGTTTGGAATTCAGACCTGGATCTAGAAGTATTGAGATACGGATTTAAGATTATTCATGGTTTTCAAACAAAAATCAAAACCAAAAACTTGCATAGAAACCCTATTTTCTTAAAGGACTGTCTTACGCCAGAATGTTGGAGGGAGCATTTGGCATTTATGTTTATCTAAGGGAAGTTCGGTTGTAACAGCTGGCAGGGAGTGTTCGAGGGACAGCTCACGCGGCAAAGCCTGCCGAGGTCTTGACCGCCTTGGTATGGTTAAAATGGTTCGCTTCCGGTACGATGGGCGAGGGCCGATGAAGCGGTCCCTGAGTGAAGTGCCAGGACACCTAAGGAGGATCCTGGAGGGTTCTGACCAGGTGATGCACGAGCTTGCGGTGCCGAGGACACCCATGCGTATGCCGAGGAAGATATTGTATGATAGACCAATGTTATTGTAATCTATCACTGGATCTCATTGTTGACTCGTTGGTTTCAACGGAGAGTCCAGAGTGATACTGTTTTGTGAGAAACAAAGATTCAATGGAAATTTTGAAGTATGAAATGTGTAACCAGTAAATTGTTTGTTGATGGATTGTTTCTTTTTTATTAAAGTTTTAAAGAGGAGTGTGTGCGTATCTGTTTTCTAAAGCTAAAGTTAAGAAAGGCATTTCAATTATGGGTGGGTGAGTACTTGTTTGGTTCCACTGATTCCAGTGGTAGGGTGGTGGCTAACCCATGGGCCGGATGGGGTTAGGCTGGAATCAGTGGAGTTTTAATAATCAAACTGAAAAATCTTAGGATTACGCTAGGATTCGAGTAGATAGTTAATTCCCTAATAAATTTATCAATTGAGTGGATCAACGGCTGTGCCTGATCTTGATTAGAAAAAAAGCGTTGAAATCACTCAGAATGATCAAATTATATCAGTGATAGTTTCCTTCTATCTGATTTATTCAGGTGAAGGATAGTTTAGAATTGATCTCGTTAGAAAAATTCGTTAAGAAAAATCAAAAAGGAGGAATCGTCCCCGCTTTCCGGGCATGGAAAATTTTCTCGGTTTCGATTTTCGAAGTGACCACTAGCCTAGTCTCGTGCCCAGACATTCGTGGGCGAGGCCCCGAGTGAGAGACCCTGCCCCCGCATGAGGGGGCTGCTTCCGCTGTCAGTTACCGGGGCAGAGGGATATCACACATTAGAAACATTTCCTGCATGGCCGTGACTTTGAGGTTCACACCCACTGACCATCAGGCATTACGCTAGATTCAGACAATGCCAAGTGCACAGTGGAGTGATCGACAACACCGCTGGAGTCAGATATTCCAGCAATTCGATGGTATGATTGAGTACCTTCCAGGAAAGGTCAATCCAGTGGTCGATGCTTTGAGCAGGAAGGGACAAGTGACTACGATTCAAACCACTACACTCGATCTTTTTAGTACAGGACTAGATGACATGAAGCACACGTACGCGGATTCCAAGGAATTCGGTACACAGTGGGAACATGCATTAGATGCCACAAGACCATGCCACTTTCTGATACACAATGGTTGGCTTTTCTACAAAGGCCGACTGTGTGTCATGAAGTCATTCAGGGCAGCTCTTCTCCATGATACCCATGACGCCATTACAGGAGGTCCTCATAGGGGCATGAATTTGACTCTGGAGAAATTGGAACAGCAATATTATTGGCCAAAGATGAGGTGAGATGTGTTTACATATGTACAACGCTGTGATATTTGTCAAAAGGTGAAAGCTCCTCGTGGAAAGAAGATAGGGTTGTTACAGCCCTTGCCAATTCTTCAGGGTCCTCTCCAAGATATTTCGATGGACTTTGTCTCACGAATCTGCCTCAATCCGAGTAAGCGTAATATGCAATGCATAACTATTGTTGATAGATTTAGCAAATTTGTCATGCTTAATGTGACCGCCGAGGATGTTGCCTAGTTGATCATTCGGCATTGGTACCCGATTGTTTTGGCGGGATTCCTAGGACCATAGTGTCAGCCTGAGATGCCAAGTTTACCAGTCATTTTTGGAGGGCATTGTTGGATAACTTTGGTACTAAATTGAATTTTTCCAGTGCATTCCACCCACAGACGGATGGCCAGACAGAGATATAAGACCAGTTGGCTTTTGATGTGATGAAGTGTTATGTCCACGATCAACAAGGTAAGTGGGAATCATATTTGCCTTTAGTTCAAGCTATTTTGAATGATTCTTTTTCTTCAGCTATTGGCAGGACTCCATATGAGGTAGCATTTGGAAGACCTTTCCAGTCATTGTTGACTAGGACCTCATCTTCAGTACTACCTGAAGTGAACAAAGTGACAGAGTCTTACCAGGAGATTTTAGAGTCAGTTAAAGATAGGTTGGCTAAAGCACAAGAGGCCTACACTCGACAGGCCACCAATAAAGACCAAAGGGATATGAAGTTTTCAGAAGGGGATTGGGTTTATCTTTGGATTATGAAGCAAAGGTTGAAACAGGTGGGTTTATCTTCGGATTATGAAGCAAAGGTTGAAACAGGTGGGCAAGCGATCCCCAAAGTTGTCTTTCAGGAGCTTCAGTCCTTTTCCCATCAGGAAAAAGATTAATGAGGTGTCTATGTAGTTAAAGCTACCTCCGAGTTGGACTATGCACGATGTGTTTCACGTTAGTTGGTTAAAGCCATATGCAGGTCCTATCCCTTCAGAAGTCAAAGACGAAGGAGAACCAGATATTGTGGAGATGAAGCAGAAGTTATGGTTCCAGAACAGATCCTTCTGCACCGTTTCAAGCATGGCTCAGGCCGAAGACTAAGACAATTCCTCATGAAGTTATGGTTCCAGAACAGATCCTTCTGCACCGTTTCAAGCATGGCTCAGGCCGAAGACTAAGACAATTCCTCATGAAGTTTCAGGACCGAGGGACCCACGAAGCGGTATGGCTCGACAAAGAGTTTTTGAAGACTATCCAGCGTGTCGCCTCCGCCCCTCACCTTGGCTTGGTCTTAGAATGTTCCATGCAAGACAACGTGGACGGTGTTGCAGCTTCTGTCAAGTTAAGTAGAAGGGGATGTCACGTGCATCCCGCACTTAGATGCCACGTAGAAATATCTGTACAGAAGGTGCACGACCTGGGATGGTGAACTAGTCCCATGTGAGCCAGTCCAGGACAAATCAGCTAGGGATCCATCTCAGTCATCCGAGGTCAGGTGTGCATTGTCCTGCACAAGAGTCCAAGGTCAGGTGTGCACTATCCTACACATGAAATAGTGCCAGTCCACGCTGCGAGTCTCCCTCTGGAATGATGTCAAGGATTCTGTGTATTTGGTATGGTACCGGATGCCAGATCATTGTGTAGTTAGCTAGGGTTTGCTTTTAGAACAAGGGGCTAGCCTATAGGGCTACCCCAAGTCTTAGTGTGGGCATGGGGATGGTGTGAAACCACCCCCATGAGGGCCAAGAAGGCCCTGGCTATGAACCCACCAGCCATGGAGGGGTTGTAGGATAGCCCCAGGGGCATGCCAGGTGCAGCCGATAGTCCATGAAGCAATTATTGGGCTGTAGGGTAGGTGTGGGGCAGCCCATACAGGCTGCCCAACCTCAACCTCAGGGTACTTGCAAAATCAATGCCCAGCCCATCTAGAAATAGGTGCAAGATGCCCAGCCATCTATTCCAGCATTTAATGCTGATTTACAGTCGTGGACAGAAAAAGGAACTGGCCGACTCTGCAGTGTAGTTGGCCGACTATAAATCAGCATTAAATGCAGGATGCCCAGCCATCTATTCCAGCATTTAATGCTGATTTACAGTCGTGGGCAGAAAAAGGAACTGGCCGACTATAAATCAGAAAAAGGAACTGGGCAGAAAAAGGAACTGGCCGACTGCTCATCCTAGAGTAGTATAAATAGAGGAGCCCACAATCCCATTGTTGCATCTCCTTTTTCAGTGTACTTGCAAAATCAGTGCTGCCTAGAATCAAGCGGCAGGATGCCTAGCCATCTATTCCAGCATTTAATGCTGATTTACAATCGTGGGCAGAAAAAGGAACTGGCCGACTGCTCATCCTAGAGTAGTATAAATAGAGGAGCCCACAATCCCATTGTTGCATCTCATTTTTCACTAATAGCTCAAGCATACAAGGGCTAGGACAACTAAGAAGGTGCTAAGCAAAGGGGTGAAGGACTGCAGGTCAAGGGCAGAGTTTTCTCAGCCAAGAAAGGTCAAGATTTCTGTATTTTCTTTTTAAATTTACATCATTCTAATAAAGTAAATACACCATACCATCCGTGGTGGGGGCCCTACAGAGGGTATTTGGGACCCAATACTGTGTCCTCTCCATCTCTCCCTCTCTCTCTCTCTCTCTCTCTCTCTCTCTCTCTCTCTCTCTCTCTCTCTCTCTCTCTCTCTCTCTCTCTCTCTCTCTATTTTCTGCACATCTTCATTCAGTTTGTGCGTTAATTTTTCCGTCGCAAAAAGAGTGCTGATTTTTGAGCCTTGAAGTTACTGGCTAAGATCAGCTCGGGTGTAATCCATGACTAAGGAAGAGACAATTTGTAGGTTCCCATGGGAGAGGCAGGTGGGTTCTTGTGTATATTAGAAAAGGGGGCAAATGAAGGATCTGGTGGAGCTACCCTTCCTACTTAGCTAAGTGAGGACTTGGAGTGATGTGTCTTTAGATGATGCATGGTACTCCTTTGGACTAGAAGAAGATGCAGAGCTGTTATGGAATTGCTTGGATTCCTTCACCAGCTTGGAATGCAACATGGTGGAGATCACTTTCCACTTAAAATAAGGTTATAGAGAAGGCTATAGATAAAGAAAACTTGGTGGATTTGGTGGACTGGGCCAAAACTCTAATGGTGGACTAGACCTCATGTTTGAGCAATTTGGCTTCCCTCTACCAGAAGAGATTATCAGCTTGGGGGAGCTCAAGTTCACCTCCCTGGCATCGACCCTTACACTGATACCCATAGAATACCACTTACGGAGGGGAGCTACCCATTGAGAAAGGGGAACTATTGGATGAACCCCAAATATTCAAAAGTGGTGAAGAAGGAGTTAGAGAAGATAGAGGAGGTTGGCATTATTGTCCCTATTGAGCACTTAGAATGGCTTTCTCCCATAGTAGTCATTCCCAAGAAAAAACCAACAAGGTCTGTATATGCGTGGACTTCAAACCACTTAATAGAATCACCATCAAGTATGGCTTTCCCCTCCCCTTCATCAAGTGAGTCTTGGAAGATGTGGTAGGCCATGTTCTTTACTCCTTTATGGATGGCTTCATTGGGCCCCCGACCAATCTTGGTGGCGACATGGGTGTGGGAGTGCCCAACCACCCTAGAGCAGGTCAAAGCTTTCTTCTCCCAACACCATGAAGTCTTTGCATGGACTTACAAGAACCTCCCTAGCATCGACCCTCACATCGGTACCCATAGAATACCACTCAAGGAGGGGATCCATCCAGTGAGAAAGGGGATCTACCGAATGCAGAAGTGGTGAAGAAGGAGTTAGAGAAGATGGAGGAGGCCACCTCATTGTTCCTATTGAGCACTCAGAATGGCTTTCTCCCATAGTAGTCATTCCCAAGAAAAAAATCCAACAAGATGCATATATGCGTGGACTTCTAGCCACTTAATCAAAACACCATCAAGGATGGCTTTCCCCTCCCCTTCATTAAGCGATTCCTAGAAGATGTGGTAGCAGAGCATGCCATGTTCTTTACTCCTTTATGGATGGCTTTAGTGGGTACAATTCAGTCACCATAGCTCAGGTAGACTAACTGAAGATAGCATTCATCACATAGTGGGGCACATATGCCTACATGATGATGCCCTTAGCTTGTGCAATGCTCGAGCATCATTTGAACACCACAAAGATATTCAAGGAATATCTTTGTGCAATGCTCGAGCATCATTCGAACACCACAAAGATATTCAAGGAATATCTCAATGATTTCTTGAAAATTTTCTTTGATGATTTTTCTAACTTTATAGGTATCAAGGCCCTACACCCAAGGTACTAGTGTTGGATGAGCACTTGGGGCAACTCTTACTGGTCTTCACCAAGTGTCTTACTCATCTTCACCACACGTGCACTCTCTCAAGTCTTTGGCTGAATCTCTTTAAATGTCATTTCATGGTCACCCATGGAGCTCTCTTGACTTGGTGATTTTAGCAAAGGGGCTATCTCAGAGAAGATCATTGTTATCCTTTGCCACCTCCCACTAATGCCAAAGGGGTGCCATAGCTTCTTGGGCATACTAGCTACTATCAACGTAGATTTGTGAGGATGTATGCTAATGTCTCATTCCCTCTGGTCCAACTTCTGCACCACGGACTCCATTTCATCGGGGGCCAAATAAAAAACAACAAGCTTTTCCAATACTCAAGCATATGTTGGTGCATGCTCTAGTGCTCGTTACCCTGAATTGGTGTATCATTTTTCATGTTCACATAGATGCCAGTGGAGTAGTGGTGGGAGCAGTGCTTGTCCAGCCAGATGACACCCTCAAGATGGACTGACCTATCCATTATACGAGCCATCAACTCAATCAAGCTGACTTCTGCACCACGGACTCCATTATACGAGCCATCAACTCAATCAAGCTGCCAACTTCTGCACCACGGACTCCATTTCATCGGGGGCCAAATCAAAAACAACAAGCTTTTCCCATACTCAAGCATATGTTGGTGCATGCTCTAGTGCTCGTTACCCTGAATTGGTGTATCATTTTTCATGTTCACATAGATGCTAGTGGAGTAGTGGTGGGAGCAGTGCTTGTCCAGTCGGATGACACCCTCAAGATGGACTGACCTATCCATTATACGAGCGGTCAACTCAATCAAGCTGAGCAAAACTACTCCACCATAGAGAGGGAAGCTTTGGCTATTGTCTATGCCCCACTCAGTTCAATCAAGCTGAGCAGAACTACTCCACCATACAGAGGGAATGTTTGGCTATTGTCTATGCCATGCATAAATTTCATCAATACTTTTTAGGCACCCATTTTGTGGTAATTACTAATCTCTAAGCCTTAAAGTATCTACTTAACAAGGCTCATGTGGTTAGTTACATTTCGAGGTGGTTGTTGCTATTTTAGGAGCTAGACTTGGAGGTTATGGTGTGACTAGGGAAAGAGCATGTGATGTCCGATCACCTTTCAAGAGTCACCAATGGTGAACCAACTACTAGTGGCATTTGTGATGGCCTTCTAGATAGCATGTTATTTACATTGGATGCCACTCCCACTTGGTACAAAGATATTATGGTGCTGTTGAGCATGGCCCGCTTCCTTAAATTTGCCCCAAGGAGAAGTGAAAACTTCTCATCAAGATCCAACCATACTAGATCATTGGGGGGAAATTATACAAGATGGGCAAGGATGAGGTACTTCACCAGTGCAATGAGCCCTAAGGAGAAGCACAAACTTCTAATCAAGAGCCAGCCATACAAGATCATTGCAAGACAACTATACAAGATGGCCAATGTTATGCAAATTAATGCTCAAGGCAGGAGGAGAGAACTCACTCCCTTCTGGGGGTACTGTGGGCTTACCGCATTGCTTTCAAGGCCACCACCTTGTACACCCCCTTCCAATTGTCTTTTGGCCTAGAGGCTGTCATGCCCTTTTTCAATGGTTATGTTGAGAGTACAAACAATGTGTTATGCAAATTGATGCTCAAGAGGTAGGAGGAGATCACTCCCTTTTGGGGGATACTGTGGGCTTACTGCACTTCTTTCAAGCCCACCACCACCTTGTACACCCCCTTCCAAACTGGCTTTTGGCCTAGCGGCTATCATGCCCCTTTTCAACGATGGATCAGTGAGGGTGGGTAGGGCAAGGAAAAGAGGATTTGGAGCAACCTATTCAACTCGACAACTACACCTTGAGGTCTTGTAGGATACTCATTGGATGGCTTATAAGGCCACTAAAGTGGAGAAATCAAGACAAAAAGTTTGGCATGATCTGCCAGTTTACAATTCTAAATTTTTGAAAAAGGCCTGAAAACTCATGTACAAGTGGCAAGGCCCGTACACATTGGTGGAAATTTTACCCAAAGGAGCACTACGACTGGCTTCCTTAGACAGCAAGGAGCTTCCACTAATCAATGGCTCCAAGATGAAAAAACATTGACTCAGAGAGCAATAACTCCAAAGTTGGGGGTGGCTGGCCATGGATAATATTTTTTGGCGAGCTTGAATGAATTTGGTGAGCTTTGTGGTTACGCCACTTATATTCTGGCAAGCTTTTTGGCTACATTAAGTTTATTTTGACTAGGTTTGGTGAGCTTAGTGGTTACACCAATTGTAATTTGGCAACCTGGCTAATGTTTTTCCACCCCCACCCAATTCAATGTGAAATGATATCTTATAAATGTAGTACCCTCTCACATCATCAAATTAAAACCTATGTATAGAAAGTCTACTACACCATGCTTATTTGTACAAAGAATAGCTCTACAATACATACTATCATAGGAATCCTACTACACCATGCTTATTTGCACAAAGAATATCTCTACAATGCTTATTTGTACAAAGAATATTACATACTATTAGTTTTTCATAATGTATAAATCTAAGCATGTATATCATCAAATTTTAATTAAAACCTATACATAGAAATCCTATTACACTATGCTTATTTGTAGAAAGAATAGCTCTACGATGCATACTATCATAATGTGGAGATCTAAGCATAGAAAATCTCCTATACCATGCTTATGTGCAAACAAAACATAGTCCTTGTTTGTAGATGAGAAAATTAAATTCAAGATCCCCATTTAAGTTCATGGTGGGATACATATGGGGGATACATATGGGCTCTCAAAAAGATCAACACATAGACCTCCAAAAAACATAACAAAACTTATGTGCTACCTAGTGGGCTACTCCTTTGCAGAATTTCCACCCTCTTTTGTTTGACTCTTTGCATTTGGATGTGCCCTTGACAATGGCTTAAGGAACACATCCAACATGACATCATCAAACTCCATAGAGACACAATGTCTTCCAAACTCCTTGCATGCTTTGGACATGTTCCCTATGCTTGCAAGCACATCCACAACTACATCTCCGCGTTGTGTGAAACAATATAGCAAAAACCTGCAAGCATATGGGATCCAATGTGATCTCACCAACAAGTCAAACATGTTAAAGAAGGAAACATTAAATTATTTAGGGTTTTAAGACTGCTACCTTCTAAGATCAATTTGTCTCTCAGCACCTCTACGTACACACACACTTGATCATGTTTGCTCATTTTGGCCTCATAAAATGCACATTCTCTTATCCAGTTTGCTACCAGACACTGCAACATTCTCACCCATTGCCTTGTCAGCTCTTAACCTATCAAAGAATTTAGGTTGGCAGTGATCACGCTGAAACATACCAAGGACCAACCAATTCACCTATCAAAAACTCACGTTAGAAGTAGATAGGAGCATGCACATAAGGTATATATCCCATCACAACCAAAGATCCATGCAATCACAACATCCGAGGCTCTTGCATAATGTACCCATTGTGGATATACAACATCATGGTTCAATAGAGCCTAAACATGCATGCATTGGCCATATTTTGTATCTTATAAAGGTCATTGGAAGTACAAGTTGTTATGAACTAGCCTCCAGCTAGTATCTTGTCTGCAAGTGGAGGAGCTCCACGTACCAAGTCAGGTGTCATACATTCCACCATGGCATAGTAACTTTGGGGCCACATTGTGATACTATAGGAGTGGAAGTTGGGTAATCAACCCAAACCATATTGGCTATCTTCTTTGTAGGATCCCCTTTCCAAAGAAATCTAGGTGGACTAGTCAACTTCAAGAAGTTTTGAACCTTTCGGGTTACTCTACAAGGTGCACAAACATGCTTACAACTATAATGTCTCACCCTTTAGGCTGAAATTATACAAACTAAAAAAGAATGCAAGATCTTTTTCTTACTTATGTGGTTATCATGCATTTATTGCCCGACCAACCTCTTTTATGTTGGCTTTAACCACACGATGGTATACTTGGTGACCTGCTTGTCACTTCCATTGGTAGACAATTACATAAATCATACCATTTATGTCCATGGTCTCATCTACAAAACCCTTGCTGGCTCCCCTCTCTTGGGTGAAACTCCAAGTTCTTCTTCACTCGTGGGTCTTGAGAAAACTTGGTCCTTTTCTTCTTACGCTTTGCTACAAATCCCAAATCTGTTGCTTCTTAATTATTCTTCTTCACCCATTCAAAACCTACATGTCATGTGTAATGGCGTGGGGCACATGAAGTCATGAAAGCCTAGAAAGAGATGATCATATCATTTATTTAATTTTCACAAAAACAATCACGCTTTATTTTTTTATTTAATGTTTTTTATTGATTAAAACTTTCTATGTACATCACAAGTACAAGATTTGCAAAAGTATAAGATTTATTTCTAACAAAAGAGATAAAAATTTAGATGATTCCTCACCAAACATTCTAATCAAAATTTTCAGCTTCTTCTTGTTTGGGGTCCTTAGATCCTTGGGGTTTGGGGGGTCTTTAGCTCTTGGGCATCTTGGGCTCTTTCTTCACTTTGGCTAGAGTGTTGAACATTTTCTAATTTTTGATCTTTAAGAGCTATATCATGCATTATTTATTGTTCATTATTAATATCAACTTTTATTTCTTTGTTGGATTTGGCATCTATTTCTATATGTGATCAAACTCTTTCTCACTATTAATATCAACTTTTATCTCTTTGTTAGTTTCATCATCTAACTCCATGCAATCAAACTCTTTCTCACTTTTCATTTTTGCTTAACTTGCAACTTCTTTTCCTCTTTCTTCTTTATTCAATCTAGTAGACATATTCATTAATTAGTGCCCACAAATGGGCACTAATTAATGAATATACTAAGGTTTTGAACCTTAGCCTCTCTCTCTCTCTCTCTCTCTCTCTCTCTCTCTCTCTCTCTCTCAACCTAGCCCCTCTCTCCCACGTTGACCTCAGAGATGACAACCATCTCCCATCCTCTCTCTCTCTCACAAACTTGCCCTCCCTCGTAAACCTAACCTCTACCATGGCTCGAACACCTTTCCCCCCACACCCAGACTTGCTTCATGCCAACATGCCTTAGCCGAGCATGCTACTAGCCCCGTGTCACACCCATTAACCTCTCCCATGGCTCGAACACCTTCCCCCCCACCCCCAGACTCGCTTTGCGCCAGCGTGCCTCAACTGAACATGCTACTAGCCCCACCTGACACCCATAGACACATCCCATGATACGCCGAGAGAGAGAGAGAGAGAGAGAGAGAGAGAGAGAGAGAGAGAGAGAGAGAGAGAGAGAGAGAGAGAGAGAGAGAGAGAGAGAGAGAGAGAGAGTAGCATACCCAAGGAGATAAGAGAGAAAGAGCCCACGGAAAGAAATCTGCTACCACCTATGGAAAGACATCCACGTGTTTCCACAAGAAAAATCAACCCCCTCCCACGTCATTTAATCTTTACACTAAGGTTCCTCCAAATAAATTATTTAATTAATACACAAACAAAATTTGGCACCCATATTGGTTTGATTTTGATTAGCATTGATTTTTTGTATGTTGTATTTATAGATGTATACACACTCACATATATGTATATATATGTACATATATGTATATATATATATATGTGTGTGTGTGTGTGTGTGTGTGTGTGTGTGTGTGTGTGTGTGCGCGCATATATATATATATATATATATATATATAAGATATAAAAGATATTATAAGATTTTGGGGCTATTATAAGATATATATATATATATATATATATAAGATTTTGGGGCTATGAGGGCACCTAAAGGGCCCTATAGGCATCCCAAGACCCAAAAAAATATCAAAAAAATATTAAAAAATAGCCATGTGCACTACGACGCGGAAATTTGCATTTGACCTGGTCAAACAGGCGATTACCGCACCGTAGCACACATGGCATTTTTTGTGTGTGTGTCTTGTGAGGCTCATAAGGCCCTCAATAAGGGTCTCTAGGTGACTTTATAGACTCTTAACCTTTTTTGTATATATATATATATGTGTGTGTGTGTGTGTGTGTGTGTGTATATATATATATATATGTGTGTGTATATATGTGTATATATGTGTGTGTGTGTGTGTGTGTGTGTGTGTGTGTGTGTATGTATATATGTGTGTGTGTGTGTGTGTGTGTGTGTATATATATGTGTGTGTGTGTGTATATATATATATATATGTGTGTGTGTATATATATATATGTGTGTGTGTGTGTGTGTGTGTGTGTTTTCCTGTGTGTATAGTGCTTTTATATTTTTTTTAATGAAATGTTCATTGGCACTGAGCATACAAAAAAAATTGGACTCAACAAAGAATTTAACACAACTCAAAAAGCTTCCATTAATGTTTGAAAATGTTACAAAGGATTTTGGGAACATTACAAAAGTTTGTAGGGAGAATTACAAAGTGGGTTAGCCTATTGAAGTAGAAGGCTATGCTCTAAGCGTAGGCGTAGGGCTAGGGCCATATCTACAGGCTTCAAAGTGACTCTCTTGGCATGTGCCATACACAGCACTGAGTCTTCAAAAACGGAAACTACAATATCTTTAGCAGCTTTTTGAAGAGCTTCAAGAGCTGTGCTCTGTATGCGGTCAGCCCTGTCAGTAAATTTTTCCATTGTTTCTCTCACCAGTCGAGAGAAGGGTGCCTTGGGGATGAGAAGATCTGTGCTTTTCTGATATTTCCTAATCTCTCGTAGCGCGACTGTCCCTGGCCTCCATTTTCTCTTCTTCTTTGTAACCGGTGGAGGCGGTGGTGGTCTTTTGATTCTCCCACGGTGGTTGTTCAGACCTGAACTTCTTTTTCTTTTGTGCACGCTTTTCCTCTTCTAACTGGTCTCGAAACTTGCCCTCCATTCTTTTGCCACACGTCTTGACTGGACATCTAGATGTTGTGGCTGCTTGCGGCTGTGCTTGGCTTCCTTGCGTCCTCTTTGGGCTACTGTCTCTTTTGCATTTCTTTCTCCCAAGCCGTCCTCACAAGAGCAAACTCTTTGTCAATGATATCTTTCGTGATGCCATAGGACAAGAGCTCGACCTCCCTGTTCTGTAGGATAACCTCTAGCTGCTCTAGGGTGTCGGCCTCAATAACAATCTCGGGTGGTTGCCCTTGACCTTCCTCAGCTTCTTTTCGACGCCGCTCTTCTTCCGCTTCTCTACTACGCTCTGCTTCTTTAGCTTCCTTCCTGCGCTGCGCTTCTTCGACCTCCTTCCTGCGCTCCTCTTCTTCTCTCATCTCCTTTGCCTCTTGCTCTGTTACTATAGGTAGATTTGTCCTTTTTTCTGTAGTAGGTAGTGGGCCGAGTTGATCGAAAAACCGCTCGTCTTTCTCCTGTTCTTCTGGCATGGCCTAGGTATGTACGTGTGCGAGAGATAGTGGGAGAGCAAGAAAGAGTAGAGCACAAAGAAGAAAATGAAATGTGGTGGTTATAAATGAAAAATGACTTAAGTATGTCTATAAATATATTTTTTAAAACTTTTAAAAAAATTTAAAAACACAAAAAGATTATAATCAGAGAGTTTAAGCCCATGAGGAACCGCACCGACGCTTGCTTGCAACCCACTGCCGTAGTCTCTCCCTAGCATTTGATCGGTTGTATCCTTCAGTTCTTCTTGCATTAACAGTTTTCATTATTTGACGCCTAAGAGACAAATTACCGCGCGAGATTTCTGCCTTTTTTTGCCAACTAGAATGCAATAGAACCAGTTGAACATTTCATGGAGCGCATTACTCTTGACTTTGCCACTACCATGGCGAGTGCCCTTAAAATACATGGCCTTTGCTTCGTAATGTGATTTCTCCATGCCTTGATTGCTCCAAAGTGCTAAAGAGCCATATCTATCGAGAAAGTATGGTCCATGTGCATACAATATATGCTGCATAGAAAATTACAAAAAGTCAACAAACAGTATGAAGAACATACTACAAGAACACAAGAAATATAACATTACCATGTAGTGAGTAATGTGTGTTTCTCCCCATGCCTCGACCATTTCTTCTGTAAATCTACAAGTGGCTTGTTTAAGTGCCTCAATACCATGGTCATCCAGGTGAGGTCTCTCTAGAAGATCGACCATTTTATCACACGCCTCCCATACACGTGCACGTTTTAGGCCAAGCCTGGCATCATTTCCTCGATATGTTGTAACATCACATATCTTCTTCCAAATTTCAAAGTTAGTGTGGCTATGAGAACCCAAGTGGTTTGATAGCAAGTGTCTTGCCTTTGATCCACCCATGCAAATTTTATTAGGGTTGTCTTGTGTAGGGTTTGATTTTCTGTCCTTTGTCAAGACCACTGCTCCAGCATGTAGTCCAATAGAGGAAAGTACACCCTCTAGTGCACGTATTGACTCTTCTCGTCGATCTTCGGGCTCCATGTTCTAGACATAGTTTATGTGGAGCATCAATAGCTTATCCAAAATCCTGAGTCTTGCATGTAATGTGCACACATGCACTTGACATAGTGGAATGTCCAAGATTGGGTTCCAAGCATTGTCCTCCTAGTCACGACTAGGTGGCTTGCTCTGGTCACAACTTACTATGCCATTATGCCATACCTTTGATCCTTTCCTCTGTTCAGCATAAAAAACGATTGCTTTTTTTGCACCCACCTGTTTTTGACTTTTGCCTTTGCTAGGTTGTTTCCCTTTTACTCTCTTGAGTCTATTGCTGTCTTGGAATGACAACAGTAAACACATGAGAATATAGTATTCACACCACCTGTTTTACAACCTAACATACACTTTAAGGTTTTTAGATCACCACCCAAGTGCCATTCAACGTTAAAGCAGCCTATCCCAGGAACATCAAGCTTTTGACCATTCACCTGACAAGAGACGACATGTTGAATGCCAGACCGTTCAAGATACCACCTCAAGGTATCATGGTTCTCTTTTGGGAGGACCCATGCTGCTTGCCACCAGATGTTATTCTCTGATTGAATGCCGTAGTAGTCTTGCTTATGCCCTTGACCCCTATTATTGCTGTCTTGACTTGCATCCAACTCTTGGGTCTCTAAAGGCTTTCCTCTAAGTGCTCGGCTCATCAAGGTTAAACTAACACGCTCCAGTCTTTGACCTTTAATCACTTGACATTCATCTAGCTTCAAGACAAACACGGCATTTCCACCCGTCTCTTCAAGTGTGAGGCCATAGTACTGAATCATTGCTTTTTGTAGCACTTCCATGTTAATGTAGACATTGTTATATGCATTGTATTCAAAGGGTTTGTTTGTTGGCATTGGCATAATATCCTCCATCCACTTGTACCCATTAAACATGGATGCAATATCACCATTAGCACACTTCTTTGCCATCTGTAAGCTATAAAGTGTTGGAAGCAAGGATTGCATAACTCCCTTTGCTCGCAACCCTAAAGTGATTGACTTGTACATTGCTCTGTAACCTTTTTGGCTAATACCTGTTGAGTCACATATATCAAGCATCTCTTTGGGTGTGACAATTTCTTTGATTTCCTTCAAGAAATGTCAACGAAGGGTCTCCCGCAGCTTATCATTACCAAAGCCTGTTATCATTTCCATGATATCCTTCTCCTGAAGGACATGCTGAAGAAGGGAGACATTAACATTGTCCTCAGCGTTGTTACATCCTAGTATAGCTATTGCACATGCCCTACAATCGCAAGAGTCACCCATGAGAGATTCTTTATTCATTAATTGCTTCTCAAAGTTGCTATAATTCCTACAAATTTTTTTACCTGGTTGTTTGAATACGCCTCTTGCATGCGCCTCCTGTCTTAGAAAGTAACCCAACAGCTTTACGTTTTCTTTGCCTTGCATGATATCCAATGGGAAGGTGAGTGAAATGGTGAACACGACGTCGAAGATTATGAGTGGAGTGTTGAAGATGAACATAATTATCGATAAATTGATCCATTGTGCACACACGATCCACTAAATTATTCTTCTGCACCTCAAGCTCCTCTGAGAGCTCTTTAATCCTCTGCATCAAACTATTGATCTGCTTAGTCGACGCCGCTTGAAGCTAGTCGGAGGCAAATTGTGTTTGCCTCTTTCCAGCTGCCTCATCTAGCCACAACATGTGTAATCTCCTACAATAGCCAAGAAGACCATTGAAACCATCACCAACAAACTTCAAAAACATTGTAATGCTTTTGAATGGTGGAGGGGCACCAGATATTGGATCTGGTGGATAAAGATTTTCATCAATCCAAAGATCAATGGCCTTTGCTCCTTGCATTCGAAGTTGATCGTATGAAATATTGGGTGCAACATGCCTACCGCGTAGGGTTGCGTATTCTGTCTCCAAATCAACCTGAAGGCGGAACTTAGAAGGCTTATTGGTGATGTCTTGTAGTGCCATCTACAAGAAAGTAGGCTTGTAAGCTTGGGTTGAATAGGAGTGGAAGGAGCAGGATATGGAATCAAAAAATAATGGGAAGAATGGAGATGAGGGTTGCTTCTCTAGAGCTGCATTGTGGATAGAGAAAGAAGCCGCAAAGGGAGCCAAAGAAACATAGAGAGGGTTGGCAATGGTGAGAAGGAAATGCAAAGGAGACAATGCATCATGGCAATGGTGAGAAGGAAATGCAAAGGAGACAATGCATCATGAGAAAGAAGCCGCAAAGGGAGCCAAAGAAACATAAAGAGGGTTGGCAATGGTGAGAAGGAAATGCAAAGGAGACAATGCATCATGGGAAGCTTCTTTAGTGCAAGCTATGGCTGCTAAGCACTATAGAGAGAGTATACATCATGGAAAGGTTGTGCAAGTCATGGCTACTACTGTGGGTTTGGAGAGAGGACCAAGTATTGTAGAGAGAATGCTCATGGTAAGCTTCTTCCTTGCAAGCCATGGCTACTATTGTGGGTTTGGAGAGAGAAGGCTCATTTAGGAGTACAGATCTGCTAGCTATGGAGAGAGGACCAAGTATTGTAGAGAGAATGCTCATGGTAAGCTTCCTCCTTGCAAGCCATGGCTACTACTGTGGGTTTAGAGAGAGAAGGCTCATTTAGGAGTATAGATCTGCTAGCTATGGTCTTTGGAGTAGAGAAAGAAGCTTTTTTCCATGGAGAAGGAGTGAAGGGCATTTTAGAGAGAGGATGTAGAGAGAGAAAGAGATCTGGTGCACACAAAAAAGGGGGGAAGAAAGTGACAAATTTTTGGAATGTTTGGAGTTGGAAAAGGTAGAGAGAGGCTATGATAACTGACTGACAGCCCAAAAGTAAGCTTTAAAGTCACCTAGGTGGCCAGATCTAAGAAGATCTCCTTTTTTTCATTTTTCTTATTTTTTGTGAAAAATCAAATATATGCTTTTAGGACTAGGCCTCTAGGCTTGGTCAAAGATGGATTAGCATTTTAAGCATTTCACTAAACATCCAAATTAAAGGGCCCAAGAAGACTCCATTGAGTTCCTAATGGAGGAAGTGGTGAGTCGTAGTGGTAAGATGCTTTACACTATGAGAAACCCCAATCCTTCATGTGCATGTGTTGTAAAAGAAGATGCGTATATTTTTAGGACAACGTAATGATTTTTATTGCATGACACTAGACAAACCTTGAATGTGAACAACTTATGGTACGCATTGTAAGCCACCTGTATCTAGCCTTAGGATAGGTT